>NC_061533.1:13400000-13750000 GCF_022379125.1 Scophthalmus maximus | reverse complement strand
AAGAGTCGTGTTAGTGAATGAAAGTGTTCATAACAAGAGGATGAGCCACTTGTCCCCAATCACAGTCACAGGCTAAATCACCCCGTAGGCAGGACGATGATGTCATGGCTGGAAAACTCTGAAGCAGCTGTTCCGCTTGACTGAACTTCAACCGTCCACGCGTTCATCCCCGTTTGTTAAAAAAAAACACCACCAGAGACGAGACAACCCCCCCCCCCCCCCCCCCACATACCTTTAAAACAAAAATTTTTTTTACTGCTATCTAGCACATGTTAACAAGTAGCTACAATCTTTCGCTGTTATCAATTTTAAGTACATTTTGAGTCATTTTTGCCTCAATAACAGATTAAGAGCTAAATTATATGTAACAATAACAGGGACGTTACAAAACCCTTTGACAAAGGGAATCCCCGTTAAGAATCCCCGTTATCCCTTTGTCTTCTTTTATCCCTGGGTAATTTCATAAGTCGCAAGCTATAATTCAATTTTTCTATCTTTGTTACTTTCTTGACCTCAACTCTTTCACTGCTGAATTATAGGTCGTCCACGGTGGCTCTCCCTCCTTCTCCACACCTCAATGGTTTTTATTCACTGGCCTTATTTTGGGAGATAAACCATTTTGTAACAGTTGCTTAGAAATGCGTTATATAAGAAAGGTTATTCATCGGGATGTTCTGTCCCGGAGTTGTGGAGTGAAATTGTTCTTTCTGTTCAGCGCAAATCTGCTGGGTGATGCTCACTGGACGGAAAAGCCTGTGAAGTTCATCAGGCCTTGTGTTAAGGAGGTGAAGCTTTGGGGGCGCGGGGGGGTCTTTCTCTCCTCGTCCTGCCCGCCCATCTGACAAGCCCTCCAACTATTTACGAGCTCAGCCGATTCCTGCCTTACTTCATTAGCCCCAGCTATGAGGTGGTTGCTAAAATTAGTCCCGTGTGCAATTTGTAGCCCCCTCCAACGGTTACACACAATCACACACACACACACACACACACACACACACACACACACACACACACACACTCTCTCTCACAAAACGGAAAACCTTTCCACTGCCAAGTCATGTTTTCCTGATGTTCCTGTTCCAGCTGCTGTTCTGTAGACTCCACGGTGCTGTAGTCGATAATTATCAGGGACTCCACTTTCTGTATCTTTCTGTCGTGACATAGTCACGAAACACATGATGAACACAAAGGGGGAAAAAACATAGGGATGTGCACTGAGGGAAGAGAAACTAAAGTCCATGGAAACATTAAGTCATCGGAATATTCATGGCTTCGACATTTCATTCCTACTAAAGGTATTAACCCTCTCAATCTCCTCCTCCTCTCCAGGCATTGTGTGGCTGCACTGTTACCATTCCCACGCTGGACAACCGCATCATCTCCCTCCCCTGTCACGACATCATCAAGCCGGGGACGGCGAAGCGAGTCAGGGGGGAAGGCTTGCCATTCCCCAAGAACCCGTTGCAGCGCGGTGACCTCATCGTGGAGTTTTCCGTCCGTTTCCCCGACAGGATCCCCCCCCAGTCCCGAGAGATTATCAGACAACACCTCCCCCATTCATAGGAAGACTCGCCCTCCGACCCCTCCACGAACACGCACTCCAGCCTAAACCCAGAAAAGCAACTTCATCCACTCCTCTCTTATATTTGGATCCTTATTTTAGTCAACCGTCCCATGTCCTGTGGTAATGCACACGGCATTGAAGAGACACGGTGGTCCGCAGGGACTTCACAGTGGGCGGACGGAGGGAGAGTGCCAACACAAATGGAAGTATCAGGATGTGATTATTTGTGTTTGTTTTGTCTTTTGGCCCAAGCACACCGACACACACACACACACACACACACAAGCGCCCAAGTGGTGGAGCGAGTGCTGAGGACGGGCTCAGCACAAGTGTGTCTTTTACCGAAACGTCTTTTTCCTAACAGTTTTTTACAGATCGATCAGTGCTTTTATAAGCTGTCCAACTCTCCGATCCTCGTCTTTTGTGATAGGATGAGATCTTTTTTTTGTAAAAGAAACTTTTTTTTTTCCAGCATTTCCTTTTCCACAGGAGGTTCCAAACAGGATTATTTATTTTGACCTTGAGTGTACAGGCGGCCTCGGTGTGTTCAGTGCCAACCCCAGTTTTACAACAACTCTCCCACTGCCACTTGCTTTTCTCGTGCTTTCAGTCTAATAAAGCGTTGTGCTCCAAGTCTGTCGGCCGTCTTGCTGTCCACTATGATCCGTCTGCCCCACAATCGGTTGTTGTCATCACTCCAACTAATACTAGCATATCTCGGCTGCATTGGAAAATCTGAGAATGACAATCACATGCTGTTACAGCAGTATTAACTCGGACAATACAGTCTGAAAATAATATGGGTGCTTCCCCTTCTGAGCTGCGCGGCCGCTCTGAGCCGAAATGGCATGGCTCGATATCTGAGGAACATTCAGGTGTCTTAGCCCTGTGTCACACCACACATGTGAACACACACGTGCACACAGGTCACACTGTAATATGACAGTGAAATATATACAACCAGCCATGTTAAGTGCACAAACAACAGACGTCTGCCCTAGGCCGTGTTAGACGTGACCATCGGGAGCTGGTGATCTTGGGGGAGAAAACATCAAGTAAGCAATGAAAATCAATCACCGTATGTTACTGTATGTAAGAGAGGACGTGTTTGAAGGAGAGCACTGATACAAGACCGAGGAATTTTGCCAATACATCTGTTAAGTGCCGAACAAGTACAGGTTTGATTTCCCACCCGGCTCCGTTGTGTATATTCTGCTTTTTCTGGTGCTACTGTGAGCAGTGCCAAAAAATGGACCACCATGGAGTCCTCGTTTTGTGATTTGATAACTGCTTCTGTCCTCTGTAACATCTGTACATCTGTTTTTCTCCAAGTAGAAGACCCTGTTTAGGAAGCAGGTTTTGTAATATTGCAGCAGTTCTCTGTCTCAGCTGCAGGGGGCTATGAATGCTCTCTCTTGCTCTTCCGACTGTACTTCATAAGATGTGTATGATTATGGTTAATGCAGATAGGCCCTAGTAGGTCATATACTGTATATCACATATTGGGGAAATGTTTGAATGCAACATGTTGAAAAATGCACTTTTTATGTCATAAGAGATACTGACATGAGATGAGATGATGGTAGAGACTTGAATGACTTGTTTGAGTGTGTGAGCGTCCTGCTTCAACCACACGTGCTGCTGCTGAGAGACTCACTGTCACTGCTTATGTGCATTTGACAATATTTATGATCTTTTCAAAATGGAAACAAATAAACCAAATGTGTGAAGTTGACAGTTTGTGTCATTTGTCATTTGAAGATGTGGATGTGAACCTCAAGTCTCACCTGGATGAAAGTATTTACATACACTTTAGTGTTTAGATCCTATTTATGGCTCAATGTTTACATGAACCATGACAAGCATATCCCTGTGTACACGATCATAACGGAATTAAGGTTTCTGATTCTCTGCATGTGTGTGTGTGTGTGTGTTAGTGTCTGTGAGAGAGAGAGCAAGAGAGGGAGAGAGAGTGTGTTAGTATTGTATGTTGAACTGTGTTATTTTGGTAAGTACAATGGAGTTTGGACTTTTTCCATCAGTCTGAGTTACAGATAAACAAATGATGGCAGACTTTGACCTCGGCCTGTTAACATCCAGAGGAACAGCAGCTGACCACTGGTCCCCCCCACCAGAACGACCCCAGGTAGGAACTGAAGTCTTGACTGAAAAATAAAGACTTTTATTCTCTTGAGGTCTAATCTGTGTTCCATTTACTGACTATGTTAGCGCATTATCCACTTGCACAATCTGTTTTGCCGTTGGGTCAGGAGACAGTCAGGGCAGGTGATGTGTGTTGGGAGGCTGATCATGGGAAACAACTGCAGTGTGCGTGTGCATGTGCGTGTGCATGTGTGTGTGTGTGTATCACACATGTATAAGGATATAGCAGACAATTAGTGAACTGTGGTGTGCCGCAGTAACACCCCACTGTGACTAATGCCTTATAGCTGTATCAGCTATTTCTGGATATAAGACTGGGTTCGCAGAGAGTTTATATTTCCACTGAAGCATCCTTTTCAGCTCAGAGTAAAAAAAATGCAGCGCAGCACATGCAGTGTGGTGGTCAAGTCACGAAACCTGAGTTGAGACTCGTGTCCCCAGTGTTCAAATCCGAATCCAAGAAGAGTAAAGTTTGAGTCCAAGTCAGGTCCCCGTTACCTGAGTCCAAGTCTGGGTCATCGAGGTCGAATTTGATGTAGAATTTGTGAATGAAAAAATGCTTGACACTCGCCTCCTAGCGCAAACTATTACTGAGACTATGCACATTAATCTGCACGTAGGCTGGTGAACACTTGTGCCTTGTTAATAGCTTTTTGCACATGTAGAGTATGTTGTGTGTACACCTGACCCCTGCTGTAGAGCACGAGTTAATGAATTCACATGTGAGTGATAATCAGTAACAGAACATTAGGGCATAGTCATGATGACTGGACAGCCAGCGGGTCCGTTTCCACAGGAAAGGTTCTGCGTGCACACAAAGGCCTCACACACTCCTCTGCCACAGTCTTCCCTCCGTCAGGTCCTCGGAGCTGGAACATGAGCACCTTTGTGACTCTTTCAACCGGGCAGAAGATGCCCGTGGTCGGACTTGGCACGTGGAAGAGTGCTCCAGGACAGGTAGAGCTATGAACACTTGACACACGCTTCGTTCATTGGCATTATCAAAACGTGAATGGAAAGCGTCCTTCCTCCGTGCGTCTCTCAGGTGAAGCAGGCAGTGCTGGCAGCTTTGGACTGCGGGTACAGACACATTGACTGCGCTGCGGCTTACAGCAACGAACGGGAGGTCGGAGAGGCTCTGGCTCTGAGGGTCGGTCCCGGGAGGGTGAGAAACTCTGGTTGCATTGATTTTCACAGTTCATTCTTGACCTTAGCATCGGCGGCCTCAACTCAAGGCCCATTTTACGAAGTTGTTTCGGCTCTTTCAATCATATCACTTCATCAGAAGATTGAATTGTTGTCATGCTACTGTAGAGGTTTCAGCCTGCCATTATTCTGAGCATTTCTAAAACTCATCCTCCATGTCTTCTGCCAAGTTGAGCTTTTTAGTTCATTCTAATCAATAAAAATAGCAGCAGAAAAAAAGATATTGCGACGTTAAATGTCTGAAATAATGCAATATGGCCTAAAGCTCCAGAAAGAACATATTAGAATATTTGAAACTTATTTGAGATGTTTAATGTTGATGGGGGCTCTGACATGTCTACTGAGATTTAGGATTAGCATGAGGGTCGAGGTAAGAAAACCTTATTACTGGATTTCTACTTTGAAACAACTGATAACTTGCGTAGAACTCAGACAGCAGTGAGGGTTTTGTACAGTATCTGTGCTCATCCATTGTACTTTCCCCTCCAGGCTCTGCAACGTGAGGAGGTGTTTGTGACTTCCAAACTGTGGAACACTAAGCACGAGCCAGAGGATGTTGAAGAAGCATGCAGGACCAGCCTGGCCCACCTGGGTCTCACTTACCTGGACCTTTACCTCATGCACTGGCCCATGGCATTTGAGTGAGCAGCTTCTCTCTCTCTCTCTCTCTCTCACACACTCACACACACACACACACACACACACACACACACACACACACACACACACACACACACACACACACACACACACACACACACACACACACACACACACACACACACACACACACACACACACACACACACACACACACACACACACAACACTGATCTACACGTATCCCATCTCAGTCCCTGAAGCAGCCTCTTCTGTGTGTTCGTGCTTCAGGCCGGGAAAGGAGCTGATGCCTCGACGGGAAGATGGGAGTATCTGTTACTCGGACACACACTACAGACACACTTGGGCGGCCATGGAAGGTCTGCTGGATAAAGGTTTGGTCAAGGCTATAGGTCTGTCCAACTTCAATGCCAGGCAGACCGACGACATCATCGGCATGGCCAGACACAAACCTGTGGTCAACCAGGTACAATGGGACTTTCTCATGGGCCAAAATAAATAGATTTAACTAGCTTTTATTTACACTAGTGAACGTGTTTTTGAGAAATACACACAAACAAATGTCAACATTGTGTATCCTTGTACTACAGGTGGAATGCCATCCTTATTTGTCTCAAGCAGCTCTCCTCTCGCACTGCCGGTCTGTGCAATTCTATATATTTTTTCTTTCTCTGAGCTAAATAAAATTAAAATAATGTTCCTGTCGTGTCAGTAGCCATGCTCTTGCCTCTGCCTCAGGTCAGTGGCAGTGTGTGTGACAGCCTACAGTCCTCTGGGCAGCGGGGACAGACCCTGGGCCTCTCCGGACGAGCCAAGTCTGCTGGAGGATCCTCGACTGGGAGCCATCGCCCAGAGATACCACAAAACACCTGCCCAGGTCGTGCTCAGGTCAGGCAGAACAAATCTCCTAGCCACAAACTAAAAGTCTGACACCTTTCACAATTCTGTTGCAACTTTGGATTCATTTTATCTGCACATAAGTGAAACCACCACACGTCGTGTAACAAACCGCAGGTGGCACGTTCAGAGGGGTGTAGTGTGTATTCCTAAAAGCGTGACGCCCGCCAGGATCCAGCAGAACTTGGAGGTGTTTGACTTCTCCCTGACGGAACACGACATGAAGCTGATTGACTCCTTCAACCGAAGCGAGCGCTTCATCGTCCCATCAGTCGAGGTGAGTCACTGATCTTATGACACCTCTCACAAGACTTCACAACTACTGGTTTATGTTTGTCTAGAACAGCCATCTCAGTTCATAATATTTGTTGTTGGGAGAGTCACGATGTCGCGGAAACATCAGCCCATTATTAGACCTCAGTGGACCTCCAATGTACAGATGTTCTGTGAGTTGTCAAGCATCACGCATTATTAATTTTGTATTTCTTCCCCAGCGGGACGGTAAGAAAGTGTGGAGAGATGCAGGCCATCTTCATTTCCCCTTCCATGACTCTTACTGAGTCCACTCCCACAGAATACAATGTTTATGATGATTGTCGTCACACACACACTAAAGAAAACCAGTTAGTTTAAAAATCGAAATCAAACGACCAAATAGTTTTTTTTCTGCTTTTCTTTGAGGTCAGTAATAGTAGACTAAGATTATAACTAAGGAGCATTGTTTATAAATTTTTTTTTCCCAAAGTCAATTATTCAATTGCAATAAAGAATAAAAAGATTGTTCCAACAAGGTTTTTCTTTCTTGGCCAGAGTGACACTGTGTGGTCAGTAACAGAACTACGGCTCCAACCAATTTCAACAGCATTGATCACATGGCGCCTGCATGTTTCACAGAGATAAGACTCAACTGTCATCACCAGAGCAGCACATTACACAGCTAATGAATGAAGAGCTTTTCAGTGTTGGGTAGCATAATAATGCAAAAAAGAAATCAACATTTTATCTTTCCATCCCTGGTCAAGGTACCCTGGTTATCCCAGTGTGACTCCAGCCAAAGAACTTTGTTTTACATCATTTCTGTCTCTCTCCGAGTTTCCTTTCTATCCCTACTGTCCAATAAAAGACAAGACATGTACAACGATTGTGACAATAAAGAAATTCAAAAAACTGACTGATAACTCGTGAATTTTAATTTCAACAACATAACCTTGACAAATTTGTAATACATTAAATGCTACTGTTTATTTAAAAAAAGAGGAAGTCATTAGCAATATGTTTTTTTTTCTTGTCTTTTATAGTCTAGCATAGAATCCCATCACTAAAGCATTCATGTTGGTTGTGATATACTTAGAATGAGGCCACTCAATAAACCCCCACACCCCAAGAGCCCCCCTCCCCATCCCCACAAAAAAAAGGAAGAAAAAAAAATCTGCAGTCACTCACTCACCTTCCATTTTCAACATCCCCTTTACCCTCACCCACATCAAAGCCAGGGCAAACCAAGCGGCTACATGCTTTCTCCAAGGGAAATTATACAAAAAAAAAAAATAAGGAACACATGAAAGAAGCACAAAGTCCTAAAAATGTGGAACCTGGTGAGAATTTGTACAGGTGTGATCCCGGTACTGTTGGGCAGTTTACATTTATCCATAAAGGTCATCGTCGTTGTCTTCGTTGAACACTGGACCAGTGCCAGTTCCTCCTGACTGGCTTGGACCGCTGCCGCCTGGGGTACTGGAGGGAAACCTGAAAGACAGCACAACGTATCCATTTTAATGTGGACATGATCTTTTATATGGCAGTTCCTAATATTTCACACAGGTTATGTCCTTGGCCGTGTGGAGCAAGAACAGTTTTCAATGCTGCAACTGACACAATAAAGCTCTTTAAAGAGACATTAGAACACAATCTTCTTTTTAGAGACGAGATTTGTGTGAAATTGACCATTCAGTTTCCTTCTCATTCTGCTCCAGGGGTATCAATTAATATCAGAATGTCAAGAAAATGTCAGAAAATGTACCTGAAGCTGCCAAAGCCACGGCTCTGCTGCAGTGTCTGGGCAAACATCTCATATTTGCGAATGTCATTGTCACTGACAGAGCGACGAGCAAATCGCATTGCCTCCTCAAAGTGGTCCTTCCTGATCTCTGGCACAGGATCGTCCTCTTCCACCTCCTATGAAAAGATTGTCACGATCAGGAAAATAAAAATAAAAATAAAAAAAGACCAAATGCAGCAGCAGCAGAGCAGTAATGTGAAAAGTACAGACCATAGCTGACGGGTTGGTCTGCCTCTCCCTCTCTCTGCGAATCTCATTCTCGATGCTCTCTCTGATGGCCAGCTTACACGCCCGCTGGCAGATCTCCGTGAGATCAGCTCCAGAGAAGCCATTGGTCATCTTGGCCAGGAAGTCCACGTCCACATCCTATCAAACAAAAAGAAATGTACGGTTTCAATTATGACAGATCTCCTTTTATTCTGATGAATATTCAGAGTATAATAATTGTGACTGTCATACTTCTACAAGGATCTTTTTTTAATTGAATATCTGATATAGGTCGATATCAATTAAAACTAGACTGAATTTATAGGAATTTATGAATAGGAATTTATAGACAACTGTACTCCCTGAGAATTTGTGTACATAAATTAAAGAGTTAAACTTGAAGTAAGTGTAGACAATAATCATCCTACCAAAGAAAAAAAGTTATGAGTAACAGCCGCATCGTCACCTTGCTGATGGGACTCTTGCGGAGGTTTGCCTTCAGGATGCTCATCCGGCTCTTCTCGTCGGGCAGGGGGATGTAGATGAGCTGATCCAGACGACCAGGTCTCAGGATGGCAGGGTCAATGATGTCTGGTCTGTTGGTGGCTCCGATGATGAAGACGTTCTTCTTGCTGGACATTCCGTCCATCTCGGTCAGGATCTGGTTGATGACACGGTCGGCGGCTCCACCACCGTCTCCCACGTTGCCACCGCGGGCCTTGGCTATGGAGTCAAGCTCATCAAAGAAGAGAACGCACGGGGCTGCCTGGCGAGCCTGGACACACAAATCAATATGTTTATTCTCTAGGGTCACATTAGTTGAAAACAGAAGAATGTGGTTGTTTGTCTGATTAAATGTAGATTTAAAGTCCATTCTTCTCTGTAACAACCCAAAACCATTCTTACCTTATCAAAGATCTCTCTGACGTTGGCCTCAGACTCTCCAAACCACATGGTGAGTAGCTCAGGTCCTTTGATGGAGATGAAATTGGCCTGGCACTCGTTGGCAATGGCTTTGGCCAGGAGAGTCTTACCACAACCAGGAGGACCGTAGAACAGCACGCCCTTGGATGGGGTCATTCCAAACTTGAGGAACTTGTCTGGGTGCTCCACAGGGTACTGAATATGAGAAAGGGGGGAAATACACAATTCGTGACAAGATGCTAATTTTACAGTTTGCAATACATCAGTTTTAGACATGGTCTCAGTTCATACCTGCACCAACTCCTGCAGCTCCCTCTTGACATCATCCAGACCTCCGATATCCTCCCAGGAGATGTTGGGCACCTCGACGACCGTCTCCCTCAGTGCTGATGGGTTACTCTGGCTCAGGGCCCACTGCAGAACAAGGTTCAGTGACTTAGTATCCACTCCGAAGATCTTTGTATGAGGTGTGGCAATATCTTAACCTCACCCCAAAGCAATCGCCATATTACAAGTCTTACCTTGAAGTCATCCATGGTGACGGCAAGTGAGTTCATGACCTCCGCATCAATGGTCTCATCCTCAAGGTCAATCAGGTCCATCTTCTTCCTGATGGCCTGCAGGGCAGCCTCAGAGCAGAGGGCAGCTAGATCTGCGCCCACATGTCCATGGGTCTCATTGGCGACCTACATACGAAATGGAGACAAATCAATACATCTTAAAGAGCAACAACATCCACACTCAATGCTTATAACCCTGTAATGAAATAAATCAAAATCAATATATTAATTTATGTAGCTCAACTGCTGGAACCTAAAGCACATGTAATGTGGAATTGCATATGCAGAAAATAGAATTATATACCATTTCCACTGTCACCTTATTTGGGAGTAGTAAGCAATAAAACAATCACATGATCCCCACCTCTCTTTCAAAGAAGAAGTGTGTTGTGAGGTGTCAAGTGTACAGACCTGTTCCAAGTCAACATCATCAGCCAGCTTCATGTTCTTGGTGTGAATCTGAAGAATCTCCAATCTGCCAGTGGCGTCAGGGATGCCAATGTCCACCTCTCTATCAAAACGCCCTGGACACAGAGGAGGTTCAAAACACACACTTAGCGGCTCCAATTGAACAGACTACAAGCAATATATCACACAATATATCACATTTTACGAGTGTCAGCTGCAGGAATGTGTTGCCTGCTGTCTAATGGTGTAGCAACAGACGCCACAACTCAAACTGTAGTTACAAGTTCCAAAAGGAACCATCAACAGATCGCAAAGCCTCAGTATTTGATTCATTTCATGACCCGTTGTCAACACTGTCAGTAACATCCCATCATGAGCATTTAAAACTGCAGCCACAGTGTTGTGAGAAACTGACTCGCTGGTGAACTGCAGAGCTCACTAAATAAACAGCAGCCAGCTCTTTTAATCAGTGCCCTGACGTGATCCAAGGCATGCAAGCAGACAGGAGACATTTCTTCTTAGGTGCACAAGAGCACTGAAGTAATGCTACTGGCTCAAAATTGCATTAAGAAATACAACACAATAAAAAAAATAGCGTGGAGCAATTTAACTGTTTATATCCAGATTGCTTTACAAGTCTTGTCTGCTGTTGACTATGGGTGCACTCTGTGTGACTGTGCAATGATAGGATAAATAAATAAAAGTGAATCAAACACCTATAAGACTAATATCATGGAAAAACATGTTATAGACACAACCCTAATAACTCAGTTTAACATAACCTACAGGAATGATGCCAAAACAAATATGAGACTTTCTCTATTAAATTATTATTTATATAATTTTTTTCTGTACGTGGATGCTTCTTCTACATCTCAGTAACTATAGTCACTGAATACGTGCCAAAAAAGATCACTTACCGAATCTCCTGAGAGCTGGGTCAATACTGTTGGGTCTGTTTGTGGCAGCCATGACAATGACATGAGCTCTCTGCTTCAGGCCGTCCATAAGAGTCAGCAGCTGAGAAACAATGCGCCTCTCCACCTCTCCGTGGGTCTACAAATAACACAACATACATTCACATTTTAAAAACTCTATTTAAGCATCAGTGTCTCGGCTGAATTTGAGTGCTTTGTCTCATGATGGTAATGAAGTTACAAGTACATAGACCATATCAGTGTTCAAAAGATTACTGTTCAAAATCAAAAAAACAGAACATGAAAAGAAATCATAGATAAAAAGGTTTCTACTTTTTGTGGAATTCAACGTTCCAAGATATGGACACTGATAGCCATTCATTCATTCATATAATTTATTTATGAAAATATTCTAACAGATATCGTACTGTTCTATTCAGCTATCCATTTAGTTTCCGTCTCTTCCCGCTCACCTTCTCTCTCTTAGGAGCGATTGCATCAAGCTCATCGATAAAGATGATGGCAGGAGCATTCTTCTCCGCCTCCTCGAAAGCCTTTCTCAGGTTACTCTCGCTCTCTCCTGCCAGCTTGCTCATGATCTCAGGACCTAAAATGGAGAACAGAACGTTTAGATTTCAGAGGAAACCTCACAGCATATACTATATTTAACTATTATGTATGAATCACAAGATTAACCACTATACCATCATAGATAACTCCAGTAATGGAAACGATACTAGTGTGTTTGAGACTTAATCCAAATAAGATAATACACACTGCAAAACGACAACTGTAATAGAATATTAATCATACAACCCTTAATCTAGGAATTTTACAAAGGTTAGCTGAAGAGATGTCTTCTTTTAAAGCCTAACTAAACTTTAAAATTATGAAGATATTGTGTTAAAAAAATACCCTGATCTAAAATGATGAAGACTTAATTTTGTTCCTCGTAGAATATCAAAGCAACCATTGATAGGATTCTGATGAACACAGTACTATATATATACCAAACAGCAACCACAAGGCAATACTGTCAAGGACAATCCCAATACTATCATAGAATTATCCTGACTAGGTACAAGTGTGTATAAAAGATAAATAGAAATAGCTGTTCCCACCATTAATCAGGAAGAAGAAAGCTCCAGTTTCATTGGCCACAGCTCTGGCAATCAAGGTCTTTCCAGTTCCAGGGGGTCCATACAGCAGGATTCCACGTGGGGGCTGAAGGGGGGGACACACCAATTTTTCAAATCAGAACATTTAGAAAGACAATGAATGACAGCCTGATTTTCCCTACACCTTGAGTCGGCTGCCTCAAAGGGGACATTGCACAAAAAGCGAGTCAAATGAAACCAAAAGCAGCAAACACCTTTGAGAGGTATTGGTTTACCTCTTGCTTTACTGTGATTTAACACTTGAAAAGGTCCTGTATATCAATCATACTAAACTTCAAGCATAACAGCATAGATGTACACCTGAAGTGACTCAATAATGTCAGTAAAACAGCAAAATTGGCTAAAGCTAATTAATGTTTGACACTGTTCATTCCTGCATAAGTATGGTCGCAGCGCAACCACTGTTTGCATTTAAATTGAAGATGGGTGAATTTTATTAAAACTAGTATGAGAAAGACTGGCATTTTTATTTACAGAAGTTCACTTTAAATTCCAGTGGAGGCAAAACACTATTTCATGTTCCTAAATGCAAGGTAAGGGTGTAGTACCTTCACTCCAATGGCCTTGAACAGTGCAGGGTGTCTAAGAGGCAGCTCCACCATCTCTTTGATCTGAGCCAACTGCTTCCTCACGCCCCCAATGTCATCATAGCCCACCTCGTTCAGGGACTCCTCTTCATCCTGAATATTTAAACACAATGTTCAAATGTAATGTGGACCAATGTGGTTTATTTCTGGTTAATGTTAACCAATGCACTGTGCCAACTACCCACCTCTCTCCTGATTGGTTCTCCCTCACAATGGATGACTGTATCAGGAGCAACAATGCAGTATGGGGAGGGATCGGTCTCCACCACCTTGAACTCCACAGCACGCATGCCACCTCTGACCAGGAAAATATCCCCTACGCAAGATAAAAGACAACAATGTTAATTTTACCACTAAAAGCGCTAAACGGTGAAAAAATAATGAGATCCTTGTTCTGACAATGGAAATTGATACTCACCTTTGCGGATTGGCCTGTAAGCCTCTAAGAAGTACGGCTTCAGGTAAACCTCAAACAGGTTGCCAGTAATTCCTTCTACTGTGTCGTCTATCGGGAGGACGTGGATCCTCTTTCCGTACTTCACATCAGGACATGGCTGAATGCTGAGGAAGAAATGAGATTTAACAACCACTTCTGTTGGGCTGTGGAAAGAACTTAAGACAAGTGTGTGCTTTTCCCCACCTGATGACATCACCCAGACGGACCCTCAGATTGTTGCGGACCACTCTGTTCATCCGAACCTTCTCATCAGAACAGGTGTCATCGGACAGAACGATGCACACAGTCTCCCTCCTCTTCTTTCCCTTCATCAGCACTGTGTCTCCACGGAAGAGCTGCAGCTCGTCCATCTTGGTCTTATGATTTATACAGAGCAATTTCATCAATCAAAAAGTATAAAATAGGGCTTGCCGGATATGGCAATACATATTGTGTGATATGATTGGAAATTTGTACATAAATTGTTTAATTTTATGATCAATTGTTTATTCTGCAGCAAATCACTTTTTGGTCATTTTTCTCTGGTCATTTGGACAGAGCTGTGTTCTCTTCTGCATGTCCTGATGCAGGCAGGAAATTTGCATGAGGGCAACACAAAAACATGGCACAGAAGCCAACAAGAGGAGAACTCTGCAAACCATGGACTAGGAACTTGTACTACTTCAGAAACGGCTACTTCTGTCACATGGACACAGTTTGGGTACGAAAACGGAACAGAATACCATACTGCAAATTGTGCAACAGACTGGTCCCCATAACACTCAAACACCACTAACTTCTTCCACCTCTTTAAAAATCATGTCAAATAGTGCAGAGTCTACAGATGAGATCCATAAAAGTAGAGTCCTCAAAACAAACACTAAACTCAGACCTTGCAAGAGGCATGTGTCACATGCCACCTGCAAAGAATTACAACGATGAAGAAATGGCCATATTTACATAAGTAACAGTAAGTTTCATTATCTGGATATAAAATGACATCTATTTGGATATGAAATTTTGGTCATATCGCAAAGCCCATGGTTCAAACAATGCTGTTCTATTATAACAAATCCCAGGGTTGTGAATTTGTAATTAAGTCAGCCATGGATAAAAACCCACTCAATGTTTACCTGAGAGAGTGAGACCACACTGTTGTCTTCATTGATGGATTCATCGACAATCAGTCTGTTGGGTCTGTTCTTCTGTTTCAGAATTGCAGTGGATAGATCATCATTTTTGGATCTGCAACGATAGGAAAGGGATAAAAAAAAAAGAGTTTAGTGTCAAATAAAAACATATTGTGCACCTTTGGTTTTGTTTGATACAGCTCCAACAATAACCGCGTTACAAGGTCTACAAATATGAGAAAAAAAATGTATAGAAAAAACAATATCAACCCACTCTCACCATATTCTTTGGCAAATGAATTGGGCAACCTAACCACATCTACCCTGAATTAACCAGGTTTAGTTTCTAGGGAGCACCTACAGGGATATTGTAGAACACACAGAAGGACAGCGACCAGGGGGTCATATGGTGAACTCCTTACCCACTTAAGGTATAGTAATCATTTAAGTCCACAATTAGACAGTTGCAAAAGAGATCAGGCATACCTGATACTCTCATTGTGAGTACTGACACTGATCGTCTTAACTGTATTTTGCCGAATGTAAAAGTATTGTTTGTATTTTGAACTGTTGGGTGTATATGTATTTCTTCTATATTGTGTTTGTACTTTTTATAGAACCAATTCGGGGACAACCATAACAAATAACCTTTATGGTACGAGGCATTAGTTAATTCTAGTAGTATTTTATTGTGAGTACATGTCCCTACATTATTAATTATCACAGCTAAAAACGAAATAATCCAGGATGTATATCTGAATCCCTAAGAACTCACAGGTCATTTACACAATTTGCTAATTACAATGACTGATCGTTACATAAGGAAAGCTTCAAGATCACACCAACACATTTTTATCAATAACCAACCTAGAATTTCTAGAAAATTCAGTGACGGGCTTTGAAGTTTCTCTTTCATGTTAGCATGCTAATAGTAGCCTTTAAGCTAACAGAAGCGAGCCCAGATGACACAGCAAAAGAATTCGGGGAAAAAAACTTTAGTAGCTAGCTAGCAAAAGACAACCGTTATATATAACTGTAAAAGACAACTCTGCGTTGACTATAAATACATCGACTACCAACGCAACTGTCCGTTACATATTATTATTTCACGACTGTTTAGCTAACAGCGAGATATGGCAGAAGTATATTGTCGATCATTTAAAATGCATTGCCAGCCCCGTTAGCCTGCTAGCTTCGGTGCACTGTAGAGTGGCTATGGACCGCTAGCCACGGAGTTAGCCGTCTCAATGACTAGCCTTTTCTTTCGTAGGAGCGTTAGCCCATTACCAACGTCTATGGCACATGCTGAGCACATTTACATGTATTCCGTCCAATTCAACGCCTGGTTTAAAGACACGCTATTAGCCAGAGGATAGACTAAATTGTCGGTGTGACGGTGTATGGCTTTGGCCTTGACAGCGTTGCTAAGCTAGCGTTAGCATTCAAACACGACAGCAATGACTGCGCTTTGTCAAGTCGCTGTCACAGCTGGCTAACTCAACACCGTCAACTGGCCAGCGACAACAGTTAATCGAGATTCTACCCGGGTGTCAGTGGATTTGCAGTATTGGGTATTTCAACAAATGGACAGAAGTGCGGAGGCTGGATGGACTGACCCCATTAGCTACCCAGCTAGCAAACCCGGCGATGTATTAGCAATCGAGCTACCTTGAATAAACTAACGTAATCGGAGCTGACGTTAGCCATTTAAAGGGCATTTGATAATCATTGTTCAGAACAACGCATCTTGGCAAAAATGAAATCTATTTCTACTTACTCCCCTCCCGAGGCCATGGTCGTCCACCTGGAATACTAATAATAAATAAAGAAATTCTAAATGTTTACGAGGCTCAACCGGTTCTCGATTCGCAACGTTCTCCGTGATTTCACACGAAAGAGCAGCCGTTTCCGTGCTTTTCTTTAGTTATACCATGGACTCGATGCATCCTGCACGCTGATTGGCTGGAGGTTGTGCGACAACTTCGTCAACCAATGAACGATTCTGGAATTTGATGTCAACGTGAACATTGGGCAGCGTCAGCCTATCATAAATGATTGGGTTGATCCTATTTTCATCAGCTTTCCTTTTATTGGTCTGTGACCAAACTCGACTCGTCCAATTGACGTCTACCGCGTTGATATTGAAGAAACGTGAAAACATGAAACTGGTCTTCTACCCTTGATAATTACAGATTTGTGTGTAAAATCCGGTGCAAATTGACAGTAAAAAAGGGCAGCAACAAGGTTTACGGTGTGTTTCTTAAGTAGTTTATAATACTAAATACTTTAATATACACTTTTTGTAACAGCCTTAATTTCTCTTGCCTGCCCAATATAACACTCCTAACAAATCAGTTTAGGTCAATTACCAACCAACTTTACAGTATATTTAAATATCTCATCATTATCATCCTTTCATTATTTCATCCCAGTCTCAATCACCCAGAAATAATCCTGCAGCCCTAACAATATGCATTATTTTACTGGCCTAGTAAATACATGTTTCCATGTTGAGTTTCAGTTCACGGGCCAGGGAAAGTTGATTCTGTGATAGGGCATTCTTCTTTGGTCCCTCTCCAGATTGACTAGGTAGGACCGAGTTCCTGTATTCTGTGCCGCAGCTCTTTGGAGTCCAACAAAGGGCCAGATTGGGGTTCCCGAAGGTACAATGGAAGACCCCTGCAATGCAAAGGGCAAGCAGAGAGTCAGGAGAGTAACATCACTGCATAGTAAATGTCTTCTGCTTTAAGAAACAACAAATTATGGATTATGTGGATTGGCTCAAATTTTATTTTATTTTTCAGATAGTTTCAATAGTTTTGATCGACTATTGATCAGATTTTAGCTTTGCTCTTTACATTTGAGTTCATCTATGAGGAAATGGTTCCTCTACTGAAGAGAAAAAAATACACAGTTACACATAGCCATTTCAAAGAAAATAGGTGGAGAAAATGATTGCAGTCACTCTTTGGTGGAAAGTCCAAGATGAAAACTTAAAGTTGAAATCACTGAAGTCTTCTTAGAAATATATACTGTAGGTATTTTATCAATCTGTACAAAGTGTTCAACCACTACAGATTCTGCATTTCTTGTGGTTGGACCACATCCACCTGGCTGCTGATAGTAAAGCTGACCATTTCACTTACTTTAAACATATATCTGAGTTCATGTTACCTGGTGATTACATTTCCCGTCTCATACCAACAACAATGAAGGTAAACAACATTATGCAGTACTAAACACTAAATTTGACATTTTTGCTGTAATTTAAGAAGAGAAATGTGTTGCTTTTAAGAACCTTGTGTTAAAAATGGCTGAATCGGTAAACCAACAGTTTTTGTGTGATTTGTCATGCTTTATGTTCACTATGATGGCTGCACAATACTTAAATGCAGTTGGGGATGCATCTGTGTTCAGCCCACACTGCACAGAGCATGGTCACATGAATTCCACACCAGTGTGGCCTGTACAATTAAAACCTACTACCCCACAGTGGGTTTTAGTTGCAGTCACATGAGTAATTAGGGATACACACGTAACCAGGTCACCTGAAATGCATTTTTTAAGAATAGAGCTCCAGTGTGAACTTCAGAGCATAAACCACAAACCCAGTGAAGACAGTGAATATAAGAATGCGAGTGTCTTACTCCGCTGAGGATTGTGTGGTGAAGCTCCAGGTCTTTTCCCAACAAGCCACTGCCTCCTGTCTCCTTCCAAGCCTCCACAGCACTTCACCGCACCACAGCCCTGCACCCACACACTCTGAGAGAGCACATACAGCATGATGACGTGTTCCAACAATAGACTGCAAATAACCCAGATCACATTTGCCACAGTCCTATGGCGCATTCATGTCAATACCAACGGTTCTTGGCTCATACATGCAGGAAAAAGGAGATGAAGCGTCCAAAATCCTAAACGATAAGACATGAAGATCATCGATAAAAGTTTGTTTTAACATATTTGTAACCTGCTGCTTCACGATTTAAAGAAGACGAGCTTCGTAGTCTTTCTGTACATGCTGTATCACTGATCAAATCCACAGAAACATGTTGCATTTATAATTCGTTTGAAACCCTAATCGTTATACAAAATATTTACACAAGCAATATACTCAACAAACAAGATTCATAATATACTTTATATATAAATATATTTTCTATTATACTATACTATTTTTACATTCACGTAAAAAAAGGAACATATTCGGGCAGTAGTAAAAACCATGCATCGGCCTATATTGTCTGTCTGTGACTTTCCTCCAAATTACTGCAGTGATTTAAATAATCCTGTGTCAAAAATAGCTCCAATCTGTTTTTATCATCAATATTACAGCTGTGTTTCATATACTGTACCTGGGAAAGCCTGCAGGCTGAGCAGGAGGTCTCTCAGTGCCTCTCTCAGGTGGTTTGTCTGGGTGAAGGCGATACCCCTACCAGCAAGTGAAAGCCCCTTCAGCCTTTGGAGGACACAAAGATCTGATCCCTGCTTGACAACCATGTCTGCACTGGGGATCTGTGGTTGGAAACCTGTAATTGACCACCAAGAAAATAAAATGCATAAACTTACAGTAGCTGGAGTTTCCGTAAGAAGGGCATTTTCTCTCCAAAGCCTAAATAAAGTCAGTAAATTACCAACCTGTCTTTTTACAGCGGACCTTCACTAGCAGGTTGATACACCTGTAATGCAGAGTATGATATGTTAGAGGATGTGTTGGTTTACCAACATCATCGTTTTATGACAAAGAAAAAAAGAGACCTAGTGAAGTGATTCACAGCTTGTTTCCAGTCCTTTAGGTGAGTGTGGCAGTGACCCTGCAGGAGGTAGGCAGCCCCGGCCCAGAGCAACATCGCCATCTTATCTTCACCTTCAGCAGTCACATCCCTGGTCTCAGCCTCACTCCTCTCCTCTGGATCTTCTAACACCAGCCTCTCTGGCAGCAGTTCCAGTGTCGTGCTGATGACTTCATTGCAAAGTGCCATGCAATCAGCAGACCGCCGGGCCATGAGTAGGGCAGCGCCAGCCTCAAGGTAAAGCTCGGGCAACCTGGGGAGACGTGGGGCTTCAGCATAGACCTGACCAAGAGACAAACAGAGAATAATTGTTACTTAAACGTATTCTTCACAAAAAATACATTCTGACCTCAATGTCCAATTAGCTTGCAGCTAATTAGCTTCACTGTTTTCACTCTTACTCCATGCTGATCTTCTGAGTGAAGAGCAGCCAGCAGGTCCAGATAATGTTCCACACCCTCTGACACCCTGCAAACACAGCAACCACACCCATTTAACAGCTACAGTGCACACTCCGAGTCTCCATCTACACTTTCTGGTTCTGATTAGTGGTACTACTAAAAGTAAGACAGAGACTCTGAGCTCCATGCTGCTCTTCTCACCTCCCATGGAGGGCACACTTCAGAGCCAGATTGTGAAGGACAGAGAGGGCAGAGGGAACCAAGAGAAGGCTGCTCAGTGATTGGCTGCAGAGCAGTAGCGACGGGGAGAAGAGATGGGTACCGGCCAGGGCAGGCACTGTAGCAGAGGGTAACATCAACATCTGTGGGACAAGAGAGGGTTTTAAGCCTCAATATACGCGTGAATATGTGTCAGTGTCCACAGTATTGCAGCCACCATTTTAAATAATGCAAAAAATGTATCTATATCTACAAGACAAACGTTTAGAATTATTTTACCAGCAACTGGCAACTTTTTTTCTTACCCACTATCTATGTGTATGTGTGTCACTCACTGAGTGCAGCAAGCGAAGAGCTTGTATCTCTGCCTGTGTGTTGCCCAGCTGTCTGTAGATGAGCATGCTCTGGTATAGGGCACACACACAGCAGGAGTCTGTTTCCAGTGCCTTCCTGTAACACTGAAGTGCCATCTGAGGGCAGTTCTGGAGACAAATCCAAACACACACTTACTGCATGCAAATGCTCAAGTCTGTCAGGACTATGCATGATGCAGGCTTCTTTTCTGCTAGTGTGACTAGTATGAGTGTGTACCATGTGGGAGAGGCAGGAGCCTGAGAGGAGGTGTACATATGCTACTAGAGTTCTGGGTGCCGGCAGGGACGAGGCTTTCTGCAGACCAGACAATGCTTCTGAACTCTGGTCCTCACTCAATCTTTCAGCACCTTAATGAAATATAACAGAGCAAAGCAAAACACAAGATGCCTTTGAGTTCAGTTTAAAGAAGACATCCTAAGCTCCTTTGAGTGTTTAGAAACCTACTCAGTGCTGGCTCTGGGGGCCTACACCCACAGTTAAAACATTTCTCAAAATCAGCATTCAAACATATAGACTAACACAACAGTTTGGATTCAGATGATTCTGTACTATGAATTCATTTGTCAGCTCTTGCAATCTTTAGGTAGCATTTATGAAAACAAGTCGATCATACCAAGATTAACACGAAAGCACAGAGCAGTAACCAAAATATTAACTCCACATTCTATTTTAAAATGGTCACAACTCTATCTGGTATTTCAATAAGCATTAACCAAAAATAATGAGTGTTGCTGACCTTGGGCAATGGAAGTGCAAATCTGCAATAATTCAACAAGCCTTCTTGGGTCCGTCACCAACAGTGGAGCGTCAGAGGTTTTTCCTCTTGCCTCACTCCTCTTGTCATCTCCAACTCCAGCACCACGTGTCTCAACCAGAGAGGACAGCTCCTCCTGCATCACAGGTAAACAGGAAAATATAGCTTTGCATTTCTTCATGTTTTTCTTCAAACAAACAAAACAATAAAAAACAAAACATATAAAAGTTCTCTGTGGGATATGAGTCCAAAAGGAGAAGGTTGAGAAGTACAAAACTTGAAAGTAGACAGTATGAGACATCTGCATTCTTTAAAATAACAAAGAGGCAACAAGGCATGAACCCAACTATGATGAGCATAATCAGATTTTGTATTCATATCGACATCAAACAAGCAAGGTTCAAACACAATCTAAAAACGTGATCTCACCTTAAATTCCTGTATAGTTTTCAGCTGACAGGTGGCCAACCACATTGCCCACTGGAGACAGAGAAGGTCCAGCACACAGGAATTAAAAGCTGTGTTTACAACTGATCGGAGAACCTTTCTCCAAAACGCAGGAAGGTCTGGAGCCACAGGGTCGTCTGATGTCATCTGTAGAGCTGCAGGAAACAAGTGCAGGCTGTAAAAATCCTTTGACACAACATGAAACTGGGTGTATGACATTGCTTCTTGCGTCATTCACATCTATGGTTTTGTCATAGGCCTACCTCTCTGTATGGCTTGTGTGAGGAGCAGCTGGGCTTCTGTGAACTGAGACTGAACAGTAGCGCACACACAGGCATTGTACACCACCGACAGCTCCAAATGAACGTGATCGGGATGAGGAGGAACGCCTGCAGGCCAGGGGATAGAAGGTGCACAAAAGTAAGAGCTGGGCCCTTTGCCCCAAACAACTTGGACTTTTGTATTATGAAGACGGCGCACCTTGGGTTTTCCTCAAAAGTTTGTAAAACTCAGAGGAACACCATCTCAGATGGGTCTGGCTCTGATCTCGGCTCATCTCGTCTCCTCCTCCTTCATGCTGCTGAAATGATCAAATGGAAACAAACTGATGAAAATGGACAGTGTTTGCTTCATTTGGGCCGTGACCAGCGGTGGACTGTGACCATGTACTCAAGTACTGTGTGTTAGAGGTACTTTAGATGTACATTGATGTAGATGTAGACGTAAGTTACTTCGAAATAGATTTTGATCACAAAACATATGATCAAGCTTCATAATTTGCACGTATTATTTACATGACCCAACTGTATATATTATTGAAAATCAGCTTTCTTGACTAGATACAATTAAATCCTTCTTACACGTTAATGCATCTGTGGTAACATAATATATCATAATATGAAAAAATGTTATAATGAAGATGAAGGATTCTGCTCAACGACAACTCTTACTTTGAATATTTGAAGTACATTTTCCTGTCAATGCCTTACAATACTTTTGGTTGAATACAACTTTGAACACGATTTTTCTTGTGTGTACTTGCAAATGTGACGCTAAAAAATGATATTGAATACTTCTTCCACCTCTGGTCATAATAATCACATTATTCACCGTCCAGCAAAACAAAACAACATATTCAACACAAAAATATAAGGTAACGTACAATTTAAAAACAAAAACAAAACGCAGCAATATGTTATTGATACCACAGGTATGAATGTAACCGTAGCTAATATATTCTTCAGTATATGCAGTTTAATAAATGACAGTATTAGTATTATTATTAGTGTTTCCAGTGTCACTCAAGCTAACGCACGAGACCGTACCTTCCATTTCTTTACCAACTCGTTGTTTTCCTGGACCCATGTATTTAACAAACAAGTTGGCTGATACATTTTTTTAGCAGACATTTTTACATAACATCGCTGTTTTAATAAAAAAAAAAAAAAAGTCGACGTTGTTTTGTTTTGTTTGAACTTTCCCTCGTTTGCTCACACAGGAAGTGAACGACTGAAGGTCCGTTGGCCCAGTGACTGCGTGAGGCTGCTGCTGCTGCTGCCCCCTGTGGTCAGGCATGGAAACGACCGCCGCAGGCTGCTGATTGACCACCAGGTGGCGCCGCGACAGAGACAGGTTCACTTCTGGAAACTTCATCACAGCCATTAAATTTGACACAACCACCAAAATGTGAAGTGCAATACCTGTTTTCCCTTTGCTCATCAATGACACAACACTCGCTATGATACACCCACAGACAAACTCAGCCACCACCACACAACCATAATGTATCTGTGTGTCCACTGCTTCATAAAACCTGCCTTGGCCACAGCGACATGCTACCACAACCTTCACACACATAGGCTACACGTGCACACATACATACAGGTCTCAAGCAATTAAATACAAGCGAAGGCCTTATTTGTATTACAGCTGAGTCATCCCTGACACTGCCAGGACAGCCATCTTTCTAGTTGTCCCTCACAAGGTGACTCCCTCTTTTCTCACCCAGTTCCACTCCTCTCCTCTCCTCTCCTCCCTACCCCTCTCCGTCCTCCCTCCATCAGTGCATCATGTTGCTCCCTGTTGTCTGCAACTTCCATTATCTGCCTATATATCACAACCAACCGCTGCACCTCCTCTCTTTCCTTGTTTCAAGTCGCTGAAAGCTCTAAATATATATCACTCTGAAAAAAAAGAAGCATGGGGAGCTCCTGACATTCACCGCTCCACGGTATACACTCACACACTCACAGTTGCATAAGCATGCAACACAAGAGATGACTTTCACTCCAGTTCCCTGCGTGAGACAGGTTCCCGTCTTTTCAGACTTTTTTTCTCTGCATCGATCCTGCCATTTTCCATCTCCATCTCTGTCTCACTTTGCCTTTGTCTCTCCATTTCTTCAAGGACAAGGTCATACAAGGCAAGAGTCACCCAGCTGCTTTCTTTCCTTTTCCTGTCAATGTAATTTGCACAGCACGACTTCAAACCTTCATTAAAGTGGATGTATTCACCTGAAGCCTGTAAGCCATGTGGCTGTTTCAGAGACTGTTGCAGGACACTTGGTCTGGACACTCGGTACTGACTGTGGCTCGTCACCTTTTACCATTTGGAGGAGTTATTCTGCTCTATATCTTAATTTGGTCCAAAAAAAAATTTAAATTGGTGGCTTAATTTGTGCATTACTCACTTACTCAGTATCAATAGGCAATAACTGCTAATTAATCCAAGAATTGGCTTGTTTAAGATATTTCACTGCGTGCACACTCTACAGAAAGCAGTTGTCGTTTCCGTTAGATCCCAGCGTTTAACGGCTGGTTCATATAACACGCTGTTGACGGACATGAGGCACAGAACACTATAGCTCCTCTGAACATGACCAGTGAATTCCGCTTACTCTGCTCCATTATCCTCATTTATTAAACATGAAGCCAGTGATGGGAGGGGGAGGTGACACATGTTATTTTCCGTCAGCCCCCTGAACACATGGGATGTAGTGCAAAACAAAACAGTTTGTTTCAAAAACAGCACCAACCAACATTCAAATGTGAAAATGCTGTAATGGGTTGGACTGTATCTGGACTTTAAACAGACATGACACAACCGCTGGAGGACAGGTTAGGGGGCTTGGTGTCCCAGGTCCCCTGGGTGTCACGTGGGTTGACAACACACATGGTCACAGGAATGAAGAATTGAAATAGATGTGTTCTGATCTGTCTCTTCTTCAGCATACACCTCAAGGGAAAGATGTATACACAGTTCTCCCTGCTGCTTTAAGGCATGCGGTTTAAACTCGCTCACCCTAAATTTGAGTAATCAATAGGTGCTGTGAGTGCTCTTCAGAGCTGGTCGTCTTCTCAGAGCAGATATCCCTTTGGATCAGGAGAGGGAGCCCAGGCTGTGTTTGTGTGAATGCTGTATCATCGTAGCTGCAGACACTAATGTTGCTGTTTATGTCACTGTTGATTTATGTGTCAGTGCAACCACATGTGCACATTTGGAGATTAATTTTCATTTGGCAACAGAAGAAGAAGCAGGAACTAAAAGATGAAAATTCACATTTTAAGTAACACACCTTTCTGTGTGTAGTAAGAGAGGGAGCGAGGGAGGGAGAGAGTCTGTCAATGGCCCAGCAGGTCCTGGGGGATGGCGTGGATCTGCAAACTCACACTGCAGCAGTAAAAAGTGCATCAGCAGAACACGCTGCACACCCACACAATCACTTCAGGCAGACCGTAGACACGGCGTATTGCCAACATATGAATATGTTTTCAAAATGTCAAAACCTTGAAAAGTAAATAAATTATCTGGGATGTTTTAAAAAAAAAAAAAAAAAAAGCCATTGCAGCTAAACAGTGTTGTGAATAGGCCTAAAATGACTCATGTTCAAAATCATGTCACACAACACACTGCTCTTCCCAGGTGTTTTGGGGTCTGACAAACATTGATATCCTATAAAAAAGAAATACTCATTCGTTTGCTTCAATGAAATACGCCTCACTTACAGCCTCAGTAAAACGGCCTGCAGCTCACCAACAAGATGCTTCACTGATGAGGCTGCGATTCCTGCGCAGGCAGTACTTCTCTACAGAGGGGGTATCTCTTTAAACGAAGTGTGTGCTGCTGCTGACTTAGTCACTTTTCCCTCCCTCCTATATAAACCCCGCGCCGCCCCTCCTGCTGCAGTCACTCGTCCTCCGGGCCAGCCATCATGAGCTTCACGATGGACCACCACTTCTTCAGCCCGAACTCGTACCGCAAGGCTCGGCCTGCCTCCGCGTCCTCCAGCGGCTTCCACTCCCAGCGCCGCCGCCTCACCTACGGCCAGCCGCCCTCCGCCGACAGCCTGGACAACTTCGGCGGCGACATGCCGCGGAGGAGCGAGAAGGAGATCCTGCAGGCGCTGAACGACCGGTTCGCCGGCTACATCGACAAGGTGCGCAACCTCGAGATGCACAACCGCAACCTGGAGGCGGAGGCGGCCGCGCTGCGCCAGAGCCAGGCCGGGCGCGCCTCGGTCGGCGAGCACTACGAGCGGGAGCTGGGCGACCTGAGGGGCGTCCTGCAGCAGCTGACCGGGGACAAGGCCCGCGCGGCTCTGGAGCACGAGCACCTGGAGGAGGACATCCAGCAGCTGCGCGTCAGGCTGGATGAGGAGGCGAGGAACCGGGAAGAGCTGGAAGCGGCCACTCGCGCCATGAAGAAGTACGCAGAGGACTGCCTGCTGGCGCGAATGGAGCTGGACAAGAAACTCCGCGCCCTGGAGGAGGAGGGCGTTTTCCTGAAGAAGAACCACGAAGAGGAGGTGGCGGAGCTCCTCGCTCAGATTCAGGGCGCCGAGGTGAGCTTCGATATGCGGGACCCGCACAAGGCCGACGTCACCAGCGCGCTGCGCGAGATCCGCGCGCAGCTGGACGGTCACGCATCCAAGAGCGCGACGCACGCAGAGGAATGGTTCCAAGGTGAGTTGGGTCGAAGAGGTGAAGCCAAAGTAAAGATATGAAGATGAGTTCCCTGTCCATGGTGCTGAAGTCTGAAATCACATCTCACATTTATGTTGCAACTCACTGAACGAGCAGTGGCCAGGTCACCTGTTGTTATGGTGCAACACTGTGAACACTGACTTCAAAATGTTTGATTAACAACAGAGTTAGACATTTGACAGCTTCTTTTTTTATTTTTTACCACCAGCCTTGTCATGTCGATTACATACGATGGAGGTATATTAAAACACAGACTCTAAAGAAAATGCTGAAAGATACATTTTAAATTAATATCATCCCCAGTTTAACTGTGCACCATAGCCACAGAGTGATCGTTTTTACCTCAGGTATAAGCGTCGCAGTAACAGCGGGTGTGATGTTGCTCGCGCCCCATGAGCATTGTGGGCCTCTCTGCTTGTTGTGTTGATGGACGAACCTCTACAAAATACTCAGGTGGTGCTTCATCACTGTGCTCATTCTCTCTGCTGCCGCGACTGGACCTGAAGCGAGTCAGTAAAACTCATAACTGTAACAGTTCAGTGGCATGTCACGCTACTTAATTAAGGGTCTATATGTTGACACTTGCAGTATGTTTACAAGGCGCAAAGCGAATGACCTTCCCCGTGTGGTGTCCAGCTGACTGCAGCAGTGAGGCTCATTCATGCTTGAACGAGGGAGGACGCTGAGTCAGACTAGTGACTGATACATGGCCACTGTCAAGGTCACTCCCAGTGGTGGGCGTCTGCTCTCTTAGGCCTTCAGTACAGAAGGCGGGTCCAATGTCTCGGACAAAATCAAGTCCAATATACTATATGCCTTCGGTCAGAGTAAGAACGCTGAATTTTTCTGTACTTCAGTATTTGCAAGTCACTCTAAGCTGTTCTGGGAACTGCGAAATCTCTTACGCCACAAGTGATTTCTAAATGTTGTTCACTCTCTTGTCTGCTTTTCCTGTAGTTCGTATGGAGCGTCTGTCTGAAACTGCAAGGTCTAACCAGGATGCGATCCGTGGGTCCCAGGACGAGATTGCAGGGTACCGCCGCCAGCTCCAGAGCCGCACCATTGAGCTGGAGACTCTCCGGGGAACCAAGGAGTCACTGGAGAGGCAGCGCATGGAGAGCGAAGACAGACACCACGATGACCTCAACTCACTACAGGCACAAAAATCTCACCTATCTCACACTGAGAAACCTTCGCTGCACATATCCTCTCATACCAGTGTCAGTGTAATGTGTGACCTGTAAGACTGTGTGTTTTCATTTTGCAGGAGACCATCAATCAGTTGGATAATGAGCTGAAAACCACCAAATGGGAGATGGCCAGCCAGCTGAAAGACTACCAGGACCTGCTGAATGTTAAGATGGCTCTAGATATTGAGATAGCTGCTTATAGGTTGGTCGAGGTTTATAACCACATCAGGGTTTAATCAAACCGATTCCTTTGCACCTTAATGTCAAAAGATGTTTTCACTGACACTATGTCTTTGTCTTTAAAACAGGAAGTTACTGGAGGGAGAGGAGAAGCGCTTTGTGTCAGGAGGGGTTCCATACTCCTACCTGGAGGGGAGGATCTCTGCCCACCTGAAAATGAAAGGAGAGGAGATCTCAGATACGGTCATTGTGGAGGAACAGACAGATGAGACCCAGGTGACAGAGGTCACAGAGGAAGCAGATGAGGAGGAAAAGAAAGAGGAAGAGGCAGCAGAGGAAGAAGATGAAAGTGAGGAAACCAAAGAGGAGGAAGGAGAAGGTGAGGAGGGAGAAGAGAAGGTGGAGAAAGGTGACGGAGGGGAAGAGAAGGAGAAAGAGGATAAAAAAGAGGTTGAAGGGGATGACGATGGAGAGGAAGAAGAGGCAGGGGAGGAAGAGAAGTCCAAATCGCCAGAAAAGCCTGCATCTCCTCCTTCGAAATCCCCTCAACCTAAATCTCCCGTTGTCAAATCACCAGAATCTAAATCTCCACAAAAATCACCAGAATCTAAATCACCAGCACCCAAATCACCCACTAAGTCGCCTGCAGCCAAATCCCCAGCAGGAGATGAGGCAAAGTCGCCTGCAGCCAAATCCCCAGCAGGAGATGAGGCAAAGTCGCCTGCAGCCAAATCCCCAGCAGGAGATGAGGCAAAGTCGCCTGCAGCCAAATCCCCAGCAGGAGATGAGGCAAAGTCGCCTGCACCTAAGTCGCCTGTGTCAAAATCTCCACCAAGCAAATCCCCTGGATCCAAATCTCCTCCTCCCAAGAGCCCAGAACCAAAGTCTCCAGAGAAAGAGAAGGTCAAGCCCGTTGCTGCCAAAGACATCCCTAAAGAGGAGAAAAAAGAGGAGAAGCCTCAGCCAGTCAAGGAGGATAAGAAGGAGAAAGAACAGCCTGTGAAGGAAGAGAAGAAGCAGGAGCCCAAGGAGAAAGAGCCTGAGGGCAAAGCAGAGAAGACAGACAAACCTGATACAAAGAAAGAGAGCAAAGAAGAGGAAGCACCAAAGAAGGATGATGCTTCAAAACCTGCCGCTCCCAGCAAATCCGCAGAGGACAAACCTTCCCCAAAGTCTGAGGCTAAAGAGAGCACCCCGCCTGCTAAGGAGGAGAAGCCCTCAGCTCCGAAATCAGAGAAGACCGAGCCTGAGGCAAAGCCCAGCCCTAAAGCAGAGCCTGAGAAAACAGAGGGCAAGAAAGAGGAGAAGAAGCCCGAGGAGAAGCCTGCACCTAAAGCCGAGCCTGAAAAAACCGAGAGCAAGAAAGTAGAGAAGAAGCCCGAGGAGAAAAAAGAGGCTAGTAAAGAAGAGAGCAAGCTGAAGGAAGGAGGGAGCGCAGAGAAATCCTCTGGCACTGAGTCAAAGGAGAGCAAGGAGGAGAAGGCCAAGAAGTGAGACTGAAATGCTGTGATTGATGGAGAGGGTAGTGGAGATGCCAAATCACTATGAGAGAGGGCGGGGCAGAGAGGCACTGCAGTGTCCAAAACAAAGCAGGTCACGTTATGTAAGCAATAGTGCTTTCTGTAGCAAATAACCCCCTATGTATGGCCATTACACCCCCCTGATGCTCCTGATGTCTGACTGTAGTGAATGCAGAATGCTTTAAACCGACTGTGACAACTGCCCTTAATGAATAACAAGTGCATTTAAAACTGAATCCCGCTGACGCGGACCGCAGGGGCCTGCTGTACCTACAGAAGCCTTCAAGGGTAGAGATGTCAAAACAATGTCGAGTTCAAGATTGTGACAGATGTTGAATATCTATATATATATATATCAAAAAAATGTATATTTAAGGAGATACAAATGTCTATATTATATTTACACACACACACACACACATCAGTAAGAAAGACTTGAATTTTTGCTTGTTGTGCACCTTAACGCAGCTTCTCCCGACAGGTGGACTGCAGCCTCTCACTCCTCTGGTCTGTAAAACACTAGGACAATGATGACTGTGCTATGTATAAACTGCTGAGAATATGCAATATGAAACAGTAAATAAAGAATGAAAAATCCAACACAAGAGGATTTTTGTGGAGCTTTCTTTATCAGTTTACACTGATTTATATCTGTATATACAGTCATATATATATATATATATATATACGTGTGTGTGTATAACATAGTGACCTTAGGTGAAGATTTATAAAGGAAAGTTGTCAATAGTAATCGCATTAAATGTGGGGCCAAAAGCTTAACGCTGTAACTGCACTGCATTGCGGCGAAGGAGTGGGGGAGCTGTACCCACCGCAGCAGCCACTGCACCTTCATAGATCACGTTCATGTATAAATCAGCAGCCGTGCCGTTTGCCTTCACAGATCACACTCAGTTCTTCTTCCCCCCTATTTACCAGCCGCCGCCCCATAGCAAAAAGGAAACTTCAAACAAGAGATCAGGCCCTTTGCAATCACTTTTCATACATTTATCTCATTATTATTCATTCCTTATCACCATTAATTATCAGTTTTGTATATGTCGAGTGTCATGAGTAACATGAATACGTAACAGGCCTTAACTTTTGAAACCATACAAGATTTTTGGTCACGTCTTCCAAGTAATATTCAAACTCTACATAGATTCCAACAAAATTTCACAGATAAGGTGTAGCTAAAAAAAATTGGGATTTACTAATGAACCCTGCAGCTGGTGACAAAATCACATACAAAACACAAATCCATGTCAACTTAAAAAGCAGCAAGCCATTAAAATTTGGCCTTTGCCAACTTAATGATACAACACTGACATTGGACAGATTTCAGTGTTCTCTTCACATCAAATCTACACTAAACCTAAAATGTAATCTAATCTAATCTACTCAGTCATTTTACATTTCAATGAATGTTTAACAAACTTATCCACACTTTTTTCCCGTATCAATTCAACTGTGACTACTATCAATTTAAGCGGAAAAATTTTCAGCGACCAAGTCAGGCAAGACAAGCTATCTGTTTGAGAATCAATTGGAAAAGAACCAATTAAAGCCCCCTCCCAATATAATAACTACAAATTACTTACTTTGAATATATTCTATAAACCCTTGTCTATGTATCTTGAGGAAAAACTAAACGTAAAAATTTCCTGAATCGTCTCACATTCAAGTCCCCTTCACCTTCTAATTATACACATCCTCATCCCGCAATCTACAAGGCATTATATTATGGATTATGTTGGATCCTCCAGGATTAAATTCTAATGTAAAAGAGTGATAAATTTGTCCCAAACACTTTGGAACTGGCCTCACTGTTTTAAGTGGCCCGCTTTACTGCTATTACTGCCACCAGGATGATAAATGAGAAGTCAGAGGCCAACTGTAGACAATACACCAAGTATCATATTCGGTTGACATGATTCTCTGTGGAAATGACTCAGCTAGCGCCAGCACTGAACCTCAATGGCATAATAATCAGCTAGTGCAGACGACACCTATAAATAGAGCAGCGCGGAGAAGTGAGGGTAAGTAGCAAGGCAGAGGGATGAAACCGACATCTTGAGTGCACAAAAAAGACTGGCTGCAACAGAGGCGTAAAAAGACCAATACACTCTCATTCAGGAAAAGAATTATTTTATTTTCAGATTGGTATAAAGACAAAAAAAAAAACGTGTGCCAGTGTCACAAAGTTAAGCTTGGAGGAGTTACGGCTGTTAAGAACTGTCGGGAAAATCCTAAACAGGTTTAGCGGTGACTGAAGAAGCCCTGAGGATGGTTGTACTTGAACGGCTTCAGACGATTTGGACCCCTGGAATTGAAAGAGATGTGAAGAATTAATCTATTTGATGTCTCATTGACCAAATGTGTGTACAAAGTTCACTAGTTGCTTTATGTGACTGTGTACCTGACAGTGCGCAGGCACATCTTTTCACGGGGGAACTCTCGCGGTCCCTCCACGCCGTCATCTTGCCCCTCAGTCTCCAGATACACATCCAGGCAGACGCACAGGCGTGAAATCTGATTGGTTAGGAGCTGGTGTCCTGGACGTGGTCCCTGCAGTTCATTTTTGAACACATTGACCTCACTCTCCATGGCCTAAAGACGGATGAAAAATCACATATGTTGTCAGTAACAGTAACTAGATATAAAATGAGCTCATACAGCAACAGAGCACAAGCTGCAGGGTAAACGATCATTATTGAAATGTTCCTACTCGAAGGTTGTCATCCGTGCGTCCGCTGCGCTCTCCCTTCCAGCTGAGAGAGAGAGAGAATAGAGGAGAGACCTCTGGATAACGGGGACTCATCACTACTGCCGCCTGAAGACGAGCTGAGAGGAGGAGACACATACAAACAGCTTGTTAATAAAAACGAATTCAAATCACATAATCCATAATAGCCAGACTTGTCGTCTGTGAAAGTACCTACCTGTGCCTCTTTCAACCACGGTCATAAAGTACAGACCAGTCTCCTTCGCCAGCCCAGCCTCAGTCACATGACGTGTGTACGGCAAATCCTTAAAAGGATGAGAAATGTCACAGTGAGACGTGTGCTGCATCAGGTGCATTTCTGGATTAATACTTTCAGTGCACGTGATTCCAAATATCTGTATATGTGCGTTTGTGCGCGTGTACCATGTACTCCTGGTGAGCGATTGTGGTCCAGCGAGCCAAACGGGAGAGGATCTTGGCAGGAAACAGGTGCTGACTCTCAGCGGAGACTGGGATGATGCTGTGCTCTGAGGACAGATGCAAAAACAGCCTCAGTAAAAAAATTGTTTTACTCTTTGTTCATTAGCAGCATTAAATATAGAAACTTAAAAAAACAATGTACCTAAAGAGGCAAATTGTTTGTGCAAAGCCAAGCGGGACTGGAGTCGACCCCTCAGCAGCTTCATGGTGCTCTCCATGTGGCTGGCACTCAGTGAGCTGCCCACACGTACACTCTGGGGAAAAAGAAACAAGCCAACATGATACAGCTGTAACGCAGAGACACAGTGCTCTGCTGGGATAATCCTTGCTTAATATTAATACGCACCTCTGAAGCATCGCTGGGAAAATGCAGTCCACCGAGATTCTGAACCCACATGTAGGGATGACCCAGCTCCTCCACATAATCAGCAAAGCAAACAATCCTGAAATGAAGTGACAGGTTCATTTTTGTTAAAGTCAGCGGTGTGATTCCCTACACATCTTCTCATTTACTTTCATTGATCTGACATCCTCACCCGACTTTATCAAACTGGTAGCGATTTGCTGGGTTGGGTGTTTCCCGTCCCTGATCGCTGGAGTAGAGACAGCTGAGCAGAGTGTCTGACTTCAGCAAATCACTGCAAAAGAAGAAAACATCATCAACCTTTCCTTGGAACAACACAGAGGGATATAAATGTTTAGATCCAAACACACAACACACACCCTGCACTGATGGCGGCGCTAAGGTCTGTCGTGGTGGAGACCTTGGTCTTGACCGTCATGATGTTCAGATTCATCAGGTAGTAGAAGTAGAGGTGGAGGATGCTGCCATCTGTGGAGACAAGATGAATAATACATGGTGAACAACTAATCCATTACCAGCTTGATTCAAAACTCTCGCAACCCTCCTCCATTGCACTCATCATGCCAGTGAACACCCCCCAGGGTTCACTTTACACCGCAGCGCATTACATGAGCAAGAGCTAGGTGTGGTCGGGATGGATGAAAGCAACACCCAGGGGAAACATACAGTGCTTGTGGTCATCTTTCACACTCCGGTCTGCAGTCAGAGTGAACTCGGTGACACTTCTTTTTTTCCCTCCTTTCACCGCAGTAAAATGTCTGCTGCAGCTGGCAGCAGTGAGGAGAACTCGGGAGAGGATTAGAAATAAAAGCAGGAATCCGAAAAAATATCCTTTAAATGCCGCAGACCTACGATGCTGCAAGCATCTCTCTCACCTGCCCCCCTCCCCTCCCTCCTCCTCCTCCTGTTGGTGGAGTTAAGTCTGCAATGCAGGTCTGGCCATAATTGGTCACAATTCCTTTTATCACCAGCAGAGGGAACACCTAGGTCAAGTGCTCATGTCATCACAGCAGAGCAGGTCACGTTTTCTTTCTTACCATCATACATGCTTACACACCATACTATCTGATTAATATATACAACACAGTATGTACATGGTATTACAAAGAATTTAGCGTAAATTAATTTTAAATATTTGGCCTTAAACATGCTGAGTTAAAAAATATATATTTTTCACACACTGACACAAATAACATGACACGTGCAGAATGTGTTACAGGGTTTTGGGTCAGTTGTAATATATGCACTCACACAGAATTTCTGATGAATGCCATTAAATTTCTTTAATCATTAGAAAAACTAAAAACAGATTGTTGTTTGGCTAACGTGATAATGTGAGTCTTATTTCCTCAAGTAATCTGTATTTATGTGAAAGAACACACTGTGTGCAAAACAATATAGCATTGATAAAATAAGACTCATAGCAAGTGGATTTAAAATAAAGTTGTGGAGTCGATTTCGCTTTCACTCTTAGCTCTCATAATTGTTTTCTGACATTTGGCTTATTTCAGCCCGTAGTCTTTTTGAGCTCATCATCTGCGAAGGACAGAACTCTTCAGCTTAATTTCTGCAGTTAAGATGTTAGGAGACACTAAAACTTGTTTTCACTAATGAATATATTTCCACTGTGGCAGCAGAACACACAACACCAACGTTCAGAAAGTCCTGCAGGACAAACTGGACGAAAAACTAATTTAAACGACTGAGTCTACCTGAAAGATAAAGCCCACTATAGACAGACATGAAACCGGCTACAATTATCCCAAATGAGACACTGCAAAAGGCCGCAGATACACTGGTACTCTCAATATTCAAAAAATATTGAGAGTCTAGTTTGGACTTTTAAAAAAAACTAAAATATTGTCTTATATTAAGGCCAAAATAGTTTGTCCTTTGTCTCCAGAGCAGTAAAGAAAAGTTTTTTTCTGTTCATTTGATTTAGGTGTTCTGCAAAAAAAATGTTTAGGTGTTGCACCCAAGATTCATAATGTTAGGGGGAACCCTGTGTTACCTTTACACTTGAGGTCTAAGCAGAGGGACAGAGGGTGCCTCTTCAGCATCTCTCGTCTTTTGTCATCCAACTGGCCGCCCGTGGTTGGCCTTCGCCTCTTCTGTGAAAAAACAGACAATGAAACGCAATGGAAACAGGAGAAGGAAAGAGGGCAAATAAAGAGCGTGGGTGACATTGTGGTGCATCAAATTAATTAGAAAACCTGATTACAGGAGAAACATGATACTGACTTTTAATCTCGAGCATTTCAACCCTAGAAAGGAGGAAGTAGAATTTCAAAAGGAAAGTCTGAACATAGTGAAGGATTGAAAAAGAAGATGTCATACACAGACAACCAGACAGAATGTGCGTGGCCAAAGTGGGCTCAGGTTACTGTCGCCTAGCCATTCTTGGTAAATATTTCTCAGAATCCCCCCACTGGCAATCCTCTGGAAGCAAAAAGCAATCGATAGGTGCTGCTCTGGTGTCTGCCTGACCACAATGTGTGACAGCTTGGGCTTCAGGGATAGTTTCTGTGTCCGGTGCAGAGATGTGTATTAAGAAATTGCTGCACTCACTGACCTAAGGGTGTGTGTGTATGTGTGTATGTGTGTATGTGTGTGTGTGTGTGTGTGTGTGTGTGTGTGTGTGTGTGTGTGTGCGCACGTTGGAGTAAAGCCAGTCCTGAGACTCACCGTTTTCTCTTGCTCCTCCTCTGCATCTGAATCACTCTCGTCATCTGGATGACACAGAACAAATGTTTTTTGTTTTCTTTAGTTGAGAAAACATTGAACAGTCAAAATTAACACATAAAAAATCTGTGTTTACATGATTACATGAATATTTGCACATGCTGTATGTATGATGGCAGCCATGTATAATAGTGTTAGTACCCTGGGAATCTTCTGGAGGTTTGGACAAGGCCTTGGCCTCATCCACATCTCCACTGATTGACACTGTCAGGTTCTTGTCTAAAAGGAAACAAAAATAAAACCAGATTAGTTCTTGCATATGCATTAGAACAACTATTTTGTCTTGAAACCAATGAATCTCTAATGGATACTGACCGCAGGCCTGACCGTAGGCATTGGCTTGAACAAACAGGACATACAGAGGTGGAGGGAGGTGGCGGGCGATCTCAGTCTGTTTCTGAGTCTGTTCAAAAGGCATGGACAGATACTCCTGCACTGGAAGAGAGGCCTGAGAAAGAGGACATGATATAAATCATGGTGTCCACTGGTGACAGTCTAACCTTCAGTGAAGAACACTTTTATTTTCAAAAATAAATTTCCTAATAAAACAGTCAATATCATGAACAATAACCATTTTGTCGTTCTGTCACAAATTGGGAAGAGAAAACCTTCCTAACATGGCACTCGGACAGTTACCTGCATGATGGCATTCAGTCCAGGCTGTAAGCTTGTCAGATGTTCCTTCTTCACCTCAATGCTCTTGTGGATCTTCTCCTTTGTGGCCAGTGACTCCTTGTATTTCTCTGCCAACCTGAACGCAAGCACAAACTTTTAACATCTGCTCCATGCTTCCCCCCAAAAAAATGTTATTATTTCACCAAAGTATTCTACAACTCTCTGTGCAGGTTTGCTCACCCCTTTCTCTGTTCAAGCTCCCAGTCCAGTCGAGCAAGAGTGAGTTGGTGGGGGTCATTCTTTGTGAGGTGGGGCCTGGAAATCTCCTGCGGAGCCCCCTGGTAAAACTCCTCCTCAGGCACCAAGTCTATCTCCTCATGCTTAGACCTGGGATAGTGAAACACAAGTTAACTACCGTTTTGACGACAGCATTTCTAAAAAAATCTGTATATTTTCATGTTTCAGGTGAGTAAATCTAATTTGTGTGAAGTACAGTGAAACAAGTAAAAACTATTTTAATCAAATGAAAATTTTCATACTTACTTGAACTCTAAACACTTGCTGATCTCCTTCTGAAGATGCATCACTTCATAGAGCAGGTTTTGTAACTGAAGGTGCAGCACATCCACTCTCTGCTTTGCCTGGGTGGAGGAGAAAACAAACACAGTAGTTAATGGTTGTGTTCTAAACACAACCCAGATGACCCTGAAAATAAATATATGGCAAACGATATGCCAAATCAGGATTCAATAAAAACAATGATCAATAAGCAGAATTGACATCTAAATCGAAAAACTCTAAACAAAAACAAACCTGTATAAATTCGATTTGCTGACAGCAGCAGCTGCAGCAGTTAGGTGTTGTAGAAACAAAGTGCTGTGTGATCAACTTTCCTTTCTTGATCAGCACAAATGGGAATTGAGGCACCGTACATGAATGGAATAGGGTGAACTTCACCAAAGCTGGAGTATCTTTTAACGTATCTTACACACAGAAGGGTTATGTGGGACTTACATCGTGTGTTTGGTCTCTGCCTCTCTTGAGTCGCATATGAGCTAGACGATTGAGTTTTTTCAGATTCATGAAGTGGATGCAGCTCTGCATACGTCTCTGCTCGACCTCGGCACTCTGAAAAACAGATACAAGTAGGCAGACTTCGTTATTATCGTAATGACACATAAGCCTGTCTTTGTATGGGATCCTATATACCATATTGTGATTTGCTAATACTACAAATATATGTAAAAAATCTTCTGCTGTGGGGGAATGTATTTGTTTTTACAGTGACAATCTTGCACTTTACCATAATGAGTTCAAGTAGTCTGTGATGTGACAACACTCTTACTGACAATGAAAGAAAAATCTGGGTCTGTATCTTGAAAGTATGATTCTCACCCCCTCCTTGGCCCCATTGGATTTAAGCTCCTGGATCTCACTCATGAGGGTGGCCAAAGTCTCACATGACTCTTTGTACTGCAGATAGTCTTGCTCAGGGCTCCTACCATCCAGCTCCACCTCCTCATTGTACACACGTGCATCCTTACAGTAAAAAACAACAATACATTAATAGCTTATCACATTCCTATCAGTCCTGCTTCTACTTGATGTCAAGAGAAGTCCAGGAATTCAGACTTATAGTCAAAGCAGTGATGACTGACGACGTTTACTCCTAAATTTCAATACTTTAAAACTTTATACCTTAGTTACCCTGAATTAATACCTGGTTAATTTAAAGAGGATGCAGATCAAACCAAGTATTCACTCACATGGCGCCTTTATTTACTAGGTCACATGAGGGCGTTCATAAAAGCAGATTTAACCATTTATAGATTTTGCTATTATGTTGGCCCAAATAAATTGGTGAAGGACACACAACCACTTGTACGACGTATTGCAATTTCAAAACCATATCAGAAATGATACATTCAGAAGGCTTACATTTTCCAGGTTTTGATCAACTGACTCTCTGAAAATAAGATGACATTTTTAGTTTTGCAGAACACGGCCTTGTGAGTAAGAGGGTGTGTGTGCAAACTTCAACTCTTAATATACTGGGTAACTCGTTGTTTACCATAGCAGCTCACTGTCTTATGTTCCTGAGGTGAAACCGTTTTGAATTTCACATCCCTGCTTCATTGCCCAGTGAGTGACACCCCGCCAGTGTGGGTGTGTGCTGCTGACACGGGACCTTGACCTGGCCTGATCTTTAAACAGAGTTCTTCCAACAGACGCGACCACACTGGTGCCCCTGTGACCCCTCTGCTGTGTCCTTACCGGCTGGTCCCCATCCCCGCGACCCCGCTTCATCTCTGGAGTGCCTGCTTCACTGCGGAGAACCTTTGACTTTCGCTTCTTCAGGGCGTCGGACGACATGAGTGACTGGATAAAGACCGGGAATAATATAGAATGAATACAACGAAAACAGAGACTGGTCGTGAGAACACCGATGTTCCCCGATTGGCCTGCTAGCCAATGTTAGCATTGGCTAGCAGGCAAACAACGGCTAACTTGTTGGCTCAAAAAGACCAGTTTCCAAATGAAATATATCAATCCGGCGATATGGCATGTGTTTGACGAAATATATTTTGGTATTCACTTACCTTCGGAAAGTAAAAACACGTCTGAAACTATTATTTAGTGAGCAAAGGCACATGTACAGGACACTTTTGTTTAACCGCACAGCGTAAGTATGGACGGAAGCTCCGCCGGGTCAAAAAACCTACAGTACCTACACTGCCACCTAGAGTAAAACAGATGAAATACCATGTGATTCAAAAAGACTGCATTACACTTAAATGAATACAACTATGTATTCCCTTTATTATTAGCTCATCTCATACAAACAGAGGAAACACCAAAGGTGAAAATGTTCTCAAAAGGTTAAGTAGAACTATAACAGATTTAATCTGAAGATGAAGTTGCTTGCATACATAAATATCAACATACAAGTTGTTTTTGCACATGTACATAATTAGCACGAGTTTAAGACTCAATACCTGTATGCAACATACCCTGTATGCAGTATTTCCACCAAAAATTGACTTTAATTGTAATTAAATAAGTCTGTGTTGAATGAAAAACCTTGTGAAAAACAAATATCACACAAATCTATGTATATGATACTACACAAGTATGTTACTTTAACATATGTTTATTTGATATTATTTAAAGAGCAAAAAGTAGACCACATATATTCCAACTTGATTTATTCACATTTGCAATGACACTTTTAAGATTTTACAAAATTTACGAAGTCACATCATAAAGAAAATAAAGTACACTGAAGTTACATAAAACATTTGCCCTGTTTTCTTCCTTGGCAGACCAAGGAATCAGTCAGTCCGCCCTCACTTGGCCATATCTATGAGACTCTGCAAAGAGGTGGGCACCCAAGTCTTCTCTCCTTGCACAAACACAACCCCTCGATCTATGTAGATGACAATACGCCCAAATGTGTACAGCTGTTTGCCCTCATGCCGTTTGGCCACTATGGGCATAAAGACAATGTTGTTTTCCTCTGCCTTGGTCTGGATGAGATCTTTAAAGTTGGTTGGACCACCGGTGCTGATGCCCCTGTGAGCCACACTCTCAGCATCCCTGCGCTCTTGCATTGCTTCATACTGGAAGTCCTTTCGTCTCTCCGTCTGTGTGAGATATGCAATGTTCTCCCTTGCACCAGGTTGCATATATCCACCTGTGGAGACAAAAAAGGTTTTGGTAGAGTTGAGAAGAATGTGCATTACTGCTTTATTATGATAATTTTATAAAGGAATGCTGTCCTATATTGTTATGTATTTTATTTGTGAGACTGTCTGCCATACTAACCCATGCCTGAAGACACTGCACGGTTCATGATGTCCAAAGCTTCATTGAACTTCTCTTTTATGAGTGGCTGTGCCAACAAGACATCACTGAACATGCTTTTCCAACCAAGGTACCATTTAGTGATTTCCTCATAGTTAGGACTGTTGCTCAACCACGAACACAGCACCTACAATCCACAACAAAGGACAGACACAACAAAAATGTAATTAAACCAAATATAAAAAATAAGCAGATGTGGCTTACAACATCTTACTACTGTGTAATGTAAGTACACTCACTGACCTGCAACCACTTTGTAAAGAAGTTTTTGTCTAGCAGTGACACAAGGCTGGAGGGGGACAGCATTCCCTCCCAGTCCATCACCCAGTGAAATGGCTCCATCTGCTGCTGGTGAGGGTTGATAACTAGCTCCTCCAGACACAAAGCTGTAGAAGGAATCAGGAATCATCACATTGAGACAAGAAATCAGTGGGAGAAAGAGGACAGAGAGACTGCAGGGAAATGCATGTTGTCCCATTGCTATGGCACCCAAAAGGTTGTCACTAATGGCGACCTACCTAGCTTTGGAATTATGTTTTTCACCATGAAGGCCTCCCATGCACCTGCCGTGAAAACATCTTTCCATGGTTGCAGGATGAGGCGGGCCGAGGTGTCACTGGGATGCCACCGCTGCAATGCATTAGAAAGTTTGCTCCTGATGGGCGGGTACAGAGGCTCTAGACGTGATTGGAGCAGAGGGAGCCACGGGTGGATCCAGGAGTGAATGGGCACGGTGTCAGTTAAAGGGTTCCAGTTATCCACCTATCAAACAGAAAACAAAGGGAAAAAGTGATTGCAATATAGATGGCAATTATCCACAAGTAAATTATGTGGAATGATTAGGGAGTTTTCTGACATTTTAAAATGGAGAGTGTGATTGTCTTGCCTCTCGCTGTAGCCGTGGTAAGATCAGCTGCTCCAAAATGTTATCCAGGATCCACAGGGGAAGAAGAGGCGCCCACATATCTACACAATCCACCATTGGACCGACCATACGTGGCTGCCAGCATGACACAGAGGACCGAATCACTGGGATCCACACTTCCCACAGGAGTCTTAAACAACAAAGAAAGGACATGTGTGTCAAAAACAAATAAGGTATATTTGAATGTTTATTTTTTGTTTTAAATTACCGGTGGTATGGGTCCATATTTGAATCTGGTGCACTGGAATGGAGGCCTCTCGTTTCAAGGATTGCTCTCCATTGGCCAATGTCTTCCAGACAATAGGAGCTGTCCTGTAAAAGTAAAAGAGAAAAGTCTCAAAATTGGTACCTTTATTATTGATGATTTAATTAAATGATAATAGTACGTAGGTAGTATAAAAAAAAGATAATTAGAAAATCATACCTTCAGTGGGTCCCAGGAACAAAGTTTCTCTTTGAGTAATGGATGCACAACAGCTACAGCCAAGTCTGACAATCCCATTGTCTTGTATTCTTCATAATAATCTGTTTGTAAAGTCTCAAAGATGCGGGCACATTCCTGAAGAGAGAGCAAAAGAGCACCAAAATGGATTATGTTTGTGAATATGAAAATAGAGCAGAGACTAATAAACTAAAACAGTCTGATGACTATAGCAGTTATTCTGTGTAGGCACCTGCAAGGTGGTTCCCTCCCCAGGTGCAGTCTCGCCAGAAGGAAAACGCTCAACGAGCGCTAGTACGGCCTCCATTCTCTGGATGGAATCTTGCTCAGCATCCAGTCTGGTCTGCAGTGCTCGTGACTCGTGGCTCAGAGACACAACTACATCTTTTTCATGCTGGAGACGTCTGGCAGACTACAAGAAAGGTTTATACAACAAATAGAAAAAAAGAAAATGTCAGTACATGAGAAGTAACAGGATGCTACATGGAAGAATTATCAAAACCATGACGTCATAAAACAAACCTCAAATGCTGATACAACTCATACCTGTAATATGTCCTGTTCAGTGAGGTCTATCAGTAGCTGTAGGTTATGTTCGAGCTCAGGCAAAGCAAAGCCAGATCCTTTCTGATCCCTCGTGGACATGCTGGGTGGACCTTCATCTGGGACGCTGTGCTTGTTGGACATCTGACTGTAACTGTAGTATACCTTTTGCTCTCTTCCAGTCATATCGATTACCTAGAGACCGAAAGAGATAAATGAGATTCTGAGAAAAAATTGGCAGTCAACCACATGCTTACTTTACAATGTCATCAACAGATCTGTGTATTGAGCACAATTAACTTGAGTTCCTAAAGCTTATTTCTACATTAGAGCCTAATACAAGTAGTCTTCCAATCCAAGCTTTAGTGCCTTGTTAACATTGCTGTGAGGCCACAGCAATGAAATGTTAATAAGAGCCTCTTCAAACATACCTTGACCTGTGCCAGCTCTCCAGCTGATGCTGCTGTGCTCCGCCCCACCAATTTGCCTTTTGCCTTCAGCTCATCTACAGTTCTGTAGGAATACTTGGGTTTCTTCTTTCCGCCAGACCCTACAGGATCCTTACGCCACTGGCCGAGCTCTTTCTGAAACTCCTACACAGGCAAGAATTGAGAAAAATACCCAAATAATGTTGAGTGATTTTATAATACCATTTCTGTTAATCTGCAATGACAAAGACAATTCTTCGTCAACTACTACCTTTTCCTCTTCTTCTTCTGAGTCGACCACAGGAAAATCCTGAAGACTCTGCTGGGTTCGCTCATTGCCATAAGCACCCACTGCTCCCTTGCCTTTACGAAGCTTTGCCTCAATAGGGTTTATAATACCTGTAACAATAACAAAGCATCATGTACACCATGTTGCTTCTGTAAAACACAGTGTACTAAACATCTCAATAACACAGCCTCCTCAGTCATACACACCTTGAGCATTCTTGCCCAAGCCTCTGCCTGGTTGGTAGCCCATTTTCTGCAGTAGCTTCTGTCCAATTCCCTTTGTGTGCTTCTCCCAGGTACCGATGCCTTTTCCAGACTGTATGCCACCTGCAAACCTCTGAGACTGGTTCCTTTGGAAATTACCCTGCTGATAACAATACATTTTCAGAATTAACATCATGTATTTTTCTGTTGACACTTACACTGCTATGGGTTAAAATGCACATGGAGACAACAAAATTTACCATCTGCAGTTTTTTAGGTGCAGTGCTGCGAGGAGGGGAAGGTGCTGAAGGGGCATCGTCATCAGAATCATTCGAGTCTCCTTCTTCTTTTAGCTGTTGTTTCTCCTCAGATGCAGTCTTACGCAGACCAGCACTCACAAAGTTCACTGGTGCAGAGTAGTCTTTAGATCTAGTTTTTAAAAAAGACAAACAATTGACTCGTTTTTTTATAGGCAGACGATGGTGTTTCTATGTATATTTATCAGCAAGAGAAACAAACCAATGCCTTACCTCTGGCCTCCAAAGCTAGGCCTCTCGTCCTCGTCGGAGTCTCTGTCAGCCCAGATGCCATAGGTGGCCTGCTCCTTGGTCTGCTTGTGTCTGCGGCGGTCTGGGTTGAACTCATTGGCCAGGTCCCAGTCTGTCACCTCAAAGCTCTCTATCTCCACACCTTCCTCCTCTGCCTCCCCTCTCCGTCCGTACAGGTGAGACATGGACATCTCTGTATATCACAACAAACATGACACCCACGGTTAAAGAGGTGAAACGTGCCCCTAGGAACACATCACAGACAACGGAACAAAGTATCTGCCGATGAAAACCACGAGATTGAACTAAAGGTTTAGCAAGTAGCTACGAACATGTGGTGTCTGTAGCTTTCCGCAATATAGAGTCTACAACAACTGCACTTTAACCAAGACGTAACATATAAACACATTCTGAAACAGCTTGCTAGTAAGGTAACACACATACTATTGGCAAACTAAACTGCTGTAGAGAAAACACAACGTGAAGACAAGCTAACACTGACTGGCACATGCTAACGTTAGCTAATGTAAACTACACGCTTTACATTAACAAATTGCGTCCTGGGTTGTAATGACGATGTGTTATCAATGTTGTTGATGATGTTAGTTATTCTCTTACTTGGAGATTAGATGTGCATTGTTTCCTCTGTAGCAGTAATTAGAGACAATCTAGCTAACAGCAGTTAGCTACTTTGTTTTACACACGAAAACACAAGTACTTCCGGTTACTGTCGGTGTTCTGCCAAAAGTTGAACCCCGGAAATGTCTCAATTTCAAAGTAGATAACATAACTTATAAACGATTCACTTTGCGGGCTTTTTTTTTATTAATGGCATCTCTGATAGGAAACATAATTTAAAAGCATTTATTTTATTTTTGGTTCCCCCCAAAAGATCCGATAATATGCTGTTTATAAAGTTGTCATTAAACCACGAATGTCGGCTGCTTCTATGTGATGATTGAAACAATGAATTAAAAAATAAACAATGCGTTAATCAATCACATTAATTTAACTCGACAAAAAAGCAGGGAAACAATTTTATGGAAACACCGGAAGAGAAAATGCGAGTGTCACACTCAATACAGTCCCACCTGTTTCAGGCTTCACGCTCGGTTAACTGACAACTTAGACACCAACATAAGCTATTGTTGTATCACTTGTCTGTGCACAGGGGTAAAGGTGAATTAGAGTACATGTCGGACACCGGGGAGGAGTGGCAGATGGCCCGGCGACGAAAGGGCGCAGCGCGGAAACCGAAGACTCTGCTGGGGTCAACAGCTTCTACATGCTGCCAGGAGCAGCTGGATGTCGGGAAAACTGTTAAACGAATCAGAGACACAGCGTAAGATATCTAATTCCAGCCAAGCAGCATCTCCTGAAATATATTTCACACTTCAGGTGAATAACACATTTTCACCACAGGCTTGTGCACAGCCCCACAGAGTCCTGTCAATCTGTGTTTATCCGCTCCCTCTGCAGGTCTGAGCTGAGATGTGAGGAGTTCTGGCAGGACTGGAAAGGTGTGTATGCAGGACTAGTGGGCAGCTTTATCTGAGGAACCATTATTTTGCATCCTGATGAACTTTTTTTGAATTTTTCTGCAGGGCAGTTGCAGGCAGCAGGATCATCATCCCCCTCGAAACCTCCTGAGAATAAGGACACTGAGGATCCCACTGAGCAGCCGGACAAGGGCAGAGAGGACAGACTATGTCAACAGCTCGAGTGTGTGTGCTACGGCCTTGGCTCCTTCTCCTCCTGCGCCGCGGCTCGCTACCAGCTGGCCATGTTGCTGCTGCTGTTGGATGCGGGACAGGTTAGAAATGCGCTTCATCGGTGAGATAACCAACACTCACACCATGACCCTGCTCACACTGGACTGTGTCTCGCCACTCTGCTCCCTTTAGATTCCGCTGGAGGACTGCTCTGTGTTTGACCCCGTATTCTCCACTGGAGAAAGGGAGGTTTTGAGAAATCTCGGTCTGACTGTGCTCACAGAAAATGAGGTCAGTTGATCAGTTGTGTACTGGCCTCTGCAAGATGAATTTCATAGATTATTTGCTTCTTTTAAGGTAGGAAATCAGTGCAACTACTACAACATTCTGTTTTACTGTTCTGTTATATGCAGGAAGGGAAGCGTCTGGCAACAAAGCCCACACTCTTTTACCTGATGCATTGTGGGAAAGCCCTGTACAACAACCTTCTGTGGAAGAACTGGAGTACACAATGCCTTCCTCTGATGACGATCGTTGGAAACGGCTTCAATGGCATGAGGGAAAGGTTTGTACAAGACACGAACAAGAGAGATGACCTTAAAGAAAGAGAGGAGGTGAAGTTTGCTCTCTGTTGTGCCAACAGGACGATCGGGAGAGAGTTCGAGCGGGACTACAGCTACATTAGTCTGGCTGTGGATGTGTGTGAGGAGAGACGGCTGCTGTGTCCATCCCGTCTCATTGATGTCTTCAGTGACACAGCGGTCATCACCTTTCCTACCAGCAGCCTTTACAGACTCCCACAATCCACCTGGGCAGAGCCACAAGAACCACAGTACCAACACTGCCCGGATTTGGAGATTATACTCAGGGAAAAACAGAGCTGAGACACAGTTTTGGTAAATACTGGACATTTTTCTAATTGTCGCTATTGATACGACCAGTAAATGAACCCTGCTCCAAATTCAAGGTTGACCTTGAGGAAGAAGAGGAAAAGATAACATCGACCATCTTGGATTAATAAATTCAAGCTGTCTTTCATGCAGCAATAAATAATTTCTTCCACAGAATTGGTAGAACTTTTTAAATATCATGTCATAATACATCCATATTGTTTTTATCCTGGTTTATAATAATGCTTATGTCAAAGGTCCAAACTATTTTAAGAGTCAGCACTAGAACAACAATTTTTATAACGCAGGAAGCTAACAGAATTTACCTTATTCTTCTTTAATTTTCTATTCTATCTACTTAGGATTTGTTTGACAGGTAACACTGTTCCGTTGTCCATTACCATCCAATAGTGTAACTGATAAAAAACAAAACAAAACAGTAAAGTAACCAAACATTTAAGAAGGAGGTTTAATGTGTCAAGCAGATTTTGGGCTCTGTAAATCTTTTGTCTCGTTTACGTTAATGTTAATCCATGCCAGGCTGGAGCATAAAAATAAATTATGGTATGTTTTATAATGTGACTTATAGTAACTCACCCAAAATTTGCAGTGCCTAGTAAATACCGAAAACACTTGAAGAGTCCATACATTTTATTGAGTTTTTTGAGTTTGAAATTGTTTCTATTCTAAATACATGACACTATCCCCTGTTCACTGCTTGATATTTTACCTTTTGCTTATCACCTCAACAGACCAAAGTCTTCATGTTTTCCTTTCAATTAGTAAAATTGGATGGTTGTTTACATCTGAATCACCATTAAGTGGTTGACAGATTATTGAGTGTAATCGCACAATACTAATTATTGTATATTTGCTGTCAAGAATTGCTGTTATAGAGAAGGCATGGGACACAGACACAGAGTAAAAAGTTTATTGTTGGGAAAACAAAACAACACTCAACAGTACAGCCCTCTCCCTGCATCAGGAATAACACCTCCAACACAAACTACTACTCGTCCTCTCGCTCACTGTTTTCAAATTCCGTGCTTCATCGGATCAAATACCCTCTCGGCTCCTGGGAGAGTTTCATCTTACAGCAGTGACTTTATAAGAACTTGACTACAACAGTGTTTTCTTGTTTGCTATGTGTTCACTCTTCAGCTACTCCATTGGCACTGACTTTATCTGCTACTCCATTGACTGCTGTCTCTTTATTTCCTGTTCCATTGGCTATTTTTGGCTTTGAAACAACATCAGCCCAGGTCCCCTTACTTTTCAGCACTGATGGACTAACAGTGACGTCCCCCGCTCCATTTAATTCACCATCTGACTTCATCTCGTGACACGCTGCTTCAGATTCCATCACCTTGTTGGCTGTGCTGCTCTTTACCTCATCTTGTACATTGGTCTCACTTTCCTCTCCTGCAGCCCTGACCTCTGACTCCCCATTCACTACCTTAACCACAGCATCTAAAGCTGCTCTGTCACCGTCCTCCCTGTTTTCAGTTTCCCCCCCGTCCTGGGTTTGCTCAGCTGGCTCCACCACATGGCCATTAGCTGAAACTGCGTCAGAACTCTCCAGTGACACCTCTTCAACCGTCTTGCTCAGGCTGTGATTCTCTACTGCTGGGCTTCCTCCATCCTTAGCTTCCATCCCGCATCCTGTTTCTTGATCTGAGCTGCTCTCGCCTCCCTTCAGAGTCTCTAAGGCGAAGGGCTGATTAGGAAGCTTGATTCCCAGTTCTCTTAAAGCTGCTGCCTTTAGTTCCAGATGTTTCTGCTTATACTCCTGGAACCTGTCACTGTGAAAATGAAATGAAACATTCATGAGTAGTTTCCTAACTAGAAAATCTAGAGCAGCTGAGGCAAATTGTACTTGAACGTTCTTTAAAGATCAAATTTCTATTCACTATTTGCTGTTTCTTTGTTTGAGGAATACCAAAAAGGCATCCAACAGAATCAAAATATTAGGATACATTTATAGCTAGACTTGACTAATTTTGTCTGCTTATGTTCATCACAGACGGAGCAGTAATTGTGTATTTGTTGGTTGATAGGTAACAAGACATTATAAAAAAGCATTACAAAATATAATTGAAACAATATAATTATTACTCAAGTAGTTTATTTAATATTAAACAGTAAAATGTTTGGATCAGCGTATATCTTGGTCGCAACTTCAAGAAACAAATTGAAGGTATCTTTAACAATAATATTTGTTTATGTTATGTGTTGTTAAAAAATTACTCTTGGTGAATATTACATTTTTAAAGATTTGATAACAGCTTAAAAACATGTATCCAACATTGGTTGAACTACATTTCCATAAATTATATCAGATCAGTGATATTTACCTTTGTGTGACCTTCCTGATTCCTGTCATCAGAACCATCTGCTCCAAAATGGTTTCAGTTGTAGTAGTCAGACACTAAAGACATAGAGGACAGTGAGGTTACCAAGCACATTTGTATTTCTTAAGATTTGACAAAATTTCAGGGACAACTTGAGCTCCCAGACATACCTCCACTGTTTGCTCCGTACTGTCAGCTCCTGCCTGTCTGAGAGAGCGCTCCACCTGCACTGCCTGCTTGGTAATGGTGCACAGAAACTCTTTGCTGCAGCCTGTCTGTTGATGATCCTCTCCAAACTGGGAAAAGAAATAGCCATAGGAATAACACTCGCACACAAACCAATTCCGCTTTCCTCGCACTCTCAAACAAAGATATACCGACCAAGGTGGTAAAAGCAGTGAGGGCCTCTTTCTCATGGGTCATAGCACTTCGGTAGTCACCCTTGCTGCACATCCACTGTGCCAGCAGGTGCTGACTGCACAGACACAAAACCAGGGAGAGTAACAGTGATGATGTTGGAAAACAAGTCAAAACACATTAAAGACAAAACGTTGTAGATCTTTTCTACAAAATATCAGTGATAGCTATAGATATCAACTTACCTTAGAGCAGTATGTAAGTCTGTGGGTCCAAAAAAGGAAGTGTTAAGCCTGAGGGCATTCTTGAGGAACTGCCCAGTCTGATCTCCTGTCAGCACCAACCCAAGACAGCTCTGCAAAGAATCAAAGTGGACATTTCTTGTATTATAATGTGAAAGACTTTTCTGTATGAAGTCGGAGTGCATAGCACGAGAGGGTGATGCGGTTATTAAGGTGTTGCAACCTACATCCAGCGTTGCGGTGAAGGGATGGTCCTCTCCGTGGACCGTCAGGATTAGCAGGCGGGCTCTGAGGAGACACTTCTGAGCCAGGGTGGTCTCCCCTCCAGCATACATGAACACACCCAAGAGGGTCTAAAACATGAAAATAATATGTAAATAATCACAATCAAAAAATACACACTCCACTGTAGAAATATATAACCATACTCACATATTGCTGGATAGTGTTTGGATGGTCAAAGCCAAGCACCCGCTCACTGATGACCACTGCTTTCAGCTGGGCGCTGCGAGCCTTGAGGACAGAGCAGGTCACAGAGATGAGAAGAAAATAAAAAGCTGTAGCTTAACATACATTTAGAATTAGATTCCCTTTAATACACCCTGAAATGAATTTCCATTGCCTTAGAGTCATAGAGTACACTTGGGGTGGAAGACCTAAATAAAAGTAACCATGTAGATATTAACTACACAGTAATTGCGTATATGTACTTAGACACCTTCCACTAGAGCTTTTCACATCGGTAGTGGCCGATATTATTTGCCAACTGATTTGAGCCTTTAAATGTGCATTTATGTTTATATTTGATGTAAAATAAATGTTTGTTATAAGTTCTTTGTATTTGGTTGTATTCGTATTCTCAATTTATTATTTATTTATGATAAGTTTATGGTTAAACTAAAATATCAAGCCTCAATTACATGTCTTTGCCATAAAGGTCTGATAAGTACATCTTAGGAGTCAATGGCCCCCAAAAATCGGTCGGGTTATACCTTCCACCACGGCAAAGTAATTTTTACCAATAACTATAGCTGTGAAGACATGCAGAGCAATAAGCCTACCTCTGCTGCCTTTCCCTGCAGGAAGGCCACCCTCGCCAAGAGGCTATGGCAATAACAGGCCTCGGGGTGAAGGTCGTCACACACCCTGCCAAACAAGAAGGCTGCTTCTTTCAGTTGCTCATGGGCCTGATCCAGCAGACCTGCAGTCGGGAAAAATACACACCACCATTTTGCATGTGAATTTTGCAATTCACTTTTCATTTATATTCAGTTGTAAAAATAAAATAAAAAATACATTGAGTAAAGATGATGGTCCAGTCTTACTGACCCACCTTTTTGAACTGAGTTCTGCGCAGCACCAAATGCTTTCATAGCATCCACAGTTGGCATGTGAATGTGCTTGACAACAGGAATGATGTTGAGGACATCGTCTGGACCAATGGGTGCTTTACTTTGGTTGTCAAGGAAGTAGTCCCTCAATCTCAGCTAGCGTGGACACAGAATTTACAAACATATTTTCTTCTTTTATCACATATTATTTCTTAAGTTTTCATCTATCAGCTAATTTTGCAATTACATCTCAGTGTATATTAAACATGATTAATGGACTGGACTGTATTTATATAGCGCTTTTTCTAGTCATATAGACCACTCAAAGCGCCTTACAGGAAATTCACATTCACCTATTCAAAAACACATTCATACAGTGCTGCTATTTACCGCACATTTTTCTGTCACATTCATACACTGTCGGAGAGCCGTCAGAGGCAAGTTAGGGTTAAGTGTCTAGCCCAAGGACACAACAGCATGTGTACTGGGATCGAACCCGCCAACTTTCGGGTGGTGGAGAAACGACTACGTCCTGAGCCACAGCCACCTATGTGTTTCAGTTTAATTTTAAATGCTTGATAATATATTGAATCCATATTTCAGATGTTTGTTACCTGTACTCCGGTCTTTAAACAGAACTCTCTTAGCAGAGAGAGTTTCTGAAGGCCGTAGTGCTGTACGAGGTGATTCGGACCAGAGCTGCCAAAAACAAAAATGATAGTTATTTTAAAATTGACTTGTGAGTGATTGCATAACCAACAAGTAGAAAGTGAGAACAAACAAAGGCTCTGTCCTCACCCGAGGCTGTCAGAGATGATATATGTCTCAACAGCATCCTGGCAGACCAGGTTCCACAGCTCAGATCCTGTGAGCGTGCTCCAGGGCATGCTGTCAGAGGCCCCAGCCCCTCTGCCACGCCGCCTTGACTTCTTTTTCGTCTCGTCCCCTACAGGAGTGGGTGTGAAGTGGGGAACCAATAGGCAGCAGAGGAAGTGACTGACAGCTGCACAGAGACTTGGCACATCCACACCCTGCAAAGACATGACAGCGTTGGCTCCAGTTCATTCTTGCTACACCTACTATTCCACCACTCAGCATGCATGTGTAAACATAGGAATGCGGACAGAAAACTGTCAACTACCTGGAGGAAACTGTTGAACACTCTTCTTGTGGAGCGGATGAAAACTTCGCCCACGACCAATCTCTGTTGAACACAGACAGAGGGACAATAGAAAGCACAGTTAGGAAAGTTGTTACATCTTGGTTTAAGGCTTGTTCTCTCGTAAATAGAACACACCATTATATGCCTCAGACGCTCCTTGTGTTCTGACCGGCTGATGGCCTGGATCACATGACCCAGATACCGGAGGTTGATGCCTCGCTGGTGTAGTGCCTGTTTAAGAGACGCTCCATCCATTGGTGCCTCATAGTTTTGTAGGCAGTGCTCCACCTACAAACAAGTAGAAACATACATATATACATGTGGTAAGCTTGTTTAAAGATGTGACTCTTGAAGAAAGTTAACAATGGATCCACTTACAAAGCCTGGTATCTGGTGTGTGATGATAAAAGCTGCAGCTTCCTTCAATAACCTCTCCTGCAGGTTAGTTGACGCACTTTCACCAGGAGGGAAGGACACTCCTAAACAAAGAGCAGAAGAAGCATGTCATATTTGTTCTAACAAAAGACTTGACAGTGTATGTGTGTGTGTGTGTGTGTGTATGTTTTTTTTGAGTGTGTTTAGTCTCTCTGTATACTTTACCTGGAGAAAAGACATTTGGGTTCAAGCGCATCTCAAAGATGATATCACTCACTGAGCCCACTTCTTTACAAGCAGCTCGAACTGCTTTAGTGGCTCGAGAGTCAGCTGCGAGGATGAAAAAAAAAGTGGTATAAAATGGTGATAGTACTGAAGGAATTATCTATAACTTTGGTTACTGTTCAGTTAAATCTACTAAAGCTTGTCTTACAAGCTGTTGCACATTCTTCAAAGCCTCCATTCTCGTCCAAGATCTCCCTGACCCGCTGAGTGAACTGGCAATGTCTTAATGAAGCAAAAAGAAAAAAGAACGTCAACATTGTGAATACGCAGACAGGCGGAGTGTAAACATGCTTTATTTCACGTACAACTCACTTGTGCTGGATGAAAGCCTGCACCAGCTCTGGCCTCAGTCTACAGAGGCTGTGAGCAAAGCTCTTTGGAAGCCCAGAGTCTGTGTGATAATTCTCTGGCCAATATCCTTTTACACAACCCTTCTTCTCCTCATCCTCTTCACGGCGTTCTTTACTCTGCTCTTCTCCAGTGGCTGTCTGACTTTCTGTCGCCACCTCTGGGCAGAAGTTGGCATCAGCTGGGAAGCTCCTGAACACATCCAGTACGTAGAACCTCCCGTCAGCTCCCAACAGTCCCTGAGAATCCACTGGGGTGAACAATGGTACCTGGTGACCGTTGGGTGCCACAACAACATGTCTCTGGAGAGAAAGAGACTTGGCAGCATGAGCCAAGAGCGCTAGTAGCCGCCTGCGTTGGGGGGACTCCTGAGGTCCTGCATTTACCCCGTACAGCAAGCCTCTGAAGACCACAAGGAGAAAGATTTTTAGCAGAAGAAAAGCACAAAAATGTCAAACAATTGAAGTTGTTGAAGACTCAGGGTGTAACCTTGAGGCAGGAGTAGTTTCCTGGTCCTGCTCTGATCCTTCCAGGCCAGGGGCCAGACCCTGGGCAGAAAGACGTATACCTCTGTAGTCGACAATGGCTGTAGGTAGCGTGTGCAGCCCCTCGAGCCCCTCGAGGGCACTGTACGCTTGAACTCCTTTAAGCTCCAGCCTCTGAGCTGCCCTGCAAGTAGAAGATGGGGGAATTGAAATAATCAGTGTAATTTAGAAAGTCCTCTTATGGGACACAGCAAGGGGCCCCAGTGCACTTTGTAAAACTTTTACATATAAGATTACATAATCCTCTATTATTCAGTAAAAAGGTAAATAAATAAGTAAACATGTAATATAAACCTAAGGAAATATAAAAATAGGAAAGAAATTAAGGGAATATAGAAAGTAGTGAAAATATATACAATGTGAACAAGATTGCACCTATAAGATATTGAAATTGCACTGCTATAAGAGCAAATGTCTTTACATCCATAAATATCTTACCTGCGACCCCTCTCCCCACCAAACATTGCACTTGCTGCCCCCTGGCTCATGAACAGACCGCCCCACAAGAACGCTGGGTCCTCTGGGTTTCCATTGACTGGCTCCACAAAGCCATCCACAACAGTCTCTGCTCCCTGCATGACGGCCCTCACAAATGCACTGTTTACCTGAGAGAAAACAGGAAGGAACAGAGGTGAGAAGAGGAGAAAGTGACTGGACAGACCATAGGAAATAGGCAATGAGAGTCTTGAAATGTTCCACTTCTGTTTTGAGTGAGATTACGGCCTTTTATGGTCACCTGGAGCAGAGTTCTGTCTTTCTGCAGCCTCTCCTCCAGGCTGCCCTGTGGAAGATCTCTGGCTGCTTGCAACTCCTCATTCCAGTCTGGAGTCTACGACACAAATTACACCATTGCGCACATAGTTAAATTGGTCACACAGCCAACAGCAAACTGTCTGTGAATAGCAACGAACACATGTCCTCTGTTGTAAATTACCTGTTTTGCTGCCTCTTCATCCACTCCCAGTCTGCTGAAGGGGTTTTTGTGGGTGCGGGAGGCAGCGGGAGGCCCAAGCCAGCTCATCGTATGGTAGGGAGTGGGCATCACTTCCACTGGTGGTAACTGGGACCTAGGGGTAGAAGGAGGACAAGTTGCATTAACCAAAGTCCACTCAAACTTACAGTCATTAAATCATAACTTTTGTCAGTGACTTATTATAATAATTCAAATTATTTGAATTTGAAATATACAGGACACCTCACCAAACCCCACAGTTGGGATTCTGGCAAGATACTGTAGTATTTGTGTTTCCCTCATTTACAGGTAATAGCGTTACCTGTTTTTAATTGTAGTAAAAGTCTTTTTGAAGGCAGGGCTGATGTGACAGAGCAGGTCAGTGAAACAGTGACAAAGTGGAGAAGACTGTGCAGGACGAGGATCAAACATCTCTTCTGTAGACCTGAGATAATGGAAGGAACAGAGAAAAGGATTCATTTGTTAAACTGAGACATATATCAAGTTAAAGTAAATCCTATCTCACAGGTGGGTACATTATTATGCTGCTATAGCCAATGTTCTTTTTTGCTGCAACATACTGCAATCGCCGCAACTTTTTTTTTTTTTACCTGTTGAGGAAGAAACCTTTTGGAGAAGATGTGACGTCACACCGTCGTCCCTCTGCTGTCACCACAGAGATGTACAGGAAGTCTCCCTGCAGCTTCCTGTGTCCTGGAGGCGGGTTCCAACAGCTGAGACACAGGTCCTTCAGGTAACTGGGGGCCTGATGAGAACAATATAAAGTCAGTGGGTGTGTATGTTGGGGTGAGTGAGGCCACATTTTCAAACAAATTCCTAGTATTTAGACGAGGGACCTCTGGCTGGGAGCTGGGTGGCAGCAGGGCCATGAGTGGTCTCTCTGAGGAACCAGGGAGAAGGTACTCAGGAGGGGCTGCATCCTGGCTGGTTGATTCTGTTTTTGTGTTGCTTAACGAGCGTTTCAGGCTCTTTCCATTCGGCAAGCTGGAGTCTGCACCTGTAAGTTAGACCCGGGGAGGGTTTTTGAGGTTTGAGGGGGATGGGGTAGGTAGTGGTACAAGATAGTACAAGCAGAAATCCTCAACGGTTTTAACGTAATGTTTCATTTCATTTCATTATAAGTAGCCACATTATTTTTGTTAACCCTCATTCAAAGTGAGAGGGAGAGATAGTACATGTGTAGCCTCCACTTTCTCATATAATAACATGCAATTGCTAAATTACACCCCTGAGTTAGAAGCTACTTTGTGGCTTCAGGTTCCCCTTTTGTGTAAGTGCACAGTATCTGTGTACCTGTTGTGTGCGTATGTGTGAGAGTCTCCAGCAGGCTTGGTGAGCGTCCCTCTCTCAGTGCATCCGCAGGTCCAGATGCTCTCAGCAGATCCAGGACACGAGCCAGATGGAGCCTGGCTGAGCAGGCGGTGTAGGGTTCTGAAAATTAGTGTACCGGTTGACACAATATTTAGACTGACCGTTTTTATGGAACTTACAGTAATATGGACCGATGACCTTGTGAATGTTCCCTTAAATTAACACACGCTAACAAGAAGGTGACAGGCAGACTAATTGGTTGGCACACAGGTGTAACCTCTTCAACTTTAAATCTCTGCAGTTGTAAACCTGTTTATGATGACTCAGAAAAGGCGAGTCAGCTTTTTACATTGACCTGAGAGAGACTTAAGTGTGTGTGAAAGGGAAAATGTTTGAAAATATGATTAAGATTATCCTTACAGAGATCCTAATCTTTGATAAATAATTGTACCACAGTGCAAATATGTATTGTTACCACTATAAAGCAGTTATTATTTATAAATCTGAAAAAATTAAGAATTCAGGCAACTGGAAAAATTATGACATTAAAAGAAATTTGGAGACAATTTGTCTTGACTTCATGTTTTTCATTCTAATAATGCATTTTGGAAATGAACCTGAATTAAAACAGAGGCCTTGCTACCTTCCACTAGACGAATGATGGCTCCTGGTTTAAGGCCCTTGAGGCTTTGCAGTTCTGCAAGGGGATCCAGAGTCGAACCAGCAAATGCCAGTGACAGGTTGGAGCGTGGACACACCTCATTCCGCAAAAGCAGGGTCATTACGGCATCTTGAACAAGCCAAAATCTTTGGACCTACAAAGATGCATGGTTTGACACACCAAGTTAGGTCCACACACAAACCTTCCTGTTAGATGAAAATTTGGGAAGCTACTCTGCTAAAAAGATAAAAGAAGACTCAGCATTTCACGTAGCACATTAATCATTTACTGTGACAGAAAGTACAGTAATGTTTATACTATGTATATGTATACTTTAAGAAAAAAAATTGATCTATAATTTCTTTACATCACCGTGGACACAAATACGAGAACATGAATCAAATGTATGTAAACATATGTATCACATGTGCCGTAAGAGTTCTACAAACAAAATTTAAGATTCAACACAGGATAAAGACAGTGAATTGTTGTACTTATGTAGTACCTTCACTGGTTTCCCTAATCACCCAATCGCTTATGAAATCTTAAACCTAAAAAAGACAGGCAACAATGTCTGAGAGGATATATCAGTCCAGTTTTTTTATTTTACCTGCAGCTCAAATGGCTCTACTCCTGCTCCCTGGATCTTCACAGGGTATGATGTGTCCTCATCTTGCTTGATACCAACGGCATTCTTTCCACTAGACCCGCTGATTACATCTGTTTGAAGGAGAGAAACAAAGCTAACTGAGGATAATCACAGACCCCCTCCAACGCACAAGCAAATAATTTGGTTTGCTTTCCTGCCTTCCACTCATTTCCTGCCGGGAACCTTTCCAGCTCACCGCGATACGAACAGGACAAAAGCTGTTATAGAAAATGCATGAATAACTGAATTAATCAATTGATTATAAACTTGGTATATTCAGACCTTCAGTTCTTGATTCACTAGATTTATCACGCGCAGGACTGAGTTTCTCTCTTTGTGTGTGTGTGTGTGTGTGTGTGTGTGTGTGTGTGTGTGTGTGTGTGTGTGAGAGAGAGAGAGAGAGAGAGAGAGAGAGAGAGAGAGAGAGAGAGAGAGAGAGAGAGAGAGAGAGAGAGAGAGAGAGAGAGAGAGAGAGAGAGAGAGAGAGAGAGAGAGAGTGCCTGATGTTGAGAGTGAAATTATTCAAGAAGTGTCAAAGAAAGGGAAAGTTGGGTGTGTCTGCCATTTTTTACACTCTCAAACACTGGCAGAAACAGAGGGAGAGCAGGACCCAGCGTGTTCCTCAACCTGCAGTGTGACTAAACCTGTTGAATTTGCCCACTGGCCCTCATGTCATCTTAGGGTGAAGGGACAACCACACCCAGCGCTGGCATGTTGAGACAGCAGAACGCTACAACACATAAACTAACAAAACTATAACTTGGCATCTATAACTTGGTAACTATCTTGCTCGGCTGCATGCAGATGTTGTATGTGTAACACCTTTGACTCGTGCAAAGCAAAGCAGAAAAATTCATTCTTCACTCATCTGTGAAGACTGTAGTTCATTGTACAGTAAATCCCCAGTTCTTGCTGTCAATCTGGGACCACTTTACCACTGGAAAACACCCAAAGAAATTGTCTCTCTGTTTGTGATTGGCTGAAAGAAGGCCCCTCCCTACTGTAAGCCTGGAGCCATCAGTCTCGTTTCTATTGGAGCTACTGCCTTGCTACTACAGAAAACAGTGTTGTTTGGAAGTTGGCAGCTTTGTTCTGGCACTGATTTCTAAGGTTGGCTGGCCCTGCACAACCAGGCAGAATTCCTTTCCTGTATGTCACATACTCACATTACAAAGAGAAAACTTTTAGTACATTCAAATGAGTTCTTAAAGTGGCATAATCCGTCAATCACAATGCCGTGCCCACATATTTATATCAGTTTGTTGTGGGGTATAAACACATTACACCTTACACAATAATCCAATCATTTTGTCTTGAAGAAGGGGGGGTGGTAGAGGTAAAAAAAAAAAAAAAAGAGGCCTACTAACGCTGGTGCACTTATAAGGCAGGCGAGGTTGTTGGGAAGTTAACAGATGCAGTATGTATAAGATCTTTGATTTTGGATGTAAACGAAGAGAAGGTGTGCAGAGGTTGCAATAAAATCAACTCTTTGTCTTTCTTAAAGGAGGAAAAGGAGGAATTACAGGTTTATAAATCAACCATAAAAGTTGAAAGTGCACAGCAGACTCTCCAAGTGGTGACATTTTTTGGGTGAAAGCAGCGAATGGCACCGGCCATGATCAGAGCAGCAGTACAGTGCTAAATGTCCCACCCTCCCCACATTCTCCAGCGAGGGAGGCACCAGATGAGAAAAGAAGGAAGAGGAAAGAACAGAGAGGGTGACAGAGAGAGAGAGAGATAGAGGGAGCGAGAGGAGCAGAGAAGAAAAACACACCACAGGGATTTCTCACCAGTTTTGCCCTGATGTCTTCCTCCTCCTCTCCTTATTTTGTCCTTCATGGCTGCGCGTTGAACCTCTCCTGAGGCTGTCCTGTTGTGTTTTCACTTCCCTTGTCCTGGAAGTTGCTCTCGCTCTCTCTGCCTCTCAGTGTCTCGTTTCAAACTGCTGGAAGGTTGCACGAGCGAGGGACAAAGTGAGGGGAAATGTGCAGCTGGACTGTTTCTGAGCCCAGCAGAGTGAAAGTATAAGTTGCTGTCTGTTCAGGATTGCGACTCCTGCCCCTTTCAACAAGGCAAACTCAACTTATCTGCTCTCCCTGTGTAAAGCCACACCCTCTTATTGCTCCACACAGGCTCATTACTCTCTGCAGTGCCTCTCACACTTTGTTGGAATGGGTGGGTCTAAGGGTTGTAGCTCTACTCACTCTTCCTTCCTCTGGCATGTTTCACTCCTCCCACCCTCCCTCCCTCCCTCTCTGTCTCTCTCCATAAACCCTGGAGCAGAGGTGCGTATTAAGCACACAGTAGGTTTTGGTGGTCGTTTTAAATTAAATTCTTCTTGCATTAAGCATTTGATGTTACAAATGTTCAGTTAGTGCATCTTTGTACATGTTGAATGGTAACAACGGAGACATAATTAAGTAGTATTACACTTTTCAAACTACACATGTTCCACCAATCATAGGTCAAGGGGCCCTAGTCAGAGCATCATTGGGTTTGGACACTGGCCGCAATGGGGGCAGTGAACCTGGAATGGAAGTGTTAATATTATCACATAAAATTAAAATGTTGAAAATGTCTTCAGTTGATCGGTTGATATTAAACTTCAATGGTGGAGCTGTAATATAACCGCTAGTTAATGTTCTGAAATCAATCCAATCATGTATGAAATTAGAAATATTAACCATACAAGGCTTCCATTCACCTTACCATGAGAAGATCAAGAGCAGAGCTTTGCAAGTGGGTCATTAAGACATGAACATTATTCATGAAGTAAATTAACTGCAGATTGTCATACTGATTTGTTTGTTAATGTTATAGAAATCCAATCAGCAGCAGCCAAACACTGAAGAAAACAAAGCCAGAGACATGTGAGCTGCATGCTTTCAGGTCAACTCTGATCTGGTCCTGGTAATGATCCTGCCATAAATTAAGGAGTTGAATGAAAAATAATACAAGGGATGTTTTCTGACTTAAAGATAAGCTTGAGCATGGCTGTGGCAACGTCACAAAACTCTTCAATTGTGTAGCCTAAATCAACAATATGAAAGAAGGAAAGAACTACAAAATATCAGGTCTCTCCATCCATCCATCCATCCCAAAGTGGAAGGAAAATGTAAAATATCTGTTTAAGATCACAGAGAAAAAACATGGTACGTCCAGCTTTATTTTAACAAATAAATATTCAATTCAACTTTCTGCACTTGGTTCTTTATGTGCATATGTATGTGTGTGTGCGTGTGTGTGCGTGCACATGTGCACATGGATGAGACAAGAAATGCCTGAAGACCAAAAAATTTATCTAAACCAATCGTTGGCAGCATCATCTTACTATTTCTCAACTCATGAAATCAGATTTAGCTTGAAATACATGATGAGACACATGGGTGTGTCTGTGACTTATGATGTGGTTGCTCTCCTGTTGTTGACCGGCCTACACCCACTACGTTCACATTTTTCACATACCTGGAAATATTGCCGTCCAAGACAAGCATTGAGGTTTCTGGGTTAGGCGGAGCAGGTGAATTCCACGAAGTCTTTATCAAAGACGAACATTTATAGCATCGTATTGCAGCCGACACCTGCAAGGAGCACGTCAGATCAAGTTTTAAGTTGGGTCTCAACTGATGAATATGCATCTGCTCATCAATATTCACCTGATCATATCTGTTACACTATGTATGAGTTACTGTGTGTAACTCTGAATGTGAGTAAAACAATAACACAACAACTATTTAGTAAATACATAATGTTTACTCTACACTACACTGGTGACATATGAATCCTAACAACAACGATTAAATATCAAAATAACCAAACACCATTTTACAAATCCATTACATCAACATTTGGGGGCGTCAGCCTGATGACGCCGGGATGTCTCATGTTGCCTTCGAGTGCACCTCGGAAATGTAAAGTTTGTGCATAAAGTTCAGATCTTTTTGCACTATGGTTGAATTAGGCTCTTTGAATTCATCCAAATCATAATTAGTTTGTATCACAGTAAAAGCATTAACCCCCACAAAAAACAACGTTCGGTTGTATTAATTTAGTAGAAATGTTTTTGTTTTTTGTCAATCGCCAACGGACGCTGTGTTCGCGTATTTCACCTTCTCGTCGTTACACGCTAAATGTCTCGGGCATCAGTAGAATCCTCCCATTTGAATTAGTGTCATTCTTTAAAAGCCTTCTGGAGAGAGAATATCATCCTATGCGATCGGCGATCCTGTGATGGCCACATTTCCGAGAGTTCCGCAAACGTGCGTCGTTTGACAGTAGGCAGTCCTTGTGTAACCTCGCTAGCCAAGTGCGACGAGCTAAACAACGACAACAAACCGGCGCGAACAAACCGAACAAACCGTCCGCATGTATGTGAAGTTGTCGGTGAGTTCGAGTTATGAATGTCTGTCTGTCGCTGGTGTCACGTCGTCCAAAAAACACCCAACAGGACGTGACAGCGGCGACCGAATTAACCCCCGCGAGTGTCCCGTCCCACCATCATCACTCGGCTAGCGTGAACCGCGACCGAACACCTTTGGCCTCTGGGACGTGTTTGTTTGGTGCGTTTTTTTGTTTTTTTTTATAAAGATAGACAAAAAAACTTGCGAGGCAGTAGCTAGCATTTGCACGCTTTGCTCAAGGAGACTTCACAAGTCCATCAGCGTACGTCTGCGTGATTAACGGTCACTGTTAGCTTACATTCACCCCGACGCTCTCTCTACCTCAGGTATCACAGACAGTCCCTCAGCAGCTCCGCCGGCTTCAACGTGTGTATTCAACAGCTGTTGTCGGTTTGCTTGTATTCGACTCGCAGCAGTAGTGTGTTTTGTGCCCTCAGGTCAGAGCTGGCTGTCTGGGTCGGGTCTCGGGCTAATGCCATTGAGCCCTGCTGAGGAGGGGCGTCTGTCCCAGGCGGCCCCAACCGTCAGAACCCGGGACCGGTTGGACAGCCCCGCTCACACCGCGGCTCCAGTCAACTCACCTGGGGATCAGGTGAGCCCGGGGCGCAGCATGTGGGATGGGACACTGTTCTTTTCTGCAGTGCGGCCCTTCTGGATTGGAGATGTAGGTCATGCTCTGTAGCTAGATCCCGACAAGACGGACGTAATCATCTTTGCAAACTACAACCGGTTATTCATCCACAGGCGAGCAATATTAAATCCACGGCCAGAAACCTTGGCATCACATTTGATCCAATCAGTCAATCCTCAGGGTCTCTTCTTCAGCCATAGTGCAGAACACTGCGGCTCGCATTTTAACCAACACCAAGCGTTGGGCCCACATCTCCCCAATATTTGCCTTCCTTCATTGAATGTCAGTTCAATTCAGGATTGCTTTTTAGAGTTTTTAAATAACTTAGGATGTTCTTGCCCCCCTTATATATTATGGAGCTACTTAGTCCCTATTCCAAGATCTTCTAACCAACGCTGGCTAGAAGTCCCTAAGTCAAGGCTGGTACCTAAGCGTGACCAGGGGGCCTGTACTACGAAGCGAGTTCAACATACCCAGGATATGTTGTCGTTATCTGGATTGACTTATCCTAACATTGACCATCCTGAATAACCTCTACTATGGGGCTGGATATCAACTGTCTCAGTCCACCCTGGGTTTTCCTGTCCGGTTACGAGCAAGTTCCTGTAGAAGAAGCGGAGTCGTTAATTACAAGCGACATCGTCAGAACCATAAATATTGTTTTTACTATGATATGACAAATTAGCTGATACGTGCAAATAAAACATGGTCAGAGATTCTGTCAGGAATCAAATAATCTTTAGTGAATTCACATGAAGCTCTAATATTAATGAGTCTATGTATATATTTAGTTTGATAAACTCCCTCTGTTTTTTAGAAACTTTTTTAAAACCAGAGTGGACACATGCAAAGTCTGGAAAAAGCAAGAGCTCAACAGCCCACGGAAGTAAAAATCCCATTCATATTCTAAATAGGCATTTTGATTATTAGCCATAATGTCGCACCATCTTAGGTCGACTCACCACGAGCTGTGAGGTTGTGAAACGATGGTATATGCACCTGTAGAAGCCACAAGTCCGTATGATATCAACCTTGTTTTAAGAAAAAAAATGTTTTATTTGTGATATCATTGAGACGTGCTACACTTCCCACAATCCTACAGTGTAACATTGACGTCTCTGATTGGTTGGAAGTCGTTGGTAAGGCATTTGCAATGGTTTATGTGATGAGTAGTTAGTTCACTCTTAAAACAATTATGTAGACAGTCTTGTACCTTGGCCTCCAATTCTTTTTTGCTCTGAATGGTAAGGATTCATCTTGTGGTTTATTGGCTTGGATCCAGGCTTAAAACTCCTTATAAAATAATTTTATGAAATGTTAATGGAGTGAGTGAATCAGAAATTCACTTCCAGAACCGGAGCCATTCTAAAAGTAGACAGTCACTGTAGAGCTTGTTATCTGCTGCGCTTTATTAATTGTCACATTACTCCAAACTCCTTTGTCCCAGTCAGGATCCAGTTGAATGATGAATCTGGTTACCAGTGAACTGATTGGTCAGTAGTTAGACTGGTGACTGGTATGGATCTCTTATCTCGAACTTAACCGTTCAGCACAAGTTACCATGGTGATTTACCACGGTAGGAAGAGAACCAGCTTTCGTAGGACGGAAAACCAAGAGTTAAACCTGAAGTTACCTCCATAACCGCAAATCCTGCTTCGTAGTACAGGCCTCTTTTGCCATCAGGGCCCGAGGCTCTGGAATTGCCTGAGGAGATTGGAGTTTTTAAATCATTGCCTAATGATAATTCAACAGCAACTTGGTTCTAGTGGATGTTGTTTGTTTTTTTATTTTTTTATTTTATGTTACCTATCTTATCTTTGTTTTGTCTTGTTTTGTTCTGTGCTGTGTTATTCCTATCTATGTTTTAAACACTTGCTTGGATAAGTGCTACAGAAATAAAGTGTTACCATTATCATTGTTGTTATCATGAAGTTATGGCCACGGATATGACTGGTTGGGATTAGGGTTGGATTCACGTTAAGATAAAGGGTGAAACAAATCAATGGGGAACTCAGCAATGGCATAGTGTATAGACTTTGCACAAAGTAGTAAAGTCTTTTTTCATTTCCAGAGAAGTTTATAAGCAGTAACTGTTAAACAAGAAACTTTTTATATAAAAGGCCAGGCCGGTGGTGAGATTCTGCTCTTATTGAGCTCAGTAGACTGAACTACTTCCTATTTATTATATGAAGAAGAATTTTGACATGTATTGTTCTGTTGAGAAGAAAGACATTCTGATCCCTGAGAGTAATTATCATTTCGCAGTACACTCTCATTGGGTCATTTACGTTGAATATTATTTGATTCAGTCTTGGACGAGGTTGCTCTATGAACAGGGACAGGTACAGCCATGTCAGGGCTGTAGTACACTATTACCACAGGTACAAAAGTATGTGTCTCGTTGCTAAACTAAAAAAACATACGTGTACTTGGATGAAGTATAAGGAATCATATAAGTAACGTTGTTTAGGGTTTATCAATTCTTTAATTTTATTAAATTGTTTGGCACACAGCCAAACATACTACATATAACCTGCTGACCTGTGCACAAAGAGGAAGGAATTACTTTCAAGGAGATCAACAGATTTTATCCTTAGGAATGGTGCTCCATACAAATTCCAGTTTATTCTCAGTCTTTGCACATTATTAGATTGCAAGTTGGATTACAGATTTTCGCTGCTGTGTATAAATAGGGGTGTTGGTTGTTGTGTATAGCAGTAACAGGCTCTCCTGTCAACAGAAGGAGCCAGGAGCAGCAGCATAACAAGAGTGTTACTCATTTGTGAATGTAAGATATTCTGTGGAAATGGGTTGTTTACAAGTTACTGTATCTGTAACAGTAGTGAAAAGAAGAGCCCAAAGATAGCTTGTAGAGGAGGAAAGAATAACATAGGGCTTTGTGCTTCTTGCCAAGGAGGCCTGATCCTTTCCTGTCTAATTGTCTGTTGCTTTTTCTGATGGTCTTAAGGTTCTTTTATAGGACCTAAAAGAAGGGTGCAGACTTAGCTCAGGCGTCTGCATTTACTTATTGTCGAAGCTTCAGTGTTAAAAAATGGTCTGTTCCAGAGAGGGAAACCTTGTGCAATTACTTTTTACTTAGTAGCTGAGCATTGTTGCTGACTGAAGAGGAAATAATGATTCAACTTATAAACTAGGCTGGTATCACTCTTCTCCAGGTGTTGCCTGCGCTGGACGAGGCATCTCCTTCTTCCACATCCTCCTTCGAGATGCTTGACATGGAGTCAGTCCCGGCTCCGTACCAAGAAGTGCAGCCTCACTGGTTCTTCTGTCTACGAGCTGATGACAACACTTCCTGGCTTCCTTTCAGCAGAGAAGACTCTGACAAACTAGAGAGGGCCAATACTGGTAAGGGGCTCTACGTTATATTTTGTACATATTGTTAAATGGGTTATTAGTGTAACCCATAATAAATGGCTGCCTCCTGTGTAGTAATGTGAAATGGAGGAAAAGAGCTATGAGAGTTATAAGAAGAATAAAATGTCAAAGCATGATTTTTGCCAACACTGGCCTGATGCCTAGTAGGACACTGAACTCACTGTTATGAGCATCTTAACAGCAAGTTGATGTTCAGTTTTGGGGAGCGTTTAGATGAGCCTCATTATTTTCAGTATACTGTGCTGTAAAACATAAACAAAAAATACGATAAAACATGAAACACTTGTTGGGAAGGACGATTTTAAAAAAAAGCTACATTTCGGTTGCAAATATGTTTCAGATAATACTTTGAATCGATTTTAAATGAAAAGTTTAAACAGCACCTCTAAAGCTAATCAACACATCATATCTAATTTGTTTAATACCTATGTAAAAGAAAACCTCATCTTTTAGTTTCGCAAATGGTTTTGCTCAAGGCTATTCCTTTAACATATTAAAAATCTACATTGATAAAACACACACATTCCCTAAGAAAAGGAACAATAAGAAACAGCAGGGATTAATTTTCGTGTTACATTATATGTGTCTCTCAAGTGAGATATTACAGGGTCAATAGGGTTTAGCTAGAAAAGTAACTTCTTACTCAGTTATGTGGCTTATTCATTCATCGGTCATCCTGCACCATCACTGTAGCCCCGGACATTTCCATAAATACTAAATTCATGTATTGTTTGCCTCCATTTTACACAGATCTCTAGAACCTCAGGGAACATGTCTTTCAAATCTATTGCCTGAACCAAAGCGCAATGCTATTATACTTACTTCCTCATGTAACTTAAGCTTTTTTCTTTATTCACTTTATACTTTGCAGCAGGAGACGAGAAGGAGGAGGTGGTGGTTGCTGTGGATGGAGAGCGGTATGATATAAATGTCAAGGAGAGGAAGCGCTATGCTGTGTACTGGGAGCAAGCTCCCACTGAGGTCCGCCGTTGTACCTGGTTCTACAAAGGAGATAAAGATACCACGTTCAAGCCTTACCCCGAGGCCTTCAGCCAAAGTCTGGAGGTAGACTGACACATTCCTACAGCTTCTGACTAACTTTGCCTGTTCCTCAGTTACTCTCTTCACATCCTTTGGTCTCTAATTCTTCCCCCACCCACCTTCCAATTTTTCAGGAGGCTTATATGATAGCAGTGACCTTGGATGAATGGAAGAGGAAACTGGAGTTTCCCACTGGAGAGACTGTTATCTTACACAATCCCAAAGTAAGGCCTGCTGCTAAAATATCACCGCGTTTGATAAAATGTAATATATGACAAAGCCACACTGCAAGTGAATACATAAAAAAAAAGAGAATAGGTGCATTGTTTCCTCTCACAATCCATCCTCTATCCCATGTCCCTGCTCCTCACCCAGTTGATAATGCATTATCAGCCATTTGGATTGCAAGATGAGTGGGTGTCCTCCCCTTCGGAGCAGACCCGACCTCGAACTGTCAAGAGGGGAGTAGACAGCATCTCTGTAGAAATACCTGATGGTATGGATGAGCTTGTGCTGCAAGAATTATACTTGCATATAAGCCCATTTCAGAAAGTATTATCTACACTCAACAATTATTTGTGTTTCCAGGTGAACCAGAAAAGGTAGACCACCTTGTTTTTATGGTGCATGGAATCGGTCCCGCATGTGACTTGCGCTTCAGATCCATCATACAGTGTGGTAGGTGTGTTTGCATATATATGCTTTATAGATATATTCATATTAATGTGTATTTACGACTCGTTGTCATCTTGTCTATCTAGTAAGTGACTTCAGGAGTGCTTCCCTGTCCCTTCTGGCCTCTCATTATAAACGGGCTCAGCAGGATGGCCAAGTGGGCAGGGTTGAGTTCCTCCCAGTCAACTGGCACAACGCGCTACACGGGGATGCCACTGGTGTGGATGAGTAAGTATGGAGAGATACTTATAGAGATAAAATAATATTCCCCCTATATATCACCACACTGTACAATACCAGTAATGTCTTTGTTACTAGTTGAAAATGGTGAAACTCTGGCCACTGACTTTTATTTTCTCCCTCCATTCCCCACATTCCAGAGACATCCAGAGGATCACTCTTCCCAGTATCAGCAGGCTGAGACATTTCACCAACGACACTCTGCTGGACCTGTTTTTCTATAACAGCCCCACCTACTGCCAGACCATAGTGGACACGGTGGCCTCAGAGATCAACAGACTGCATGCCCTCTTTAAACAGAGACACCCGGGTTTCAGCGGGGCAGTTTCAGTTGTGGGCCATAGCCTGGGTTAGAAATGCAGAAACAGTGCGCAAACACGAAACCAAGTGGAACCGCACTCAATGCTGAGTTTCACATGTTCCACTTTGTCTCTCGTTCCTCAGGTTCACTGATCCTGTTTGACCTGCTAACCAATCAGAGGACAGGATCAGAAACAAGAGAGGGGGTACGATGATAAAATCCACAGTAAAAGATAACGTCGGTATGCTGATAGAACAATTGCACATTACTCTACATGCAGATAAGAAAATTTGATTTCCCATTATCCTTGTGCTTAAGGTGCCTTCTGGTGAACTGCGTCATCTGAACTGTGACACATTGGAGCAAACTCTGACCAGACTGGGCCTGCAGCAGTACCTGGATACGCTGCAGGCAGAAAACCTCGACCTGGAGTCACTGGTAATAAACACACACAATTGACATACTCATTAAAGTGTAATGCTTAGTTAAGAAAACATTTATTTTTCTTATTTTAGGCTCTTTGCCATGACAGTGATCTCAAAGTTTTGGGAATTCCGCTTGGACCTCGGAAGAAGATCCTGAACTACGTCAGGAGGAAATGGCTTCCAGAGGTCAGAAACAGCAAAAGCTATCCGGTGTTGTGTGTTACATTTTTTCTTTTTAGAAAAATAATATACAGTATGTAGTTCAACTGACCATCAGGCCCTGGATCTGGATTGTATCTAGATGGCTTTAACACTTTTTTTATATGTTAAAACAACTATTGCAGCTATATGGCTTTTCAGCATGTTGTGTTTCTATGTGTATCTTTAACATTTGAAATTGATAGAAACTGTCCAAGATAAGTTGTATTCTGTAGACAACAGTGTCACACAGGCCGTTGTAATGCAGCCGTTTTCATTTCAGTTGTAGCCAGGTCCTGACTGGGGGACCTGCTCTTTTCTAAATAGAATATGTACAATTCAGAATTTTTTTTTGTGCATTTCTCACTCTAAACAGGATTATAAAATGGGGACAGTGCATCTGGCACCAGGGTTGCAAGTTCCACCTCAAGTGACCAGTGATCATGATGGTAGCCAATCATCTGGAGCGACACCGCAGTTCCACAGGGAGCAGTCCGTCACCAGTGCCGTAGACTATGAATACTTCGATGTGGGGATCGGACAGGTAGCACACATGCATACAGATTCACTATTGTTCTTTGTGTTTGAGATTACCGGTAGTTGAGAGCTTTGATGCATCAAATTCCTGCTTTTCTCCCTCCCCCCTCCCCCCGCTTGCCTGGACAGACCAATGGAGGCATAGCCAAGGGGCAGGTGTGTCTCACACGGTGTGGCCGTGCTCTGTGGCTTTGTCATAAGCTCTCTTTGATCTCACTTTACCTGGAGGTCCTATTTTTATACAGTCCAGTCTTGTCAGGGGAATCTCAATGCATATCTTCTAGTGGCTATTTTTTGAGCCATGGGGTTTCTATGGTGAAGTCACATAATGCTGTGATTGACACCTGTGTTTGTCCCATTGAGTCGTGCAGTCCAATGCCGCACTCTGTGTTTGTGTCCACCCTGTCCTGCATGAGTGGTCAGTCCCCTGGTCTCCTCCCCACTTGCTGTCATTCTCTGTGACTGTTATCTTGATTCTACGAAGGTTTGTGTCATTGTTTCAAGCATCCCCGTGCACCAGAGGGTTATTATCTCATTTCCATCTGTCTTACTGTATGTGTAGATTTCCTATGTGTCCTCTTAGAACATAGTCTGTTCTTAAACCATAACACGCTTTAACAAAACCCACCCTCTCTCCGTAGGTATCTATTGAATACCCTCAGTTCGCGTTCCAGCCTCAGACGTTTTTTGCATTTGGCTCTCCCATTGGAATGTTCCTTACAGTTCGTGGGCTCAAACACATTGATCCAAACTACACCTTCCCAACCTGCAAGAACTTTTACAACATCTACCACCCGGTGAGTAGTCATATATTAAACCCTGAGCAATTACACCAGCTATTATTTCCCACAGTTACAGCCTTTGTAGGGATATGTCTCTTCTTACATGTACATAAATGTTACATGAATCTCTTTTCCTTTATTCCTGTGTAGTATGACCCTGTGGCCTATCGGATAGAGCCCATGATTGTTTCAGAGGTGGATCTTGAACCCATGCTAATCCCTCACCATAAAGGCCGCAAGAGGATGCACCTAGGTATGACTGTCTGTTTCCCCCACCGTTTTTTGTTGGACAATATTGTGGTAGGGTTTAATGATAATCTCTACTTCTATTTGTCTCGTAGAACTGAAGGACAGCTTGACCCGTATGAGCATGGATTTGAAGAACAATGTCTTGGGATCATTACGGACGGCATGGCAGTCTTTTGCCAGACTCCCCGTTGCTGCTCTGCCCCCGGTGGAGGAAGGGGAAACGACAATAGAGAGACACCTTGAAGAGACACAGGGTAGAAAGATCACTTATATTTGTATTTGTGTGTGTGTGTGCGGGAGTGTGCAGAAGAGTGTGTCTAACGCCGTCTCCTCATACTCCTCTCGTCCCTCTCTGCATGTCCCCTCTTCTTCTCTGTCTGGTGGTTGCTCCTCTGTCTTTCACCCCTTTACCACTCTACCTTGAACCTCAGCCTCAGCGGCAGTCACTGCTTCTTCTAAGAGGGAAGAGAAAAGTGCTGATTTTTGGACTAAAATACTGGAGTGGCCCAGGGCCCTTCATGTACATTACTTCCAAGGTAAGCCAGGGTAGTCGCTTGACAAGATAAAATGAAAAACTTGAGTAAATGTACACTTTCTAGCTCATTATCAATTGCTTCATTATCTTGTTGATGATCGCCTGGTTCTCTCTTTTGATTAACACTCTTTAAGCCTATGAGTCTTTTAGAAATCTGTTTGAAATCTGTCTTTCATACAGCCTTTATGTTTTATATCCCTGACTGGAATCTTCCAATCATTCAAACAAGAAAGGCAAAAAAATACTATCACTACTTCCTCAGTGTAGAAAATATGCTGCGTTACCTACAGTGTTGATTTATATTAGCTCCCTTTCAAAGAGAAAATGTATGTAATTGAGTTATTATTGCCGCAAGCTCTCAAATTGAAATTTATTGATGCCTCCTTTTCCCTCCCTCTCTGGCGGTCACTTCTGATTGGTTGAATCACTGACTGTGAGCATCAGAAGCCCCTTGAGTAACCGGCCCATGGTACAATCTCTCAAGAGCGAAAAAAAATGACATTAACAGCATAGTGGTGTTCACAGATGAGTTATTGGTTGGTGCTGAACCAGCAGGTAATGTCATTCATCATCATGACATTACCTCATAGTAGCTATGTGCAGGAACATGTCTTGCCCTTTACTAAACCGCCTGCAGCACTGAATCTGTCAGTTCAACAAATGGGTGAAGGGGAAAGCAGCTGCTGTCAGAACAGACCTTTCGTTTTAAATTACACAGTTTTCTGTCAACTTTTAACTTTTTAATCCCACAAGATTAATAGTTTCAACCTATTGAACCTTCATATACAGTATTTGCCTCAGCTCCCTGAATAGTACTACGTGATCCCAAACATACAGTAGGACTTTTTAGGATTTAGGATATTTAATATCATGATTACAGCCCAGTATATGCAGTAATAGGGCGTCAGAAATATCCATTTAAAATAAAAGATGAAAAGATAGAGTAGCAGCCTGCAGTTTAGGATTCATTTGCAGTTGATTAGGTTTTTTGTAAAAAGCCATTGTGAGATTATTCTTAAAGAAAACAGTGCGTTCATAACATACCAACAAAGATTCACAAAATGGACACCCCTTACTCACATTACCAATCAAACTTGCTGTCAAGAGTGAATGCCTAACATTTTTGAACAGGTCGATTTAAAATATAAATATATTTTATGAATGTTGGAATATGTGTTGTCTTTCATTTTCCCATTAGTAGACAGTTTATATTTTGGTGTAACTTTATTTGATTTCCCTCTGTTTTAAGATCTCCAATTGTAATTATTTTGTTTCTTTATTCCCTTTTTCTTTCCTTCAAGCACTTTCTAACCTTGCTAAGAAAAGTGCTATATAAATATAATTTATTATAACTGTTATTATTATTAGTACTTGTTTTGCACGTCTCAAAACAGATACCCGCTATCATCATTGTTTCTACTGTCTGTTGTCTCCTCATTAAGCCTGATTTAATCTGTTTTGACGTCTGTCCCTGCAGGAGCGTGTGATGAGGTAGACTCCTCAGAGTCTGCAGAGCAGAGCGAGCAGCCAGAGATAAAAGTGGGGATGTTGAATGGAGGACGAAGGATTGACTATGTACTTCAGGAAAAACCCATCGAGAGCTTTAACGAATACCTGTTTGCCATCCAGTCGCATCTGTGTTACTGGTGAGTCATACATACCTGTTCAGAGGTTGGGTGGACTACAGCAATTCTACCTTTGTATTTTCTGTCCCTGATATTTCCCCTTGGCTGGATCACATTTTATGATGTCTTTCCCTCTCTCTGACTCACTGTCTCCCACTCTCTGTTTGTCTGTTAGGGAGTCTGAGGATACAGCTCTCCTGCTGCTGAAGGAGATCTATGACAAGCTGGGTGTGACCTTTGAACAGCCTCAACAGTAATACAATTTTTCGCATGTGAACTAACATGACAGTAACCTGAACTGAACCGACCAAGACAGAGGCTGCAGACACCTCTTCCAGAATGCCTTACCGTCTTGGTTTTACCTGACTCATCCAGCAGTGGAGTGTTTGGCTGCACTCAGGTGATCGTGTTTCAGAGATGTCAGTCAACCTTCCATTGAAGTAGTGGTGGCTTCCTACTACAGGACTGGGTTTGGCGTCTGAAAATCCACACAGACATCAGTCATGCTCCTGGTTGCACTTTTCTTTTTTTTTTTACTGAAGTTATTGTTTATTTGACCTTACTTTGCACTTTCATTGCGCAATAATTATTGACATATCCTGCTTGCAGCTGCAGCTCAATAATATTGAAAAGAATTGCTCACGGTAAGCTGAGGACACACAGGACACGTTCAAGTATGGAACATCAAGTTGTGTAACAAGTGTTCATCACGTTGGATTGCATGTCTAACTGGAACTTATTCTCAGCTTGCATATATGTACTGTATTTCACAAAATCCCAGAATATAATTTAAATAGTAAATTGTATCTGTACAATTTGATATATTTCCTAGCCCTTTGTACAACCTCCATAACTCAGCTCTCCCATAGCATAACATTAGAGCTCCTTTCATTAATAACCATAAATCACCAGTTTCATTTGGTCGACCAAAAGATGTTCAGTTTCTGGTTTGGAAAAGGAGTTTTGTCTGTTATAATTTAAATGGCAGCTCTGTTCTCATCTCACAGATGAGGCAATATACTGACTGAATGAAAGTCATCCTCAGTAGAGTTCAAACCTCCAACCAACATCCCCCTTGAATTCTATCAACCACACCAAATTGCACACATTCATACATATAGGTCTCCTAAATATGCCTGATTTTTGTCATCTAGATCCCTGCGTTATTACCTGGGACATTGAAAAAAAATGCTCAATCTGGCAATGTTCAAGAAAGTAAATTTTTTTTCATGGATGTGCCCATTTTCCTAGATCTGCTATATAATTTGATTGGTTCTTTCCTGGCCCATGTCCCATCCTTGCAATAAGTTTCATGGAAATCCGTTTTGTAGTGTCTGTGTAATCCTGCTCACACAAACAAACAAACAAACAAACAAAGGGATTGAAGCGGAAACATAACCTTGGCTGAGGTAATGATGTACAGAGATGCAGGGCCTCTAAAGGACAAGCTTTTCAATGTGTGCGTGCTGCTCTCTTTCTGCTCTCCTGCAGTTGACTCAAATGATATCTTGCTGTTTAATCCTAAAACAGGGGTGTATTGGTAATTCAGAGACTAGGACCTGACTAACGTTTGCAAAATCTGAGGGGCAAATCATACATTTTACCCATTACCTATTTCTCTGTACTGTCTTGTATAAGCTTGAATTCCATCTGTATTGCATGCACTTTGTTCTGTCGGAGCAGAGTTTCTCAACATTTCCTGGCTCTGACTTAATTTTAGCTCGCAATATTTACATAATTCTTATGGACCCAGCAATAAGGGAGTAGTCACATTAAAAACATCGGAATTTATATTTGAAGATCATGATAAATAGATCATATAGAAATGTTGTTCTCCAAAGATAATCATATTTATTCTATATAGAAAATATATTTTGAAATATCAGTGTTAGAAATAGCTCTGATCTGCACCTGCTTATAAAGCAACATGAGGTCCAGACTACAAGGTTGAGAAACTCTTTCTCTGTTGAAGGGATTTTACTTTATTATTATGACTTGTATGTTATGTACTATCAGGGCATCACTGCCCAAACCACCAAAGCTCTGAAAGACCTGTATTTCAGCCCACAGGGTGTAACATCCGCACAATTTATGAATTAACCAAAAGAGGTTGTTCGTTTTTCTTCCTTTAGAAATGCATTGAACAATAAATTACCTTCTTGGAGTGATTTTCTTTAATTTTACCATAATCTTTGTTCCTGAAAATCTTAGTATCTAATCAGTAAATCAGGACTTAATGGTCCATGGTTCCTCTTCCTTACCATAACTTCTGCTTTGGTATTTGATACTCAAACGTTGATACACATAACAAATGTTCTCCTTTCTGACACTTTATGTCTTGTTTATCTGGGATAGACAGAACAGCTCTATGAACATGGTTAAGGTTATGTGTGCCATAATAAAACATTACAAGTGTCTGGTTGTGTTCTTTGGAGTTCACTGAAGCATTCTGCACTTAAAAGCACAATAATCTAACATGAAGCCCATTTTTAAGGGTTTTTATCATGTTCACCTACTTAATTATGAGCTCCTCAATCAAATCAGACGATTTCCAAAGTAATAATAGGCCATCAAACCGGGAGGGGTGTGTAACAGGAAGAACTTCACTATGGAAGTGGAAATCACACATCCATTGTATTGGTGGAAGAAAGTCAAGTACTTTACTTAAGTATACATTTTAGGTATATATATTTTATGCTGTTGTAAATATTCTCATAGGACTTACAGTAAAAGCTGTATCTGTTCAATCCTTCTGTGAGACTCCGTTGAAAGAGAAAACAGTAATACCAAATATGAAAAAACTGTAAAGCAATAAAATACAGATAAAACTAAAAAGTACAGAAAACTAACTTGTCAAATAAAACAAAGCCATTTGTGGTTTGAACCACTTTCTAGTTGGAAGGTCCACTTGAACTGTACTGGAGTAATGAAGAACCTGTTGACATTTTTTCAAATAAAACTCTCTATAAAGCTCATTGCAGCTATCGTAGATTCACCCACTCCTTAATTGTTATTTACAGGTTCCCTTCCATTTCTCATTTTTGCTTCACATACTTACATTTTGCTTGTTGTTGGCCCCGATAAAGTTTTGAGGGTTGTTTTTTTTGTTTGATTTCAAAGTCTAAGAAAACTTGCAATAATAATATATGTTTTATTGTGGCGTCCCGGTGGGTTCTGGGGTATTTATGTCGTTTTACATGTAGTTGTTAAGTTCATTCTTCATCATGTGTTCTAATTCTTCGTTATAAAATGTTCAGTTATATAAAAGCCTCAGATGGGGGACACCATGGGTGGAAAAGGGTGGTTGGCTTCATAACAACTCCCCCTCCAAGGTAGGTGAGTTGAAAGAAAGGCATAAATATTATAAGAGAACATCAGAAGAAATATTCCCTCGTATCTCGATTGAAATGAATGAAGATATCCCTTAACTTATCTCACAGCTGGGACAATGGGAAGCCCACTGCTCGACACAATGACAAATATAACGAGGTTAATTTCTGTATTATAAGATTATTTTATTTAGATTATGATCATACTTGATCACCTTCACTTTGTCCAGGAGTTCTCAAATTGACTGTCTCTGCCTCGTTACGGTGGCAAATGAATTGGCGCATGCGCAGTCGTGTGGTGGGTGGACGCAGTAGCGATCATCACTTGCAGCGGGTGAATTGACTGTTGACAACGTCCCGTGACAACGACCATGAGGCAAGTGGAAGTCTACTCGGTCCCCGGCGGGCGTTTCCGCCCCCCAGCCATTAAATCAAAACTCCACGCTCCGTCGTTCGTGTATTTATTCGTAGTTCAGGGTGCTAGCGGTGCTAGCTGAAGTTCGAAGCTAACGCGTGACCAGAGACCGTAAGTTCAACTGTCGAGTTTTAGGAAAACTACATCCGTGAGTCATAAGTGGTAAATGAGACTTGCTTTTTATTTAATTTTACTTTATTTATTTCATTCCCTCGCAGTGTGTGTGTGTGTGTGTGTGTGTGTGTATGTGGTCGCTGTGAATGAGATGAGGTGACGTCATCCAGTGACTGACCAGGAGCTCCTCCACAGAGAGACTCATGTGATCCACCTCAGTGGGAGGAGGTTATGTTCTGAAGCCTCTCAGCTGTTCTCATAGGGGCTCTGTCCGCTGCCTGACCCTCCACTACTCCAGTTTTATGACATGTTTTTTTTATTTCTAAATCATTGTTCATTAGGATTACTGAACGAGTCCCGGGCTGGAATCAGGTGGTAAGATTTCCTTCCATCATTACTTGGCTCTGCTGTCATTCAATAGGTTAAATGCACCACGGTACGGTACATCTCCAGGCTTTCTCTTCCCCCCTCGGTAAAGGATTTGTAACTTTATTTACACATAGACTATGCCTTTTCTTTATTGTTTTCGTTGTTTTGTCTGATTTTGAAGGGTATTCGGTTTGAGTGTAAGGGGTCAGAAACGCGGCCGATAATGAGCTTTGCAAATGAATGTGTGCAAACAAGCTGAGAGCTCCAACAGCTCTTGTGTGTGTGTGTGTGTGTGTGTGTGTGTGTGTGTGTGTGTGTGTGTGTGTGTGTGTTTACTGTCATGTTAAAAACTATGAGTGGGGCTGCAGGGGTCACAGCAGGTACTTGGAATGTGGCACAAAGAGCGGGGCTGTGTTTTATGCCGCCAACTCTCCCTCCGTCACCCCTCCCTCCCCCGGGTCTCAGATCTGGTATTCAGCTGACTAACAATGGAAGAGTCTCTTTCTCTCATGAACAATACTCTCATCGCTGCCAGATACCCCCATGACACACTGATACAAACACGCACTCGCCATCTACCCCCTCCAACTCCTTGGACTTAGTCGTCTTTCAACTGTACCCCACACACACACAGACATGCAACCTTCCTGCCTCTGTGTGTGTGTGTGTGTGTGTGTGTGTGTGTGTGTGTGTGTGTGTGTGTGTGTGTGTGTGTGTGTGTGTGTGTGTGTGTGTGTGTGTGTGTGTGTGTGTGTGTGTGTGTGTGTGTGTGTGTGTGTGTGTGTGTGTGTTTCAAAGTGAGAGAGAGAGAGAGATGATGGAGGGTGAGGAGAAGTAGAGCAAGGAGGCGGGACTGTCAGCAGAGCTATTCATGTGTGATCAGTAGTACTCCTGAGTGTTTAGGCTGTACAGCGTCGGAGAGGAGAGGCTGATTGGTTGAACAATAACTACAGTCAGTCATGAGAAGCAGTGCGTTATGGGGCTCCAACGCTGAGCCAGGCCGTTGCGTCGAGAAGCAGGGGTGAACCTTGGGAGGGGAAAGGACACAGAGCATCTAGGATAAACCAGCAACAAGCACCGACTTGGCTGTTGCCATGGGGGGCTCCCTCAGCCAGCACAGGAAGGGCTCCGTCGGCTCCCCTCGGAAAAAGAGCAGCATGTAAGTGTTTGTATGTTTATGTGTCGTCACGGGAAAGTGAAGAGGCAGAGTCGCTCAAAGATAGTGGAGTGGGCACAGTTTGTTCAAATTGATGATATTCGCCCTGTGGTACTTGAGATTGTGTTGTGTCCTCCTGTGTGTATGAACTCAGCACCTCTGTGTCCTTGGGGGGGGCGAGAAGAGACGGAGTCATGGAGATGAAGGGCAGTGCTGCGCATCCTTGATGTTTCCCGTACAGCCAGCGGAGCCTTCACTGTTGGACTGAAAGAAAATCAGGCGGTCAGGTGGCACAGCACACTGCCGTGGCTGCTGTGCTAGTTTGAATGTTATTTTCATATTCAAATCTAAGGAGAGCTGCAAGAGTCACAGAGAGAGGGGGGGAGAGAGTGGTAACGCTGATGCTATTAGCAGAGCGGCTAATGCAATGTGCATGAGCTGATCAGGTCACGCTCCTGAAGTCAAGGCAGTTTCCAAGCCTTCCCTTCACTGGTGTTGTTGAATTTAGCAGCAGCTTTTGTAGTTACAACAATAGGAGAGATAACGCTGCTTCCAGCTATTAATTATGCAGCCGTGACCCTAATTCCGAAGTGGTATTTTTAATCATACGAGCTGCGCAGTTTATTTCTATGAGGCAGTTACCGCAGATGTCTGTTCTGTTCGAGCAGGGGGTTTGACATTCACAGAGTGTTGCATGTTGTCAGAACTGCAGCTCTCTGCTTGAGCTGTCTGCTTGTTAAAATCTAGGGACGGTTATGGAGATGTTATTGCTGAGGCATTTTTTTTTCTTTCAGAACTTAAATTCACCGGACAGCCAGACCCCCTCTTCTTTTTTCTCTCGTCTGTTGTAGCAGAGTAGGTCCTTTCAGAGATGCTTTTCATCTTCCTTTTCAAAAGCTACTGTAAGCCCCTTGAAGCAGCTCACTTTGTCTCCACACACGTAAATACACTTACTAAGTCATGCTCAGTCAGCCATCTCTTAGCGATGGAGAGCAGTGGTTTTTAACAAGAGAAGCAGCGCTGCGATGTATTGCAGATGTTTTGTAAATGGAAAGGAGATTCATGCTCATTGTTATTTGGGTAATTCGAAAAAAAATCTCTCGCACCTCCACAAGCATACTGTAGTCTTCTGCATCTGTGTTTGTGTAAGGACTGATGGGGGTTGGGGTCGTTCTCGTTCCTGTGGGAAAATTGGGAAGCCAACCAGTGCTGTGGGATCTCAGCTTTCAGCTTTTGGTCTAATTTTAGTTGGCTTAATCATCCGTTTTATGACTTAACTGGAGCAGTCTTGGATGTACAGTGGACTTCCTGTTCCCCCTGAAACATCCATACAGTCCCTCATTTGGGAAAAAGCTGACCTGTGTTTGGAGCTCTTTTTTTTATTCCCGCAGTGGTATGAAATCAGGCAAAACGTTTCTTATCTTTAGAGAGAAACACATTGCGTGAATACACAAACATAAATTTGAGAGTATACATGTTAATTATTCATTAGCCTTCACTGAAGAGGCTCGCCGGCAGGAAAGTGAAGCTCAGTGCTGAATAACTGTGGAGTAAATGGCCGAAAACCTTACATTCTAAATTTTTTGCTGTCGATGATGTAGATGTCTTTGTAGTACAGTACAAACAAATCAATGATTTTGATATAACTAAATGGCATTTTGAATGAAGATTAAATCTTGTGGACATTTCAAAGGCAAAGAAACCTCATTAAGTAGAACAGTGGGGGGGGGGGGGGGGGTGTTCTGTGCATGTGTGTACAATGCTCACGCACCTTTGTCTGGGAATTGTCTGCTCTTGTGTCCCCGTTGTAGTCACGAACAAAAGCTCGGTCGGAGTCTGTACATGACTCCTACCCCTCCTCTCTTTCTTTCTCGCTGCCTCATTCTTTCTGTTTTTGTTACGTCATGCCGCTGTCGGTTTAGTTTTTCGGCTCCATTCAGTATAACTCAGGCCACCCTGCGCTAGTTTTTTTTAGATTGCAGTTAACTGGATGTTCTCTGTTAAAAATGCAAAGATATCAGGGATGGGAACACAGCTGACCGTCCCAAAAGGCCTTTAAAGGATTTGGAGCATCTGCTTCTCTCTGTATATGCTGAGCTGTGTGTTGTGTGTGTGTGTGTGTGTGTGGTGTTTATATGCATGTTTTCATAGTGGAATACCCTTGTGACCTCCTCCCAAATGGTTGCCATGATGAAACCAGAGAGCTTGTCAGCTCAGTTAAAACTCCCAAAGGTGATATCAGACCTGTAATGCATCTCCCTTGCTCTAGCACATCTATTCTTCCCTCATCTTCTTTTGTGGTCTATGTCCTTTAATCCTGGCATCGCGTCAAAGGCATAGGCCTCATCAAACGCTGCTCTGCTGTGTTTTTGTTGTGGGAGGAATCTTGGTGACAGTCCAATAACAAACACTAGATGGAGCCATATAGTAGAACAAGCCAACTAATGTGACCAGGCAACTGTATTCTGTTCAGATCAGCCAGCTCGTCCATCTCTGGAGGGAATTTCTGCTATACAGCCTGATATTTGAGCTCATGTTTATGTCTCACATGAAAAAAATACTGATAAATGCAGTAGGTATTATTTATATATATTCAGGCCCCTCTACACATATAATTACATTATCACGCACACACTCATCTACGGACTGTTAAGTTGCAGCGGAGCCTGCGTCAGGACATTATCCACACCTTCTTTTTAATATAAGATAAGATAAGGTTACACTTAATCAGAATGCAACAAAGCAAATACGTATATACACATTTTTAATGTGTGTTGTGCTGCTCTCTATCAAAACCAAACAATAGGGGAAATATCTTTATTTTTTTTTGTAGTGTCCGTTGTGTGAAATTACTTTGGTGCAGCAGTTTGGGGATAACTAGAAGAACCATGTTCATTACTCACCCGCTGCTGACTTCTGTGTGAAAGACACTCCCTGAACCAAATGTGTTGCCACATTAAGGGAAACTCTAATCTTGCAGATTATCACAAAAAAACTCAAGTAATTACACGGCCAATTCTGAAGGTTCATTTCATAGACCGAAGCTTTCAAAGCTGAGAATTAAAGAGGTATTCAGCAACAAAAACAGAATACCCATGTTTGTTTTGATTTCAGCCAGAATGAATCAACGCCCAGACATGTTGTACTCACCGGGGGGGATCAAATCTATAACATCCTGTGTAATTTGGATAATAATGCTTTATAACCATTTCAGTTTAGCCTTGTTTGAGCTCTTCTTTTGTAAATACTGACACTGACATGTTTACTCTATTGAACGTTCACTGTTTGACATTTGCACTGTGAAACATTTGTAGAAGTGACTTTGTACATTCATGTAAATGTAACCTCCAGTTGCAGCAAGACTAGAGCTGAGTCTGAAATTAAAAAGAATGAGAGCTGTAATTACAATCCGCAATTCGTAAAAGGTCAGACAGACATCATACTGGCAATCCCGTTATTCTGAGCTCTACTGGGAATAAAAAGGAAAATGTTGGAGGATCTAAACTCCTGATGACATTGAAAATCTAAAGGGTTTCGTCCCTTTGGTGGCTGGAATGTGCTCAATAATTGTCACCAACTTCAACAAAACTCTATTGTTATTATCCCGAGGGAAAACCAGACAGGTGACACACAAATACATAAAACATAATAAAATGTATAGTAACGATATTTACAAGCATGGACATACGCAAAACAGTGCATCAGGTGAGAGTGTAACAGAAACCTGAACACTGATCCAATCCAGTCTTCACTAGATAAGACAACATTGCCAACAACACACTCTCAAGATCATTTGTATTCAAATTTGACAAGACCAAGGGAGAACAAGAATATTCTGAGCTCCAGCCATTCATTTTTATAATGGAGCAAAAATGTTTGTTTGAGGGAAATGTTGACCTGATGGTGGCGCTACGTGGTTCAGGCTGGTTGATTTTCTGTCATCATGCAGGGGACAGAGAGCAGAGGTAAACGGTCCGGGGCAGTTGTCTCATCCAGTATCACGTGACCTCTGTTGTGGCTCACAGGCGATTTATTCTTAGCTCATAACCACACATGCTGCCATCAGTCAAAAAGTAATTGATGATTAAGGTGGTGCATACTCGTTAGATTAACTGACGGCAAGTGCACATAATAGCTGCGGTTCGGTGGTGTAGTGTGTCCTTCTGTCTGTGTGTGTGTGTGTGTGTGCTATAGATGGCAGCTCTTGCTCCCACTGGATGTATATGTATGTGTAGGTTTTGCCACTGTGTGCTATTTGTGGTTGCAAGGTATTACATAAGAGCCGATTCTTCTTCCGCTCTCTGTTTTCTTTCTACTTCTCTCTCTCTGTGGCTCACGACTCTCTCGGGGAGAGAGAGCCAAGGACTCTTGTGCCGCCACTTTGTCCACCTCAGAATGCCGCCTCCCTGTCTAGTGTGAAGACACGTGTTTTGTATTTGTTTTTGTGTGTCCAGAGTCGAGTTTTACAGCTTCAAGGTGTCGCAAGGTGAACTGTTTGTGAAACACGGGATGTCTTATGTTGCCTGAGGGACTTTGTTAGCTCTGGGCAGATCTTGTCCTCTGCTAGACGGACAGGTTTGTCCTCTCCTGGCCGACAGATAAGGAGGACAGAGGAGGGAAAGGAGACAGTGTCAGGAATGTTAAAGACACACAAATACATGTGTAAGAGTCCAGTACTGCCCCAAAACCTATCTCTCTCTCCATCTTGTTATCTTCCTGTCTTTCGTTGCCCCATTTTAATTTGATGCTGTTTCCATCTGTCACGCCTCTAATTGCTCAGAATTTTTTTCTAGCCAGCCATTGCTGATTGAAGAGGGTCTCTTTCTCTGTGCTCACCAGTGTGTGACATTATTTGCGAGTGTGTGTGTACGATGTGCTCTCTGGCTGTGTGTCTCTGTGGACCAGCTTGGTGTGCTCACTTTGAGAGCCTCTGCCTTTCCTTCCATACGTGTGTGTGTGTGTGTGTCACACGTGTGAGCGGTAAACACTGCAGGAAAGGTACACCTCAAATTGAAAAGAAAAAGAAAAGCATCTCTTCTCCTTTTTTCTTTCCCTGTCCACCTTTTTCACAGTAACCGGGGCCTCCTGTTATTAGATTAGTCATGGTCCATGTTTTTTTTTCAAAGAACACATCTCATCTGGCCTACATACAGTGTGCGTGTGCGTGTGTGCATGTGTGCGTGTGCGTGTGTGCGTGTGTGTGTGTGTGGGAGATGTATAAAAGCCTGGGAAAGCCTGGACTTGAAGTTACATAAGCCATCCACGAACGGCCTCAGAGGCACATGTGTGTGTGAGTGAGTTTTGTGTGTGCAGCGATAACAGCTTTAATCCCAATGACTTTTCTTTCAGTCTGACGGGGATTTGAACTGTTATTGTTCAATCTAGATTTGCTTTATTGATTTATAGCTGTCTGCCCTGGATATTTTCAGGGAACAATAGATGCCTCTGCGTTTGATTACACATCATGACATTATCGGCGGAATTCTCTGATAAGAGTTTATCTATCTTTGTTAGTTATACACGCTGTGTAAGGGTTCATCGTTTGTCGTCGTTGAAAATATCTGAAATGCGATTACTGTTGTCTCCTCTTATTCATCGGGGGGGGGAAGAGCACGTGTTGTGTCATAATCACAGTTATACACTGTCTCTGTTGGGAGCTGTCAAGTAAACAAACCATTAACAACTCAAATAACTCAAGCCACACGTGGCTGCCGAGACGAATCAGCAACAGCACAGTCTCTTCATTTCCAAGAAAATGAATCTAGTCTGGTTCAATAAAAGAAAAAAAACATAATTATTGTTTACAAGCGAATATGGTCATAAAGGATTTAATATATCTGTGAGCTATCAGAAACTAGATTGCGAGAACTTTGCAGCATTATTCTTCTAAAGTTTTAATTTTACTACATGCCGCGTCATTTCTTCCCTTTCCTCCCTTTCTTCTATCTATTTTCATCTCCACTCCCACGCAGACAAAAACAGTTTCTCTCTCTCAGTGAAACCGGACTCTCTCCTTGCATCTTAAAACATGAAGCCTTGCCTCTCCCCTCCCTCCGTCTCCCCTCCACAATCAACAAACCCTCAAAGAATCTGGGAGGAGAGAGAGAGAGAGAGAGAGAGAGAGAGAGAGAGAGAGAGAGCGAGCATGCTAGTTAGCAAACATGTGGGAGCGGGGAAGAGCTGCGCTCCGTTTACCAGCTGATCGTCCGCCCAGACAGAGAGCCGGGAGGGGAGAGGGAGGAGAGAGGAGTGACTACTGATGCTTCGGTAATCTGCACCGTGTGAGTCAGTGCTGTTGAGAGCCGAGCGGCAACAGACACAGCAGCAGCAGCAGCAGCAGCGAGACACGTTTCTCTCTCACGAGCGCCAACCACGCAGAGGAGCATGATGGGAGAGATGAGCGACTGAGCGAGATGAGGAAGTGAGACAGCCATATAGAAAGCAGCAAGAAGTGAAAGAGAGTACGACGGCTTCTTTTTCTGACAGACGCCTTTCATTCTTCGCTGTCGAAAGACGGACCATTTTGACCGATAGGTCAGTCTGAACTTATCTAGAGGAAGAGGAGGTTTGCTGCTAGATATCGGAAGGTGCCTTCGGGTTCGAGACTCGACGTGGTGCAGGGATGTCCTGGTTGTCTCCAGTCCAGTGGGCCAAATGGACATGGTCGGCAGTGACTGGGGCTGCGGGAGAGGATGGGCAGCCCAGAGCGAAGGATGGAGGGTACAAGTAAGAGGGCTTAATCTAGTGGGGACTCCCACTGTGTGTGTGTGTGTGTGTGTGTGTGTGTGTGTGTGTGTGTGTGTGTGTGTGTGTGTGTGTGTGTGTGTGTGTGTGTGTGTGTGTGTGTGTGTGTGTGTGTGTGTGTGTGTGTGTGTGTGTGTGTGTGTGTGTGTGTGAGATGACTGCCGATTCCCCTGAGTCATACTGACAGGTGGAGGATATATACACACATACACAGATTGATACTGTGGTGTAATCTCAGAGTCTTTCCTTTACTGTGACTGCTGTCCTAGGCTAAAAACAGATTCTTAGTCAGAACACAGTCGCTCACACTGATGTTTTTATCAGTCCCTGATTTGTGTGAACTATCCTGTTTCTTTATGAAGCACCAAATGCTAAGAATCTGACTGTCTAGACCATTTTTTGTGTGTGTGTGTGTGTGTGTGTGTGTGTGTGTGTGTGTGTGTGTGTGTGTGTGTGTGTGTGTGTGTGTGTGTGTGTGTGTGTGTGTGTGTGTGTGTGTGTGTGTGTGTGTGTGTGTGTGTGTGTGTGTGTGTGTGTGTGTGTGAGGGCAGTTGGGGAGCAGTTGCTGAAAGTTGGGGGAAGGGGAAAAAGACTTTTTCTTTATTTTTTTTCTGTCCATTTTTGGTTCCTAAGTAACCATCAAAGATCGTAGCCGTTGGGGCCATCCCTGGGATGTGGTGTGTGTGTGTGTGTGTGTGTGTGTGTGTGTGTGTGTGTGTGTGTGTGTGTGTGTGTGTGTGTGTGTGTGTGTGTGTGTGTGTGTGTGTGTGTGTGTGTGTGTGTGTGTGTGTGTGTGTGTGTGTGTGTGTGTGTGTGTGTGTGTGTGTGTGTTGTGTGTGTGTTGTGTGTGTGTGTAGGGTGGGGGGTGGGTGGGTATGTATATTAGGATTAGCTCTGGATGGTGGTGTTGGTGTATAGAGTTGCAGAGCGGCTGAATGCTTTTGTGTGACCCGGTATCACAGAGATGGAGTGTGATTATCTGTGGGCACTGGGAGCTTTGTTGCTTCTCGTGCTGTTTTTCATTAGTGTGCGGACGTTTTGATGTGCGTTCAAGTGGCTGGGAAAGCGGATGCTCGCACACAAACTCTCACTCCCTCGGTCTCTCCCCTCCTTTTTGTCTCCCCACAGTTTGGAAATAAATTTGGGCTGTGCGTGTCTAGGCAGCTGACACAGCAGACCCAAAGACGCTGTGTGTGTTAGTGTGCATGCTTTAATGAGTGTTGTGTGGGACACAGTGTGTCCTCATTGAGGGGCAAAGGATGCAGGTGGCCTTGTAGGGCTTCACTTCCTTTCCTCTCCCTTCCCCAGACTTCCTGTAAAATAAAAGCAGCTTGTTTATCTTGTGCTGCTTTGAGCTGTGAGATCTATTATTTTCATGTCATGTTAAGAAAACATAGGATTTGTATTGGAAAGCCAGTGCTTTCTTTGTCAGAGTGAATTTGACACTGCAACACACAACCAGGAATTTCGTTATTTTCATTGTAGTAGCTGTTTGTAGCATTTATGTTGTTTTTTTAGACTGATCAACATTGTCAATGCCTCAGTGTTCTCAAAGACAGCAGACTGCTGTTTAAGAAGCATTCCTATAGCTATCAACCGGGCAATGTGGTTAGTTTTAATAACATGTTCCAAGTCACTTTATGAGGAAACTTGTTACTGTTTCTGAGGTAATGTTCTCCATTTCAGCACATTGTCAATTCCCTTTTTCAATTTCACCTTTATTTCCAGATAACATGCTAAATATTCCAGCTCAGTTGTAGCTCTTATCTCTTTCTTGCAGTATTTTTCTCGTCATTTTCAGTCACTAGCTCAGCCTTTTTTTGTAATATGTTATTACAGATTAGAAGCATACAAATTATGTTCTTCCTCTCTTCTTCTCCCCACAGTTCAGACTCGGAGGGAACCTTTGAGACTCCAGAGGCCGAATCTCCAGGTGTTGTGAAGCATCTGAGCCAACTGGACAACTCCAACCATACAGGTGAGACGGCTCAGGCTGACCCGACCACTGTCAAAACCTGAACAATGACTTTAGAATCCATAGGGCTGGGTGGTCTTGACTTTTTTGGTACAAGCTGAAATGCAAAGCACACATAGAATACCTGGTCAGATTAATAATCTTTTAAAGTACATGTATAAATACAAAAACAAAACAAACTTGGACACACTTGATGGCTGCCTGTCTCTCATCATTAAAGAGAAACGTTACATGATATGGAGGAGCAGTGATTTGTTGCCATATCATCTCAGACCACAACAGCATCACTTATGGAATGCAACATTGTAATGCAGAATAAATGACAGTTTTTACCATAACACCAGCGGTATCATCCATCCATGCATCCATTGGCTATACAGCCAATCCTTTGAGGGTCTGGGGCCAATCCCAGCTGACTCAGGGTGAGAGCCGGGGTACAGCCCGAACAGGTTAGTCAGTCTATCACAGGGCAGACAATGTACAGACAAACAACCACTCACACCCACATCCCAGTGGTATCATTGGTCCTGAAATCACTACCTCTGCCCATGGACAGCATTAACACATCAAAAGTGATTGTTTGATTCTGTTATTATGAAAAAACTTGCTTGTGCTGGACGAACAGCAACTGGCCTTTCCCTGTTTGTACCGTAAAGCTATATAGAAGATTTAAATAAATGCAAATTTAATCAAAAATGTTTGATCTCTTACCTCCAGTCATACTAGATCGTACAGATAGTTTCATGTCCAGTTTAAAAAAATATATTTGTCTTTAAAAATAGGGTGCATAGAGTGTGCATGGAAGGTTATTAGAAATTAAAATGAGCTCTCTCCTCTTAGACACAGATTTGTAAATCAAACGGGCAATATTTGAGTCCTGCATGTTTGAGGCTGCCAAAGAGGCCCAGTCGCCCTTCTCATCCCTCCTCCCCTTCAGCTGTCCTGCTTTCACCCACACAGACGCACAGTACCAGATGTTACCATGGAAATAGATCATCTGGAGTGCATCTTCTCTGCTGAAACAAATCCCACTACTAACGTTTTGCAAACTCAGTTCGTACATCTCAATCTCAGTTATTGAGTTTGACATACATAGTGAATATTTGAAGTTTGTGCGTATGCTCTGGATGTCTCAGCTACTTGAAATCAGACGTGTTTTGACCACAGCATATGGGATGCTGTGCCAGATAACAACTGAGAGATTCATGTGTTTGTTATTGAATCTAGTCTGCAGACAAAAACTATCTCATTTTCATGCTAAAACAGTCACATGGTCAGTACCAAATGTGGGTTATAGTTTCATAAATAAAAGATCGACTGTGTGGAGAAACTGATAGTCTGGTTCCCTATATAATTATACTCAAACCGCTCAGGAGGGAGTTGCTGTGTGTTCATGTGAACAACCTCAAGCCACAATCTAGTAGCAGCAACAGTTTGCCTACCTATGTAGTATCTTTCTCTCTCACACACACTTCCCCCCCTCTCCCTTTCCTCTTCTTTGTTGAGCTGTGAAACTGTAATAAACCCTGAAGTTGTTTTTGTTGCTAGGCCACGTGGTGGTGTGTTCTCTCCTTGTCTGGGTGTGGTTCCTCTACATCTGTTCCTTTTCTCTGAGGGGCGTGGATGCAGTGTTTTTGAAAGTGCCTAGATTTTGAGCAGACGCTTAGCTAAACTTGCATTAACTGATTCTATGATGTAATAAGTCACATTGGTCGTAAGGAAAAACGGTGTGAGAGTCTGTCACCCACCCAATGACTCCAGAGTGACTTCATTCATGTTGTGCATGTTGAGAAGACATTAAGAAAAATACAGGAGAGGTTTGTGTCGATTTTATTATTGTGTGTAGCTGAGTTTTACAGTTTGTGCGTGTGTGTGTGTGTGTGTGTGTGTGTGTGTGTGTGTGTGTGTGTGCTGGTGCATTTTCCCAAACAGAGCACACTGTGTCATAGCTGCAGTGTGACTCAACAGAGACTGGTCTGCTGCTGTGGTCGTTAGCTCGCTGTTAGAGGGATGTGTGAGCACACAGGATGTGAAGTCGTCTGAGAGGAAGTCTGCAGCTATTTTAAATGTTCCTTCAGGAGGAGGACAGGCCGTCACTTCAAGGTTAAATCCCATGCATGACAGAGAAATTCAACTGGGTAGCCACATGATTGGCATGTTAGTTTTTAAGGATAGACTAAGATCTATTTTCTCTGGGTTCAGCCCCAGAGTTGTTATTCCGCTTGATTGTTTTGGTTCACTCTGAAAATCCTCTCAAAGTCCCACTGTACTCTATCTGCCCAGCACCAGACAGTAGACAGACACAGTTGGCTTCTAGATGAATAACATAGTGGAGCATTAGCAGTGAGTTTGCGGAGACCAAAAGCAGAACTAAAAGATATTAGATTCATACTCATCAGGTTCCCAGAAACATGACTTCAAATCAGTGATAATGATAATTTCAGTACTCGGTGTGAATAAGGGACTGTTTGCTAAGAAGTTCACTACATCATCTCAAAAAGCACACTCATATTTCAGTGTTGTGTGCACAACTTGCTTCTGCTACCCCCAAATGTATTGTCCAAAAAGTCCAGTTCAGGTTAAGCGGAGAAGACAGGCTAAATCCTTTTTTTTTCCAGCTTGAACTTAGTTGCTGCTCATTTCTGCTCCAGTCAGGCTTATCCCTCGTGTGATTTCTCTTTCCACAGGTCTCCATGATGTTACAAACCACTTTCTGGACAACAACGCTGTCGAAACGGTTTCATTCCAGGAGGTTGATTCCCTGAACAACCTCACCAACTCCTCGCCGAACAACAGCAGCTTCAGTTTGGATCAGAACCTGAATTTGACTCTAAGCACCAAACCCAGTCCAGGTGAGGGCCTCTCCACATCCACCCCTCTGCCCCAGCCTCAAGCTGTCCGGCCCCCGTCGCTGTCCGTCCTCTCCCCACTCAACAAACCCGATCCCACGGAGGTGGATGACGAGGCTCCGGTCACATCTGACTCCAGCCCGGACTCAAACTCGAGCAGAAGTGTGGATCCCGATCTGCTCAATGGCAACACAAACTCTCTGATGTCGAACAAAAAACTGACCTGTGAGATCAATGACACCATAATCACGTGAGTAGAGCGTTGGAGCCTAACACGCACATAGACCATTGCTCTTCTGTCATCAGTATAATCACCCTCTTTCCAGTCAGTGGCTACATCAACTGAACTAATGTGACTCACAGATTTACAAGCTGAAAAAGTCGCCGCTCTCTTTTATGGCTGTAGGGAACAATAGTGAATGGCTGCTATTGTACACAGTGAACCTGAAGGGATCAGAGTGTTCCCAGTCTTTCAGCTGTTGTTTCTCTCCATTCACCTCTCACCAGTGCTATTAGAGGCTAATGTTTTTATTGCAGATTTTTACTTTAGAATTTTCATTTACTTTCATTTTAGCTCAGTTTTCAGGAAGAATTAGCTTTGAATTTACTTTCCACTCTTCCATAAATAGTGATGTAGGGTGGTTTTCACAGCTGGACGTTGTATTTTTAACAGTTGCTTTGTGTTTGTTGACAAAATGTTCTTTGGATGGTTAAGAGAATTGTTACGACCTACTTTTAATGTCTAGGGGACACAGGTAGTAACATATCAAGGGAAGGCTACAGACACAACCAGTTACAACCAAAGGTATTTATTTACAGTAAAATATTTAACAAATATAGACCAACTAAATCTGCAGAAACGGAAGCAAAATAAAGTGTTATTGTCTCCAAGGTCAAAATAACAACCACAAAAAACTTCACACTAAGTAAAAATGTAGCTCAATTAGTTTACTGGAATTAGACACAAAAACAATACTGAACTCCCTGTCGGACAGCAAAACAGGAGGAAAAAAATGAAGACGACGTAAATGGCAGAGAACCCCTTCCAAGAGAATTGTGTCGAAGTGCCACCAACAACACAGAAATACAGCAGCAGTCTACCAAACAGCTCTCTCCAAGGCCAAAGGGGGACATGGAGAGCGCACCTGTTGGAGGGTCACATACTGCTCCAGGCGTATGTGATCCTGGCACTGGATCCTGGAGTGTCCTGGGTGTGGCGGACCTGAAACGGACAGAGAGAGAGAAAGAGAGACCGTGAGAGCTCTCTGGCAAAAGGTCAGAAGCAGTGGACGTCACAAGAAGTGCCAAACAATGTCCCCTTGTGGTTTGTTTATGTTATGGTTCTGCTAACCAAGATCAACAGTTCACATGCTCTACTATCTCCATTAACCAGGGAGAAAAACAGCATAGGTTAATCCTTGTCTTTTTGTTATATACATACAGCAATGAATTTAAATCTGTACCTTCTTTTTTGTTATGACAATTTTTGCTGGTATGAGAAGTTGGTTGAAATTCAGTGGCATCACTGCCATATGTTACAGTATGCACCGGGATTGGATTTCTATATTTATTTATTTTTGGCCTCTATATTTTGACCTCCACCAATGAGGTTATGTGATTGGTTTTGGTCTGTTAGTATTTTTGTTTGTGAGCAGGATTACGCAAAAAGGTATTGTATGCATCTATCAAAGATAGGTCGCGGGTCATGTTTACATTTTAGGAGAGATCCAGATGCAGATCTGGATCAAGGAGCTTTTTGAAGGATTCTTCACCATTGCCAGATAGAGCAAATGACATGACATGACTTGACATTATTTGATTGACATTACTTGACGTCATAAATATTTCCATGCGCTGCTTTATTTCTTAGCTGCCAAAAGTACTTTGACATTCATCCTGAGTCATAACTTTGTCCGGGACTTTGCCCAGATATTAATGTAACAGAAGGGCAATCAAAATATTTTCACAATCTCTATGAATCCCTTGCCAATATGACAATATTAAAGCCACAAGCCCAGACATTACTTGATTTTGAAGTCTTTTATTATATTACTAAAATTGGTTTTTGAAGCTTGTCAAATCACTTTTAGTTCAATGTGGTTTTGCTTTCTAGTTTAAGTTCTAGTCTCGACTTTCTGTTCACTTAACCATATTAACCCCACACTCACACTGTGTTCAACCTAACCCCTGTCCCACCATCTCCTGTCTTTCCTTCCTTTTTTTTCTAAACCTGCCATTCTGTTTCCCTTATCTCTGTGTGGCATCAGGACTGCTGAGCAAGTCCATTTCCTCTGTGTTCTGTTGTAAGTACTGTATTACTGTGTGTGCAGATGTGTGTGTTCCTGTAAACTGAACAGAGCAGTCCAAGTCCAAAATCATTCCTCATTCTGCTGTTTCTTCCACTCGACCAAAGTTTCCCTTCGATCACAAAGAGAATGTGGGGGGAGAAAAAGTGAACAATAGATTAAGAAACTAGGGGAGAAGGAGTCTTAGTGGAAACCTTGTAATTCCCTCTAATTTTCCGCGTAACTGTTCCTGCTCTTATTGCAGTTTGGCAAACGCCTTCATCATTAATCTGCTTTTTTTCCTGCGTAGTTCAGCACTTCAGCAGAGCATGTTAACTCGGCACACACATAGAGCAAAGCAATGAGGTCTGGGCTTTCTGTCTCTCCTGCTTTTTCTTCTCATCATTACACCTGCCCACGTGTGCACACATACAGAGATATGATCTGTTTCGTGTTAACACTAATTTTGTCTTTGACCTTCGTGCTCAGGAACTCCTGTAAGGTGAAGCAGAACCAGGTGATGCAAAAAGAATTCAGCGAACAGGTAAGAAAATCAAAAATATGTCTGCTGCTCAAATGTTGTTGTTTTTTTGCAATATCTGACTTGTGTGTTAGCATTAGCTCTTGAAAAACATATCCAGTCAGTGTGGTTGAATATTTTTGCTGCTGATTGAAGGATGAGCATCATGGAGGCCATGCCACAGACGAGGAGAAGTTGGCATGCAGTGCGAGTGGTAAGAGGAATGATGAATATTGATTTTATTGTTGTGTTCATACTGTCTAATTTCCTGAGAGCCACCCAGCTACAGTGCACACCGATGTGGTCGTGAATAGCTTATTTGTAACTCAGCTCAGTGGATGACTCTCATGTACAGAGATCAGATGAGTGGATGTTAGAGTTCAAACTTCATGCTTCAGCTTCCCTCAGGGCAAACAGTCAGCCGTGCTCGATCAATACGGCACAGAGAGAAGGTCATCTCTGCCTCACGGTTACGGACACACAACATTATTCATTAACTTTACACTTTACGCATGGCCGTTTTGCTGCATGAACTACATCTCTCTGCTCTGAATACATACATCATACTAGAAACAAGTAATACCATTTCATTTCAGGGGCAGTGAAGTTAGATTTTAACACTCAGGAAAACATTTGTTCGAGGTTGGTTTTTTTGTAACATTGACTCTCATGTACTGCCCCTCAGTGTCGTGTTGACTAACTATATTACATCATCGACCAAGCATTAATAACCTCCAGATTCCTCTCAAGCTTAGTGTGTTGCTTTCTTTCCTCCAGTCCAAGACTGCCATGTGACACCCAGACCCGAGGAGTCAGACTGCTGCTCTGTGGTGAGGATTTATCGCGTTCGACCATTCATGTCATTTGAAGTACTACTGTACCAGGCCCATGTAAACGGATTGTTTAATCATCATCACTGTAGTGTAAATCTAACACATTTTGCTTAATGTGTTAGATTTACACTACAAAAGCAGCTGTGATGGTGATCCCACCAAAGACCACTAGGTGGGGCTGAAGCACTTCAAACTGAACTGTCACCATAAGAGCCAGAGAAAAAACAACTACGACAAGTCCAGGCGTGTCCTAGTGTTACACATCCCTGTGATGGTAACAGTGGCACATTCATCTCCAGCTCTCACGTTATAAATGAACTGAATTATAGACATTTTCACAGTAAAGTTGTGTTGTGATTTATATATAAATATTTACATATTTTATATTTCATTAATCGTGTGTATTTTTGTAAAATAATAAATAATAAATGTATAGCTGCAGTATCGGCCGTCTGAAGGACAGCAGGAGCTGTTAAGTGCCTGCCACCATGTTTGTCTACTGTGACACATGGATTTAGATTATCATTCAGGAGATTAGAATATGAGTGTCATAATCCAGGGAAGGACAAAGTGAGAGAGGGCAGAGACCGGGTAAGTGAAGAGAAAGGGTCGAAATATTTGAGAACATCGAATGAAAGGCAAGATGAGTATGAAGTGAAGAATGAGAGGGAGAGAAATTAAGAGAGAAGACCAGAGAGGAGAGAAATGCATACAGAGCCATAGAGCAATGTAAATTGAAAAAAATGTTCTACTATATACTACAGTGTGCATCCATATTATTTGAAATATAGGAAGGTGTATCATCATAAATTTCTATAAACTCTTGAAAGGTTTAGATGGGCTTACCTTCCCATTATAAAACTTGATGTTACCCCCAAAAAAATATGAAGATGTAAATGTGTAATTCCCTTCTGCCCTCAGCAATACGAGGACACATGCAAACTGAAGAACACGACGGGGGGAAGTGAGATGCAGAAAACAGGAAGTCAGGTCCTGGATTCCATCTGCATCAGTGAGGCAGAGAAGGAAGCTGTTCTCACCCTCATCAGGGAGGAGGTATACATTCTTATAACCCGCATCACCAACATTAAGCGGTGTGTGTGTCATGTACGTATTCAGTGTGGTATTATTTGCACACACAATTTTGCTCACAGACAGTGTCTCCTTTCAGATCATCACTAAAGAGGTGGAAGCCAACGACTGGAAGAAAAAGTATGAGGACTGCAGACAAGAAGTCAATGAAATGAGGTCAGAAAAACTTGTTGCTGCATCTTTTTATTTAGTTTTTAATAAGTGTCTCTGGTTTTTGGGGTTTTGTGGAAGTATCATTGCAGTGAAGTAAATGTTCTATTTAAAAAACACTAGTCTGTCTCTCAGTTAAAGTAACACCCATCATGTGTTTTGTCTTATTACAGGAAGATTGTCGCAGAATATGAGAAGACAATTGCTCAGATGATCGGTGAGTAGAAACGTTGGACATTTTTTATGTCAACAACACGTGTTTCCATGTTTTCCAAGATGACAAATGTTTCACTCCAGTCTGCTCCATTTATGTTTTAATTTATCCTTTGTTTTGTGGTTAATACATAGTTGCATGTTATCACTGTTACCACACTACATACAAGCTACAAGAACTAAGTTATTTAGAACTTTACAGTAATGTTCTTTTCTTCACTGCTCTCAGAGGACGAGCAGCGCAACGGCGCAAGCTCCCAGAAGGCTTTGCATGCCGTGACAATGGAGAAGGAAGCCGCCCTGGCAGATCTGAACTCAGTGGAACGCTCGCTGTCTGACGTGTTTCGGCGTTATGAAAATATGAAGAGCACCCTGGAGGGCTTTAAGAAAGTAAGGGGACATAGGACAAGTTCACGTCTAGATAAGCACTTTTGGAAAGTGTCCATTTTTTTTATGCTGAGATGTTCAGCCAATAGCAGCACTATAGGAAGGGCTGTGAGCAGATTGAGGTCAGAATAAGGTTTGAAGCTATACTGTGATCATTGGGGGCAGTGGTTGCCTCGAAGTAAGAGCAACAGAAGGTCACTGGATAAATCTTGTCCTCAAACACTGTTCGGTACCTCAACAAATACCACACAAAATACTGTTGATTAAAGACGCCTGTGGGGAATATATTCTGTAAGAAAGAAAGATTTGAAGGAGAAGAGCCTACAATGTTGTCAAAATAAGAAAAGTTGAAGATAAGAAAAGTTGAAGAGACTTGTTAAGAATCAAGTCAAGACGAATATTAGGATATACTGTATATACAATGTTGCATATGCTTTCTCTCTGTCTTAGGGTGATGTTAAATAACACTGTGGTTGATCTGTGTTCCCTCAAACAGAATGAAGAGGTGCTGAAGAAGTGTGCTCAGGAGTATCTGGTCAGAGTCAAACAGGAGGAGCAGAGATACCAGACACTCAAACTACATGCTGAAGAGAAATTAGACAAGTATGTAGAGATTTTAAGGAAACTGGTCAAACAAACTTAATACTTACACAGGTTTGAGAGGCTGTTAAAGAAAACCAGAGTCCAAATGATTTTATTGGTTGGCGGATGAAACTTTTATTCTACAGAATAAACAATTCAGAAAAGATTTGCATTTATGTTTTTTAAAAGATTTTGAACAGAAAAAAACAGTAAAAAATTGAAATTTTCTGTACTCAAGTTCTATATATTTTGTTGTATTTGTGTTTTTAACAATAATTTCTACTAACACTTATAGTTAAACTATAAATGATCAAGCCTCAATTACTTTATTTCTGTGTCATAAGGGTTTGATTACAACATCTTAGGAATCATTGCCAAATCATTTTTTTTAAATATATTTATCTGCCGATATATAGTATCACAAAGTTTGTACTAATATCTTTTTGTGAATTACCCCCTAAAAATCCACATCGGTCGGACTCTATATAAAGCACCTGTTGATTCCCCTGCTTCCGTATGTAACTCAGGGCCAACGAGGATATCGCTCAGGTGCGTGCGAAGGCGAGCTCAGAGCACATGGCGCTGAACGCCAGCCTGAGGAAGGAGCAGATGAAGAACGAGTCTCTGGAACAAGCCCTGCAGCAGAAGGTTGTGAAGTGGCATCCTCTACATGCAAATTCTAGATGAAATTTTAAACTTGCAACAGACAAGACATATTTTATGCTTGTATTATAAACATATAATTAATTCCTTTTACTCTGTATTTTTTGCCGAGATGTTGTATAAAGAGATGTATGAAATGAACTTATTCGTCCTGTGTTGTTCTCTCATAGAATCAAGAGATGGAGGAACTGACAAAGATCTGTGATGAGCTGATCGCCAAAATGGGAAAAACCGACTGAGAGACACTCCCTGTGAATCAGTCACCACCGTCCCTCTGGTCCTGCCCCGTGCATGCGCCCAGTCAGGAAGCAGCGCTTTATTCCCTGTGCCAGCTCTGCATCTCAGAGACTGCTTGTGTACAAATGTCTAAAGTAGCTCCCTGTATACTACTATTGCACTACTTGTGACCAGAATCAAAGATTCTGTATAATGCTAATTATTGTCGGGACTTTGTTATATGTGGTCACTTTGTTTTGTTTGCATTGAATGGCCTTTATGAGGTCGTCTGGCCCCATCGTGCTTCCGTCCAACATGCAAGCCAACAACAACCTGCATGTGACTCAACTTAAATTCCCAGCAGCTTAACGGCTAAATTCCCAGCAAATGCTCCCGCAGGATGACATCAGACTTAATTCAGGCTGGGGTTGTTTTGGAGTTTCATTTGGGCATGATGGGCCTTTGACAAGGATTGTTCAAAAAAGCTGCAATCCACAAAATGTATTTTTCAATGACGTGAAATACAGTATTTCACTCTGACGGAGAGAAGCTCAGGGGTATTGTGTGAGGCAGAATGAGGTCAGAGTTGAAGGCGAGCTGCGAAAGAGCTGAAGAAGAGGATTTTGGATTGTTTGAGGAAGTACAGGAGTCCTCAGGGGCCTTGGTGAGTTCGAGAGTGGCGCAGAAAACAAAAGGAATCTGGACCACATTTCAGTGAAACTACATTTGCAAATCATTCACAGCTTTGTATTTACATCATTTACTGTACGACACAGTTTGAGTAGCTGCGGAATGTTTATCATTCACAGAGAAGTATAATAACCTGACAATCATAGACTCACTTTGTGACTGTATAAGCTTTGTGTCTTTTCTGATCAAAGTCAGTACAGAGACGACTTGTTTACTTTTTCCTGAAGTTTAAATCAACTGGTTATCAACTATCCCGTGTAATAAATCCTGAACAACTGGAAAACGCACATGTAACATAACACTGTATTTTGGTTGAATATATTAAGATTAGCGCAGCAGTATTTCATTCCCAACACTCTTTCACAGTGCGTCTAATCACATTTACCTGTTGCCATGAAAGAAACTTAAGTTTGACATCTTTATTTGACAAGTTTTCTTCTGTTGACTGTTGTGATGAAGATATGAGTTGTCACTTCAGCACTGCACTAGTTATTCGACAAATAAATCTGTTTCTTTGCATGTTTATTTTCACGGCTTTGTATCGCTCAGGATTCACATTATTTTCTTAACACACAAGTGACACTAGTTTTGTTCAGCACAGTACTTTGGTGTGACTTGAAGGGATGTGACTTCACTGGGTATTAGTTAAAATATACCTGAGTGTTGGTTCTGATATATATATATATATTTTTAAATCTTCAAAATAAATTTTCTCTTCAACATCAGTTGTTACAGAACACAGTTGTTACTTAACGACTATTTATCTCAACATCATAGAGTATATTATTTGCAAGCCTGTTTTGAAATCTGTCCAAGCAATATTTGTCACTTCACAGATTTCCATGACACAAACCCACCGGTGTGCCACGGTTTATATTTGTGCCATTCTAATGTCACATTACCTCCCTTTACTCAGCTGGTTTATTTTGTCGCTGCAGTTATTGTTTGTATTTGTAAATTAGAGATGGGATTGTCACACGTTATGTTGAAGACTAACAGTGAATGTGCATACATTTGCTTGAATAAACATAATTTGTTGTACTGTAGTTTCTGTTGTTTACTTGTGTTTTAACAGTTGACCGTTTTTATTTATACACAGCAGCTTTCTTGACTTTGAATTTTCACATTGTGCATGTGTGTATTATGTCTCTCAATATGTGTGTCATGGCCTCAGCACCAGTAATGACGCACAGTGCTTACATCAGACTTCCCAACACACACACACACACACACACTCGTCCCAGCTGAGCCAGTAGCAGTGGTATCTTCCATCAGTGATTATTTAACTTTTTCCCTTTTTTTGCAGTTTTAGCTCCGTTTTACATCCACATTTCAAACACTTTCAGTAGTTACAAAGGAACCAATCCTCCAACAAATGACCTCAAAATTGAGACAGATAGCTTTGTAACACTAAGTGTCTTCCTGTTAAAGCTCGCCCGCTTAAGTCCATTACTGCAGGGTGCTGGCTGTGCAGCATACATGGGGATTACAGAGATAAGACCTTAATGCCCTCGGACACCTTCCCATGCCCAATACCCCTCCTCCTCCACCTCCAGCCCCAGTGTCCCCTCCACCGGAGACTCCTCTGAGCTTCTCCACTCGGTCTCTGGACACTTGAAGACACAGTGGCCCGTCAGCCGGTTGCCATGAGGACTGCTCTCGCCCTCCTGCTGTTCATCTCCCTCGCCTGCCACAGTGAGTTTCTATAACACTGATTTGGATTGTTTTTTAGCCGTGGGTAAGGATTTGGTCCATTAGACAGGCAGACAAGTTATGGGTGGGCTATAGAGGCACAGATGATCCTGGATTGTTTCCTCAGTCGCAGTCTGGGACATTTACCAAATAAAGCTGTCACCGATTGAAACCCGCACCAAGTTCTAATGATTTGTATGTCAACTTAGTCTGAAATAAGTGAAGCCTGCATACATTTGATAGCAATATTTGGATCTCTACGCACAGTAAGCATGTGCTTGTGTGTGTGGATGCATAGTCGAGTGAGTTGACTGATCGGAGCACATGGTTGTGTGTGTCTGCACGCTCACACCCACCTGCGAATATGCATGCTTATCATCTCAAGTCAGGTGTTCTCTCCTGTTCTGTCTGCAAAGGCCACGGCCTCAAGTGTCACACATGCGTGGCGTCCAATGAGGAAGACTGCAACCGACAGGGCTCCACCTCCTGCCCTCAGTATGCCGACGCCTGCTCCACCATCACAGGACCCAGTGAGTAAAACACAAACACAAACACACTCCCAGGAAAACATGCGACAAAGTATGGAGTCTGATTCGGTTGAATACAGAAGGGTGAATGCAGGTCAGTTCGGCGCTCTGCTTGTGTGGAGCAGGAGTTAAGGGAAGTCAGACCGACTTTAAATAGTCCCCAAGATGTTTCCATTGACCGAGAGAAGGCCAGAATGAATACCCACAATGCGGCAGTATAATTTTTGCGTTTATTACAATAGCTGCATGATTTCCAGATAGATGGCCAATTCATTTCCGTCAAAACTCTTATTCTGTTTTTTAGTTGTGGTAGTAGTAGTAGTATTAGTAGTAGTAGTAGTAGTAGTAGTAGTAGTAGTGTGTGTGTGTGTGTGTGTGTGTGTGTGTGTGTGTGTTTGTGTGTTTGTGTGTGTGTGTGTGTGTGTGTGTGTGTGTGTGTGTGTTTGTGTGTGTGTGTGTGTGTGTGCAGTTTCCTCAAAGCAAATTCACTGCGAGCATTTCCCGGCCTCACACGTCCTTCTGTGTCTCGCCCTCTCTTTCAGACACCGTGATGAAGTCGTGCTCCTACAAGGCTTTCTGCGACAAGGCTCACGGCGGCAGCTCCGGAGCCAAGATGGTGTGTTGCTTCGGCGACGACTGTAACGGGCCCCACAGGAGCCACAGCCACGGGGATCACCACCACAACGGTGCAGGGGCTCTGGCCTCCAGCCCCGTGCTGCTGGTCACGGCCCTGTTGCTGCGTCTGGCCCACACTCACTTGTAAACGCCTCCCCCTTTTCTTTTCCCTCCAGTGAGCCATCACTTCCTTCTTATCTGTGTTATTGTTATGTAACCCATCCATCTTGTCCGTCCACCCTTTTTAATCCAAGTCTTTAAAAAACGGATTTCAGCAGCTGAGAGTTTCAAGTTTTTTGAGATTGTGGTGAAAAGAAAAGCGTTTTATACTTTCTGACGGCTGTGTTGTCGGCCCTGTAAATACGAGCTGCATTTCAACAGCTTCTTGTTTCATTTTTTAGATTATCATCAAAAACTTGAATATTAACTTCATTACATACAAACGTGTGTTCACTTTCAGGTGATGTGAAGCAGCAAAGCATCATATTAACCTGAGAGAACTTGTGGTGAATAAATAAAATCACACAGCTCTGGCCTAGCTGGTGTCAACTCGAGTGTGGTTTTGGCAGGTGTGCAGTTAGCTCGACACCACAGAACCACATTATTCACTCATGTCGTTGCCGTGGTAACCCACTTTAGTATTTAGTAATTTATCAACATAAATCTTGGGAAATTGTTTGTGTTTGTGCATAGAAGCTTGCCTGAATAAAGATAAAAACCAGCCCTTATTTTTGTGTGTGATCTGTGCGTGATTGTGCGTTAAATCTCGGTGTTTGATACCCGACACTTCACCTTTAGAGGCCAGAGAAAATACATTTTTCTTTACGTTGGTCTCCCCTCATGTAAAAAGCATACCTGCAGAACCACGCATATAGTAGAGAAAACAGATCTGATCGTCTGCGATTCTCATCAGAGGCTGTGGAAACTTCCTTCTGCAACTGTGTAACTTGAATCCTGCCCAGTCGCCACAGGATATGAAGTCGGTGAGGTAGGTCTCCGTCCTCAGGCAGGTCATATGACGTGCAACCACTTCCTCTTAACAGGAGGACACGAATTTAGACAGAAAACAGAATCAATCCTGTAAGTGCCGATATTTCTGAATTCAGCACGAGGCAGATTGTACACTCTGACTCTTGATTAGACATGAAGTGTTGAAACCAGGAGGTCGAGTCAGTTCATCCTCCCAGCTCTGCTTTTGTCCCTCAGAGGTTTTCATCACAGGACTCAAACTGTGATCACCCTTGTGTAAAGGTGGAGAAACAGTGAGGTTATACTACTGTACTGTATTTATTAAGCAGGAAACAGAATCCATCCCTCTGATGGATAACTGAAACTGAAAATACGTTTGAGCTACAGTGGTTATTGTTATCGTGGTCGACACTGTTCCATATAAAACTGAACTCAACAATCCCGACCTTTTGACCTAAGCTGTGGAGCACGACTCTGTCCAGGCCGAAACTGTTGGTTTTCAACCAACCAACTAACCGACAGCTAAATGTGATGTATCAAAAATAGGACTGAAATAATGAATGTGAAATTATGAATTTGTAATACTGTAAATAATATCACTTACAGCTTATTTCTGTATTTTTTTTTGCCATAATCATATAAAGTAAATCTTATTTGCACAAAGAGAATGAAAGTTGCTGTTCCCTTTAATTTCTAAAGATTTGAGAAAATGTTTATATATATATAAATATATACAGTATCACAGAACCTCACCTTCCTTTACGTCTCTTACCTCTTTATTCACATTAAAGACAGTTGTGAATGTTGGACTTTTGATCAGAGCAGAAGCTGAGGTCACGTCGTCTGACCTTTTTGCCAATTTACAGGTTTCTAATTACTGAAGGACTTTATTAGACATTACTTAGAAGTTCTCCACTAGAAGCACCTTTAGTTTACCAAAACGCTTGAATGAGGGAAGGAAAGAAAGAAAGAAATGTGTTTCAAAATTTGCTTTGGTGGATAGTAACAAAATGAAGTGAAGTGGCATGAGGGGATTGGGGGATTCATGAAGTGAGTATTTCTGAAATCCTGGCTCCAGCTCCACTTCCCTACACTTCAGTAAATGACTTTGAAGAACAGGAAGTACATTTATTTTTTCCCACCCACTCCTTTTGGAACATGATCTTGCACTTGTCACATGCGCTCACCTCCTATGACAGGTGCTGGAGTGACACCAACTGTGTTCCTGTTTGTCCAGGATGAGCCAGCGGCTCAGTCTGTTGACACGTTCACATTGTGGGGACATGGAGGCAAAAAAAGGCGATTCAATAAAAATAAGTAAAAATAAAGTAAAGCATATGGTGAGTATTAAGCAAGTTGTAGTTGTGGTCTGACGTCACGGAGACACGACTGTGTGTGAGTCCATGTGTTCCTCACAGTCCTCATACAACATGTGACGACTGCAGCTGCAGGGACAGAAGATGGAGCACCCTTTGTATTCATACTCTTCACATTACTATACATGATTCATTTTATTATTATATGGATTTATTGTTCAGGGACAGTGTGGCGCCCACTGAGCTCGGTTCAGTTCCTCATGTGCAGCAGCAGCAGCAGGAGGAGGAGGAGGAGGAGGAGGAGGACCCGGCCGGAGCGGAGAGGACGCATAGATCACATCCGGGGCTGGTTTATTCTAATAACGAAACGTCCTACCCGGAAAAAAAAGAAAAGAAAAGAAGCCAAGTCTTCTGCAATCCGATCACACAAACAAAATAGGCGAGACTGGGACAGCCCGGCACACGCCGGCTTTTGGTTAAAAGAAAAAGAAGGTCTGCGGTGTGAGGAACTTGCTCGAAACGGAAGTCTGCCATGCGCGTCTCCGCCGAACTCCTGCCAAAGAAAGTCTGACCCACTCTGCTTCGTGTAGCCGAGCGGGGCGCTGGCTGTGGCGCACACTGGCTCTCCACCGCGGGTAAGCAGACAGTCGAGTCCACAGTGGCACTGTGTGTGTGTGTGTGTGTGTGCACAGTACGGTACAGTGGGTGTGGCGGGCCGTCCGGTCGTCTGAACGCATGTCATGTGTGTCAGGTGTTGGCTGAGTAACATTGGAACTTGTCATTGCGCGCGCGTCAGCGACCATCAGATGTGTCATCCGGTGGCGTGACGCGCGCGCCTGCTGCCTCTGTCAGTGGAGACAGACCGGGGATCGATCCATTGTGTTGGACAATCAGTGACACGTCCGCTCCATTGATTGAACGTCAGACCATCCTGGAGGATGCCCGGCACAACTTCCCAGAGCACAAGGGACCTCGTCCAACCAACAGTTGTGACTGTGAGCTATTAATTGAGTCATAACAATTTATGCCTTCGCACTACACATAGTTATTAGTAAGCTGTCTAATCAACATTTTACAATAATCACATGATGAGTTGAGGGACTGTATGAGAGTTATCCGTGTTGGCGCAGAGGCTGAAACGTTAGGTGCACTTTTTTTTTTTAAAAATGAGCTGGCTCCAAACTTTTACTAATATAATTTCTTGGCTGCAACATCCTCCGCCCCCCTGGTAGCCTATCTCACAATAATATACAACAGCGTTGAACAAATGATGTCAAAACGTCCAATAGTGTGTCTCACTGCAGCCACTTTTGAACAAGGAGCTACCGACTGAATAGTTTGTGGCTGGTAGCGAAGGATGAAACAGACAAAGAAGAAACCTCCGACATCTCAGCTGTGATCCGGAGTATCTGAAGGTTCTGTCTTCATACACACCAACCCTGTTTACTTTATCTGGCAGATTTGTGTCACCTTTTCATTCATTTACTACTTTGGATCTCCTACAAATCAGAAGAAGACTGTCTGACTGATGTTTATGGGTGAAGATGCCACAGCCGTACCGCTGTTTCTCCCTGGATGGTTGATGGTTAAGCCAGATGTTTTCTGATACCCGACATGGTCTGTGTGTGTGTGCGTGCACTGCATTGCTGGAATCTGACCTCTGTGGCGTCACGTTCACGTTTCCATTACACCTGGAGTTTCTGAAGGCCTCAGAGAGGTTTGCCTTTTTTGACCTATTACCATGACAACATTTGGGATGGCTGACGCATCAGAAGCACTGGCTGCGAGTTTTTTTCAAAGCAGTTTGAAAATGAAGCATTTTCCTAACGACCGTCCTAAAAATAGTTTGACGGGAGCAACTGGTTATTATTTTCTTTTTGTTGGGTGATGTGAGTCTGAGAATATTCATGGAAAATGATTATCATCTGAAAGGTTTTAAGCCAAGACAGCCCTTTAAAAGTGCTGTTATATGTGATATGATTGTCAACTTTAATTGTTGACAGTCATCTTTTCACAGATGTGGCCTAGTTGCCATCATATTACTTCTGGAGCCATATTACATTCAAGTCCTTTCCATACATTACATTTTCTGGAGACGTAAAGTTCTGTGAAATGGGGGGGTGGGGGGAGAACTGCAGGAAACCTGCTTTGAATTTTAAATTTTTTATTCAGAGCATCTGACTGTGCAGTAAGTCATCGTAATAACTTCACGTTTAGTCTGCAGGGATGAAAAGGAAAGACTGAAAGTTCCCCCAGCAACTTGAGGAGGACAAGATCATGAAATGGAGAGGTCTTCCAACTCCGCCAGAGACTAAAAAGAATCTTAAATTTTACTGTCAGATGTCTGTTATGGATGAAATTGGAATACCATCAGCAAACCTTTGTGCACGGGCTGAATGAGTGTGGAGTTTGCTGTCAGTTGGCAGCCCAGTGATACACATGCATGCCATCATCCTAATGATTATGCTCACCCACCCTCAATCCCTTTTCCTCCACCTCTTTTTCCTTCTCTTCTTTTTCCCTCTCCTCTTTCTTCCCTGGCCAGTGGAAATGTGCGTGTGTGCAGATCTCGACTGCAGTCTGTAATTTTTGGCTGTGGTGGAGGGCCTCAGCTCAGCCTCAGGCTTCGGGGTTTGCTGCTCAGCCTCAATCACGTCACATGAAAAACTGCTGAGTGTGAGCGGGTCTCTCTTTCTTCCTGTTGTGTGTGTGTGTGTGTGTGTGTGTGTGTGTATTTATTTATTTGAAATCTATATGAAAAATGGTTTATCCTCCCCATCTGCCTGTCTCTGTCTTTCTGTCTGTCCGTCTGGCTACCTCCACATTTGCCTCCCCTTGTCCATCTCACTTGAGTCTCTGCCTCTCCATCTGTCCATCTGTCCCAGTGATATGTGATAGCAGCAGCATGCCGTACGTGGACCGGCTGAACCGTGTGTGCGGCTTCCTGGACGTCGAGGAGAAGGAGAACAGCTGCCGCTTCCAGAGACGATACTTCATCCTCGACACGCAGGGAAATGCTCTGCTGTGGTACATGGACAACCCCCAGGTGCTCCACGCATACATACACGACGCACACTTGCACAAACAGCAAGAGGAAGTGTAATTGACCAACAGGGGCTGTGTAACCTTGGACCCTGAGCCAATGACGAGTGTGTGTGTGTGTGTGTGTGTGTGTGTGTGTGTGTGTGTGTGTGTGTGTGTGTGTGTGTGTGTGTGTGTGTGTGTGTGTGTGTGTGTGTGTGTGTGTGTGTGTGTGTGTTTGTGTTTGCATGCAGAACCTGCCCAGTGGAGCCAGCTTTGTCGGCAGCCTGAAACTAACCTACATCTCCAAGGTAACCCGCTCGCTCCCGGCTGCTTGTCACTTCGCCTCACTGTGAGTTGCAGTACGCGTCTAGAGGAGACGTTTGAGGGGTGTGGAAGCAGGAGGTCCCAGAGTGCACACAAATAGACACATGGAAGTGGGCTCCGCAGATACACAAGATCCCTGGGTTATCTGTCGTAATAACGGTCACATGCAGCGCAGCGCTGAAGCAGACTCTGTGAAGTTTTCCAGATGTCACGGCGCTCGCTGAGCTAACCAGAGATAATAACATCTGGCTTCACTGCACTGCTGCGCTGACAGCTCCTCAGTGGACACTGAGTCAAAGAGACGTCAAAGATATTCTCTTCTCTTCTCTTTTTCTTAATTTGTTTTTCATCCTCTCCTCTCCTCTCCTCTCCTCTTTTCTCCTCTACTTTCTCCTCCTCTCCTCTCCTCTCCTCTCCTCTTTTCTCCTCTACTTTCTCCTCCTCTCCTCTCCTCTCCTCTCCTCTCAGGTGAATGAAGCCACCGCGAAGCAAAAGCCCAAGACAGAGTTCTGTTTTGGTGAGTCGGGGATTTGGTGTTTACACAAGTGATAAAATGATATCAGGCGGTGACAGTGGATATTAATGGCCACGGTGTGTATTCCTGCAGTGATTAATGCAGTTTCGCGGCGGTACTTCCTCCAAGCCAACGATGTGACCGACATGAGGGACTGGGTGGCTGCTCTCAACAAGGCCAGCAAGATCACCGTGAGTGTGACACTCACATACGCACACACACATCGAGTGGGTTCAAAGGTCTGAGGCCACTTTGCCACTTTGTGCCACTTATCTGGTTCTAGTTTTCACATTAAATTAGAACCAGCTGTCTTTGTCTAATGTGCAGTTAGAGGAGGGCTTAAGAAGCAACTATTGATTTGTTTCCACCTGAGCCTAAAGGGAACTGCGGTGGTGTGACTGAAGCCAGTTTGGCCTGGGTGGCTGCAAATGCGGGCAAAAAGGTTTTGTATCTTCAATAGCTCAGTCATTTATGAACTTATTGACATCAAACCACCTCTTATATGCCCTGAACATCCTTTTGTATTGTGCACAGCTGTTAGTTTGTAAAAAAAAAAAGCCAAAGGAAATGCCATAGCATCAAAATTAGTGAGCATTTTGCTTTAATATGCATATTTGAAGGTTTGTATCTTCGATAGCTCAATCATTTCTGAAGTTATTGACATCAAACCACCTCTTATATGTCCGTGACGTCCTCTTGAATCTTTCACAGCTGTTAGTTCGTGAAACAAGCCAAAGGAAATGCAATAGCATCAATATTAGTGAGCATTTTGCTTTAATATGCATATTTGAAGGTTTGTATCTTCGATAGCTCAGTCATTTCTGAAGTTATTGACATCAAACCACCTCTTATATGTCTTTGACAGTCTCTCACAGCTTTCACAGCTGTTAGTTTGTGTAAAAGATTCTCTCACCCACACTTAGTGAATGGGGAAATTGTGAATGTGCACAACTATGAGTGATAACATGCTCACGTCACTGTAGCTAGGTCACCATGGCACATGTGTGGGTGAGCCTGCCATGCACATAATGCGCATAATGTTTGTGACACCTCCGGGACCTTTATAACCGGCAAACATAACCTAACTTGACATGCTGATGTCTCATGACAGCGGAGTGGAGTAGAGTGTTTCTCTTTTTTCTCTCACCTGCACACTGACACAGGAAGCAGCGCGGCTCACTCTCTGTTTCACTTCCCCTTGCTGCTCTGCCACCTTGTCTCTGAGCTTCTCTGGGCCTCAATGAAACTGTGCAGAAAAGGCTTTCTGAAGCCGAATGGACGTGATGTCAGTGCAGGAACAAAAGTAAAACACTGACTAATGAATTTCAGGGGTTTTATTTCCAAAAGACCAAGTGTAAGAATGAAGCCCATCAAATGATAATTCTTTTTTTTCACAGCCACTTCAGAGTGGGGTAGTTTATATTTTTGCCATACAAGGGGATCAATAATCAGTTTGAATGTTTGACCCAGAACTCCCAGTTCATTGTGTACACCTGGCTATGATAGTACAGTCTGATGCAACAGTCCTGCAATAAGCCCACCTTCATTAAGATTATAATGTTCAGTAGAATGAGGGGAGGGGAAGTAGCGGCTCTAAAAACAAATTCTTTGTTTTCAGGTTGTCCGTCAGTTTGTCCCGCTCTCGTGATATCTCAGTAACGTCTCGGGGGAATTCCTTCAGATTTTAGTACAGACGTTCACTTGGACTCAAGGATGAACTGATTAGATATTGGTCAAAGGTCGGGGTTCAACTGGTAGGTGGTGATTCTAGTTTCTTCTTTGTTAGTTGTTTTCATTGAAACACACGCCATACATGAAAACATTTCCAGCTGTAAACTGTACAACTGAACAAGCGAGATGCTTTCAACCAGAGCATCTCGTGGTGGTTGTGCTCCTGCCCATTGGGAATAAAAAACGGTTACTCCTGGCCACTGAAGCAAACGTTACCCCATCAGGTTTTCTTGCTAATGTCGGTGTAGTTAATCATTTTAATACTTGTTGACAGGTTCCTAAATCTGGCCCTGCACCTCCAAGGTCTGATGTGACTGCAGTGATCAGTGACACTCAGGGAGGGAAGAGACAGCAGGCCTACAAAACTGAGATCATAGGCGGTGTGGTGGTACACACTCCCATCCAGGTAAAATAGAGGAAGATAAATCCAGTGTGGCTACTATGATGATTATTGTAGCATTTAATGTCTTCCATGCTGCCCAAAAACGGCTTCTTGTATATATGCTGAGATATTTGAAGATGGTGGTGACAGTAACCAGGATTAGGATGACGCTAATGAAGATGGTTATGATGTCATGTTTCAGAATGAGAGTGAAGAGACGGAAGGGAGAGACAGGAAAGGCAACAGGCTTGGTGTGCTGAGGTGCGGTTACTGTGTGAAACAGGGAAATGTGGTGAGTGCCCAGCTACTTACTATGTAACTGATTAACTCTGTTTGAAAAAAGTCCCTGGGGAATCCGTAATGTGTTTGGATTTTTCTTTTTCTTTTCAGAGAAAAAGCTGGAAGAGGCGTTTTTTCATCCTGGATGACACCGCAGTCAGTTACTACAAGTCTGAAGCGGTGAGGAGACAGTTTTTTTGTTTTAATTTCCCATCTCTATTTGTGTGACTATGCTCTTTGTCTGTCCACGTCTGAGTTGTGTTGGTCCGCTGCAGGATAAGGATCCTCTCCGAGCCATTCCACTGAGGGACATTCAGAGGGTCCATGAGTGTCTCGTCAAGTCGGGGTGAGTCAAACACGAGTCACCGAGTCAAATGATCCCACCCTTTTATTTGTCTGTTTGGTACGAATGTAAACACATGCAACGGCAGACTTGTATACGAGTGGATAATGCACTTTGGACGGGTATCAACAGCATCTGGATCGTCCCAGTTTGAATAAATAGACTATTGGATTAAAAGAAAAGATGTAGATAATTCTAAGTTTACACACATTCAACAACGTTTATTCCGTAACAACGTTTCCTCGGTCCTCACTAGATTTGTCGCTCAGTGCAGGATCCACCTTGACAGGTGTTATTTTTACCTCGTGATCAAACCATGAGATCCTTCCACTGTGCTCGACCCGACGGCAGAGGGGAACTAACGAGCTGAAGTCGGGGACGGTCTTTCAAATGCACACAAATAGACCAGCTTTTAAATAACTGGGTGTTATTGATATTTTACGTTGACTATGTGTAGCATGATCCAAGTTTGGAAATGTTTAGGTTCACATCGACGACATGCCTTTGCTTCAGGCAAGACGATTTAGGTGCGGAGGGCAGGTCCACCGGACACGTGTGCTTGGAGGACTTAATGCCTCCCTGGTGCATTTATGTTCTTATAAGGAACCAGTCAAACATGTTATATGTTACAATTTATGGTGTGATCGGTTTCCCGTGTCTGAATTCAATCTTCCTCATTGAGCTGAATCTCCTCCCTCATCTCAAGAATTAATTCTGACCATCAATGGGCAGTAAATGGTTTCATCACCACCATTTTGTGATATAGTCATGACCGTGATAAACACACACACAAACACGTTTTCGTTGTAGCACTTTCACGAGGGAGATCTACTTCCCACAAAACCCACTGGACTATGTCACACACCCTCAGGTTACATACAGGCTCCAGTGCTGACATAAGGCGATGCATGCTGGATTAAAAAAAACAAAAGACCCAGTTCTTTGCTGGTTTTAAATTCTTTATATTATTTGTAACTGAATTACTGATTATGTTTGCACTGCAGCAAGATCTGTATTACACGAGTGGAATTGTGATATGATATGATATGTTTTTACATACAAGACAAGTTATGCAGTAATTATATTTTACAACTGTAAGAAATTGTCTCCTCCTGGATCATTAGAAGCCACACATCTCTTCAGATACTTCACATACTAATATAAAAATATGCAGTTTTTGTGTTCACCTAGCCACATTCTGTATGACTCCAAATGCAGATATTGTTCTGAAATAAATCAACACAAATATTAGTTTGCATCATAGCCCTTCCCTGTTGTGTTTCAACAGGATCTTTTTTTCCCCCAGGGAACTCCTGCTGAGAGACAACCTGTTTGAGATCATCACCGGCTCCAGAACCTTCTACATTCAGGTAAAATCCCTTTCGCCTTTTCGTCCGAAATGTTGTCTGAATCTGTGCAAATATAAAGCAGAATTAAGGAACACAGAGTGAGAACACAGAAGGTCTGTATTCACAGGTGTATCTGTGCTGAAGTGTGGAGTTGTTTTTCTCTAAATGCTCTGCTGCTGATGTGTGGCACCAGCTCCTGTTTTAGGAGCGTGAAAAGTTTGTTTTTGTGAAACGGGCACAGCCATCTGTTACCATAACAACAATAACATCCTGTACAGCTGAGGAGATGGGGTAGTGCAGAGATGGGGGGAGACTGTGTGTCTGAGTACTTCTTCATTTTCCCTGCCTGTCTATGGCACCACACAATGTAAATCTTCAAAGTGGTTCACTAATATACAGTTTCATAAACAGCTTGGGCACTGTTGGTCTCGGTAAACAAATTTGAGGAAAAAAAATGTTTTCTCAAATTGTTTACCACCACTTTTCTTATATAGATTAATACTTTGTTTTTTTAATATCATTTATTGTACACTATTGTCAAAATAAACCACCCTGGCAATGTTCATCCTCATGAAGGAATATTTTCAACAGGACAGACTCATCCTGTGTTTGGAGTGAGAATAGTGGCAAACATGCTGCTCTGCAAGGCTTTATCTTCTGGTAACTTCTCTCTGTAGACCGACTCTCCAGAGGAGATGCATGGTTGGATCAGGGACATCGAGATGAAGATCCAGGAGTTCAGAGGCCCCCCCAAGGTAACACTGTTGTCTCTCCCCTTTCCCCTGGGGCAAACCCACCCCCCCATGCTTTTATCTGCTCGAATGTGCCTGGAAAGTGGAAGCTTGAGTCTGATTCATAAAGGTTGTGTTTTCTGTCTCTTTTATTGCAGGGCTTTTCATTCAAACGTGCCTCTTCTCTCTATCGAAGTCACAATTCCTCCTCTGCGTCTCGCGGTCCACAGGGTGATGAGTGCAGACCTGCGCTGGTCAAGTCCTGCTCTGTGGCACCGGGCTGGCAGCCCTGGACACCGGTTCCGCCGTGTGAGCCCTCCATCCTGGACGCAGAGGATGAAGACAGCGCTTTCAGCTCCGTGCCCAACTTGCCTTCTCTATCCTCCTCCTCCACCTCGTCCTCCACCTCCTCCTCCTCCAACTCCCTCTCTAACCCGGCCCCTAGCCCCGGCGTCAATCCTGTACCTTCCACCGGTGGACTGGCGTCAGGAGACGTGGCTAGCGGGCGTCGGAGGCACCGCTCTCAGCCTCAGTCTCACACCGGCTGCAGCTTCCCATTCAGCCTGGATGACGACGGCATCCGCACCACAGACGTCTAGTTCACCGATGTCTCTCCAGACTCCTGTGTGGACTTCAGTGTTGGTACCTGCTTCAAAATGAATGTGACTGGTAATAATAGTATTTCCCTGCTAATGAAGTGACACTATGACCATCTGCCTTGATGCCACGATATGAGATTGGGGCCCCCTGCTGGTTTTGTATGTGCTTTGCAGATGAAGGATCACCTCGCTGGAAGGAGACCAAGAGGCACAGTGTTTGTTGATCACAGGACTGTGGATAAAAAAAAAAAAGGCCTTGACAGAGTGTTTTTAGTACAACGTCCTCTCAAAACTTGAATAGTCTCGTTAGTTGTGCTTGCAGACTTACAAATTTTGGCACATGCTTTTAATCTGTTGCATTTGGCTCCCATGAATCAGTGTCACCAGTGTCATGTTTTCACCCCTGCGAGAAGTGTTCACAAACATTATTGGGTAAACATTAGTGTATGTTTTGTATTCCAACTTATACTTATGTAGTTATAAGTTTTGTACATATACTAAAATAATTTGCACAATTTGATTTTCCTGTTGGGCTGAGCAGTGTTTTTCCCCTCGCTCTTCCTGAGACAAACATTATGCGAAGAACCACCTCACATCAGCGTACCTTCATTAATGATTAACAAGCATTTATTACCACAATCTAATCAGGTGTCTGGGTAAAAGTATCTGGTACGTCTCATTAAAAAAACGGTACCTGCACTTACATGCCAACTGACTCTGTTGCTCTAATCTGCACAAGCGGAGGAGAACGAGTCTCCAGCAGCTTTTATTTGTTTGCACTATGTTTTAGACTTTTATAATCCTTTGATACACGGCTCCAAGATCAATCATCAGTAAACTGTGACTCCTCTCTTTGCATTTAACGTGGTACCCTAACAAAAACACCTGCAGTGTTTTCATGGTACTTGTTTTAGAATGTACTTCCAATATCAAAGTACAGCTGATCAGCTGGTTGACGGCTTTGTAAATGTGATTTTCTTATTGCAGCATTACATGGGAAAATGTGCCACTACTTTTGGTAATTTAATTGAAATTCCGCACTTTGCTTTTCTCTTTTGTACTTTGTACTGTTTTCTTTTCCCCCACCATTATTTTTGGCACAGCTCCATCAGCAGATATTTGGGCGTCCTCTGAGATGATGCCTGAGATACTTTGTGTTGTTACACCGTCAGTCTCAACCCCTCACAGGTTCACCTCAAGTATGAATCCACGTGGTACCATATTCCATGCCTGTGTCCATTTTCTGAAGCTGTGTGCACTCGTCTGCCTGCCTGTATTATTAATTTTACGTCTTGTACATTAAACGATGCTTTTTATTTGTCTCCTCTGGGCTGTTTTTGATCAACTGCGAAGTGTAGCAGTTTGACTTTTCATACTATCTAGTGACCTGTGGCTCAATACACATTTTACAGCAAAGACGTTGCAAAGAAACTTTGAGGAGTTTAGGGAATTACCTCGTGATTGAGGCGATGACATTAAGACTTTCGACTTTTATCTTTGTTTCGCTCTAACGGGCAAAAATGTCCAACCGCCAGACAGAGGGTCATTTGCCCTTTAACACTGTCACCTCAAACACATGCACGCCATGTTGATAAAAACCCAAGGGTGCACACACATGCCAATCCAGTGCCCAGAGGCTGTGTTAAGTGAAGTGTTTCACACGTCCAGAACCAAGGTCCATTAGGTATAATGCCTAAAACGCTGTCCTGACCTCCGTCCACTTCCTTCTCTGCCTGCCGGTGCAGCTGTGTGGCTGCAGGACCGCAGAGACTCAAATGTCTCCACTGAACAGCTTAAATTGTGTGGTTAGGTAAAAAGGCCCTGAGTGCCTGTGAAATGTCAGCTGTGTTGAAATGAGTTTTCAGTCTGTTAAAGACCCAGCTCCCCCAGGGACTGAGAGAAAGCCAAGCAGAAACATGTGCGGATGAATACAGTGAAAGTTTGCTGACGTTATGGAAAGAAAAGAAGATCTAATAGTTTAATGGAGGATGAGCTTGTGGAGAACAACGTGCTGCACTACACTTAGAAACTCACTTAACTGGGAGGATTTTGGGCGCATGGATCTATAACCTCCTCGCAATATAATCCAGTCCTCCGGTGTAATCCTAATCTCTCCAATCCAGAGTCCGTGCGTAGTCTGGGAAACAAAGAGGTACATTTCTGGAAATGTGGTGATGCACTCGAAGCCTCCGAGGTTGAATTTTCTTGTTCATAATGTAAAGGTCATGCAGCACTTCAGTCTGACGCCTGTGAGTGACAGCGGCTCCGAGGGCAGACGGACTCACTGCTTCCTGAAATGTTAATGTTCCCACATGGACGACTCTGCACCCGACTGCTCTTTTCTTTCTGCCCGTTTGTCAAGTCGTCACACTCTTTTTTAAATGTTACACAATATAGTTGTATTGCTCGTGGAGTGTGTATATGGTGAAGACAGACATGGTGTGTTTTGCTGTTGTTTTTCTTTTGGACCTCGTCACATTTAACATCTCAGGCCCCTTGACTGTTGTTTCCCTGTTTTCAGAGGAAACCCACTAGAGGGAGCTGCAAGACACCGCACCACACTGGTCTAGTGTGTCAAGACCATGATAGAGGAACATGTTGACAGATCAAGGTGCAATGAGCTCATGAAGCAGCGTCCTCCATCACAATCACTCACTGTAAAAAAACACTCCAACTTTACACAGAAGCTATGACACCTTAAGGTATGACAAAAAATGAAAGATCAAGTATGATATGCCAGATGCTAAACAATTAACAATTTTTATCTTTTGATTGTCCTTAAGAAATAAGAAAGTGAAATCAGAAGAGAATTATAAAATCGGTATGTGTCAGTGCATCAGAATAAACTCTTGTCCATAACAGACCACAAATAGCCAACTAAAAGCAAAACGTTTATTCACATTTCACCCTATTATTATTGAAATGTTTATGGTTATATATTTTATTTAGTTGTCCTTAATGTCAGCTGTCAATAAGCTGATACTATTAAACAAGAAAGAGATTGTATTGCAGGCTTTGGCACAAACTGAAGCTAAACATAGTCGCTGGCATGAATTTGTATGAAGAATCAGTTCAAGCAGTTTGAGGAGTTGGAAATTTAAGAATTAATTTGAAGAATTTAAATGTTGCGTAAACAGTGTATGGAGACAAATAAGGGTCATTAATATTTTGTGAAAAATTTTGAGAAAGGCAGACTTCTTGTTTTCTCAGAGGTGAATATTTTATTTACAGTGATCTCCATTAAACATGAAACTTAGACAAAATGACCAAATACTCAGGAAATCAAATCATAAGACATGCCCAAAACACCCATGCCCCCAAGCAGTGTCACTTCACCTCTCCTCCCCCAACCAACGGCGTACACTTATATAAGGCGTTCAATTCACACCGACACCACTTCAGCCCAAACCATAACAAAGCAGGCGGGCGTACACAGTACTTTTAATTCACTGACATCAACCAACGCTATTTGAACACTCATGATGTTCATTTACATTTCCAAAGGTCTCCATAAAAACACTTATCTCAACACATGAATGTTGAATGTCTAAAATAAGACAAAAGACACTTTACTATAGAAAAGGAAACCCCTCCAGTTGGTTTGGCCCAGTGATGTCACCCATGACATCACCGATATCATGAAAAGCAGGAAGTGCTGAGCGGCCCACCTCCTAAACCCAACCTGCATGGTGGACCCAAACAAAGGAACAAACAATTGAACAATGTTCTTACGAGCAACGTTACAAAAGTAATTGGAGGGTTCACTTTGTGCTCTGATGGGAACTATGACACTACCAGCTCAAACTAAAGGTCAATAGATGATAGTTCTCATGTTCGCAAACTTATTTCACAGCAGTTTAATATCACACGTGTAGTTTTAAATGAAGTTCTATTTCCCTGTGATGCATCCAGCTGTCTGGATTTAGATGACAACAAAAGCTACATTTTTTTGTCATTATGTTATGTTTGTTGTTAAGTTGTTTTTTGGAGGGAAACTACAAATGGGTTAAAGTCAGGCCTTCCCCAAAGGAAATTCTCTATCAACTTTTCCAACTGCAACATGTTCTCATTAACTCTCGACAGGCTGTGGAGAGGGAGGTACGTTTAAATCTTTTAACAAAGGATATGTACATTTGCAGAACAGAATTTAAGTTCTTTGTGAATTAGGTAGCTAATGTTAGCTCAGCAGTTAATGTTTCTTCAGTATATACCATTATCTTGCTGTCTTTACAATTTGCTGGCTACAAGTGCTTGGAGGAAATTATTAAATTATTATTTTAATTTAAATTAAGTTGAGTTTTATGATACATTTATAGTCCTTGATGGTATTTTTCAAATCTTACTGAATTTGAGTTGTTGTCCATATTAAAATTTACATGAAACCACAACCTAATCCCATTAATATATGTCCTGTATGTTACGTACTTAGCATTGTTGAGATATTTTATCAAAGATTATTTTTTATTTTATAAAGATATTTATTTTTCGCTTTACAATATTCTAAGGAACACTCATTGTGCTAGTTATAATTCAAGTTTCACTTTCACAGTTTTGTTTTTATTTTCATGGTAAGATAATGATGTTAAAATGTTATATAAATAAAGTTTAGCTTTTGGCTGTAATTGACCTGGAGGGCTGCTGCGAGGAATCTTCCATGTATTGGAATGAATGAAGCTAAACTGCTAAACTGCTTCTAGACAAAAAGGGCCCAAAATTAATGTTTGCAAATATGTTGATATATGCATCTATTATATATCATAATGGAAATGAAAGGATTCTAATATCCTTCCCTCCCATTTTGCTCACAAAGAGGTTGATATTTCCTATAACCTGTTAGCATTCCGCTAATGCATGCCCAATGATCGGTTAAGGATTCTAATCAAAGTGAAATGAAGTGGAACAACCACCTGAAGGAAGAGCAGGGGGGTCTTAGTGTTTGACGGCCAAATGTAAATCTGGCTAGTGTGGTAGCTACTAACTAGTCATAGAGTTGGACGGGCTCTGGAGAAACCGAAATGGCAAATGCCAAAATGGGTAGAAAACCACTTTTTACTCTGTAGTGTTACATTTGGATGCTACAGCGCCACACGCCCTCTTTCATTCGGCATCATCTCGCCAGCAAACTGGAAGTTGTGACAGTGAGTCTCCCTATTTGAGAGACTCTCAGGTCTAGTTCCTGGTGATTCATTATTACCTCCACCACGAAAGTAACGTTTTCATCGGCGTTTGTTTGTCTGTTTGTCTGTTGGTTAGCAGAACTACGCAAAGGACCGATTTCCATAAAATCTTGTGCAGGGGTGCGACATTACTCAGAGAAGAAACCATTTCATTTTGGAGGTACAGGAATTCTTTTTTCGACTTTCTTTGGCGTGGCGAAATAGGGCGTTAGCCCTCTAGTTGTGATATTGTTTGAAAATATTAAAATATATTAAAAACCTCTGGGCACCCTTGTAGATAATTCGTGAATCTGTTCATTCAGTGTCGGTGGCGATTGAAAATCCTGATGTTTACCATGACGTGAAACATAAGGAGCACTTGCAATTTGGTTTCAAATTGCGCGGGTCGACGTAGATCCATAGGCTACTTCTGCCTGCCAGCGTTTATATGTTTTTTGGACCAGATTTTGCTATCTTGGTTTGCACAGTCGTTGCGACTGCTTGGCTATTGTTTAAATGTTTGTGAGGATCTGTTTGGTGGTTCTCAGTGGGTTCATGGCATCAGAGTTAAGGTCAAGTCACTTGACCCCCCCCCCCCCCCCCCCGGGGGCTCGACGCCCGCCAATAATGATGAATATTAATGTAATTAAGCTCATAAACTGAAGTCAAATGATTTTATATCTAGTTTTAAACTGGCACAGTTTTTTCTGTGTGTTTGTCTTGAGGTTTTAGAAGTGTCTTACCTTTGACCAAAAAGGATGCTTGATATTCTTTGCCACTACACCACTAAGTGATCTGATCTGAAGGCAAATTTACAGCAAGTCACATTACACTTTAAAGAGGAGCGTGGCATTTAACTAAGCCTGTGCAGAAAGCGGAGTTTCTCTTACATGTGTAATATGAAGTCTTATTAATGGGGAACAGGTTTTCCTTCATCTGGACTCCGAGGCCCCGTCTGGACCACTGCCAAACCCCCCCCACCCCACCCCACCCCACCCTCCGCTCTTCCCACATCAGACCGCCTTACAAACTGGAAGCGGGGGGTTGGTTGGAATGTATTTTGCCCTGTGTGATGTGATTGTTTGCAGAGGAATAGGTTGACCTTGCCCTCTAATGCCACACACACTTGCTCTGGCCGAGCTGGAGGTGTGTGAGACAGACCTGCTGAGTGCAGGAGGTCTGGGACCCCTTCACCACTTCCTCCAGACGGAGAACAGAGGATCCAGTCAGCTGAAGCCAGGATGGGACAATAATGAGCTGTCCAGCCACCACCACCACCTCATTCCAGGTATTATTGAAACTTTTTCCTCTCTTACTATGTTATACCAAGCAACTCAAGGATGTAACACAATGTGAAAACTTATATCCCAAAGAGGAAACCCCAGTTTTAGAAGTGGACTTATTTCTAAATTTTTTAAGAAACCACAAAATATCCAGTAAATGTACAATGAAGAACACAAACCCTAAAGGATCCTGTTGAACGAGTTTTCATTCCATTTGGGAAAAGTTATTCATTGTAATTTAAGGACACGGCCATGCAATCAGGTATAACCCTAATAAAACGTTTCGATCAAGATCGAATTTTCAGTTTGGAGTTTTGTGGGAAATTAATTATACTTAAGTTTGTATGATTTATGAACAATGTTGCTTCTTGACTCAAAAGCTGATTTAAAAAACAGCCTGGTTGTTTTCATTAGTATCGTATTATTATTGAGCAGAAGGGATTGGATCATTTGTCCAAAGATTTTTGGATAGGAATTTGTTAACGAAGTTTTAGTGAGGCCACAAAAAAATCTGAGTTATGTTTTTGCATTTTTAATTACTAGATTTAAATATTTATCAAAAAAAGAGACAAAAGCTCAGATCATGACAGACACTTATTCGACAGATTACATGTGCATGACCATTTTGTGGTTGTGTTATTGTTAACAACAACGGGGGAAGTTTTGTATTTGATAAAGCTCTATATTTTCAAGGAATACACTTTTCCACAGGGCTTGAATTAACGCTAAACTGAGCGTGTCCAGATAAACTTAAAGTATATTTTTCTCGAATTTTTTTTTTTTCGGGATCATTCGTTTTATTTCACGTATTTAATTATACAGTCGTTGCATCGTTGCAACATACTGATTTATTTATTTATTATTTCTGACCAGCCCGGGATGGTTTACAAATGCAGAGGCTAATTATTAATTAGTCAACATTTTTCGCGTATTCCAGATGTAACTCCATTTTTTTTAAATACATAACGCTAAGCTTTGTAACATTATCATTTGTTTATTTTTGCTAAACTGGAAAGTCAAATCTACAAATTTTAATTTAGAACCTCCAACAAAGCACTGTATGACTGTTATACGGCCAATATCCAGACCATGGTCTGATCAACATTTTCAAATGTAACTGATTATTAGAATAATTAAGGATTACAAAAATTCGCTTCAACAAAGTCAAGATGTGGTCGTTGCTTAAATACTTACGTATTGGCGACTGAATGATTAACTTGAAATTAGCATAATATAATCAGAATAGCAAAAAATATCAACTCAATAGAATATAATATATAAATAATATATAAACATCAGCTTAAAAACGACACAGACGCCGCCTGTGTCCGTGCCTGTTTGTGTAGAAATTGATAGGCTTATTGGCAGAGTATCAGTCCAGATCGGAAACTTGGTGGGTCTGCATTCACACACACACACACACACACACACACACACACACACACACACGTATATAGCGTGTGTGCGCGCGCGCAGACACGGACAGAGATCCAATCTCTCCCAGTGGCCGCGCGCCCTCACTGCAGCAGCCGCGTGTCGCGCTCGGCTGGAGAGGCTGTGCACCGCGCTGCCGGTTACGAGGAGCTCTCATCAGGGCATTCATATTTAAATACGGTAAGAAGGAATACCTCGTTGAGCAAGAAAAAAGAGAAAAATAGTCACACGTGTTCGCAAAAACCAACAAATTCTCGCGCGTAAAAGGGCGATTTTTACGCACAAGATTTCCCTACATGCTATAATATATATATAATTTCCCTTCAATTAAGCATGTATTAAAATTTATAGTAAGGTATTTGAATAGATACTTTCTAATTCAATACATCAATATAAGATACAGTAATTTGTGCGCAGGCTATTTCAGATCATGATCGTCTTCCGTGTATGTGTCGACACGGAGCTGCTGAAGGGTTAATGGAAATATATTCTGTACATTTCCTGTTGATCAATAATCGGAGACGCGTCGGTAAGTTGAAGCTTACATTACGAGCACAGTGAATTGGGCTGCGCGGGGGTGAGTGAAGTAACGCGGAGAGGAGGAGACATAGCGGCTGTACAGAAATCAGCATGAATATGTGTAACGGAGAGATCTGGCATGTTGACCCCGCAGTGACCCCTTCAACTTTCAACTCTAGTCGCCTCCAGGATCTACAGTAATCCAGTCAAAGTGATGCGCCCTCGCGTCAACCCGCCGCCGCTGCTGCTGTTGTTCTAGGCCTCCGCTGCCTGCATCTATAATCTACTATGAGATAGTATGCGTGTGTCCCTCATGTGCGATTAGACCTGTGGGGTTTTTGTTATTTTAGGAAATTCACAAACCATGTCCACTTTACATGTGTGAGTGTGATGACAAATGTTAGTCTTATTGACCCATATAAGGCACCGCCATGAATTAATGATGATGATGATGCTGATGATCCCAATCCTGTCTATTTTTTGTCAGTCAGTGGGGTCGGAGATGAATTACCTCAAACTGTGTTTAACAAAAAAAATCTAATTATAGTTTCGATTCTGATTTGCTCTCTAGTCGTCTTCCCTTTTGATGTAACAGTAAACAAATATTTCCCCTTTTCTGACCTCAACCACAGTTAGTTGTATAATCTGTCAGGTTTTTGATCGACCTGTGATTGAGGTATAGAAAAGGAGTCAGCGGTCATGTTCGGCGTGTGTCATGAAATCTAACGAGAAGAGTGAAGAATGAATCACGCTTTGACAATTGATCATGTTTGTGAAAAATAAACCGTGAGTGTGTGTGTGTGTGTGTGTGAGTGTGAGAGTGAGAGAGAGAGAGAGTGAGTGTGTGTGTGTGTGTGTGTGTGTGTGTGTGTGAGAGAGAGAGAGAGAGAGAGAGAGAGAGAGTGATTGGCCAGTGTCGCAGCCATGATTTGGGCTGCAGATGCCAACGCACCGTGTAGACCTATGGGAGCGCAGGGAAAGGCAGCAGGGGGAGGGCACAGTGAGGCGGACTTGACTCCATTTGTAATGAACGATCTGATGAGGTGGGGTTCAGATCAGGGCTGCCTCTGCGACCGCGAGTGCCACACGGAGCAGCGCGACGTCAAGCAGGGAGACGGGTAGAGAGGCCGCTTCGGACGGATCTCAGCCTCCACTGTGGCCGGAGGAGAGGGGGGCGGCGGCGAGGACGAGCCGCGGTGCGCGCGCGCGCGCGTGCAGGGGAGACGGAGAGCACAGCGAGGAGCAACCCGTTGATATTTCAGAGTTGCACAGGGAGCGTGGTGGATTCTCGAGAAACTACACGGCAACGTTTGGACAGTTGGATTTCAAAACTAAAGTAATTCAAGGGAAATCAAAGCAAGTCTGCTGAAGCGCACAGGAGCAGGATGAGCGTGTTTTCTGCAGGGAGAGCAGATCAGTGCGTCTGAGGTAAAGGCCCAGAGAGAGAGAGAGAGAGAGAGACCATCCTAAACACACACACGCACATGCCAGAAAAAGTCTGTGTTTAGCTTATTTGATGTAACTGATGTGCACTTGAGAGCAGCTCCCACTGTAAACAGCATGTGGACTCAGTTCGTCTGATAAAACACTGGAGTTCATGGCTCCAGTGTTTTATCAGACATGGCGTTTGAAATGGAAACTATGAATATGCTAGTATAGTGTAATTAATATAACCAATGTAGATGCAATACAAGTCTAATAGCATCGGGACAAATTTGTTATGTAACAAAGATATGCACGGTCAGTAGTAAACCGGTTCCTACAGCCTTCTTCGAAAACAATGTTAAAGTACAAGTTCGTGCACATGTAATCTCCTTTTCAGTGGAAGCCTGTAATCAGGATATTGGATTAGTCCCTTTGCGCCATTGTAATGTAATATTAGTAATTGTCCCGATGCTATTTTGTAAAGAGCTATGATCGCTTTATCAAAGCTGTTAGTTTTCCCCCACCATAATATAAATAACCGCAGAAGAGCAAAGACCGTTTCTCACCCAAACAGCACTTTGTGTTACTTATTACAATTTAATATTTTTTTTCCTATTGATCACAAAAATAATATTTTTTATATGTTGTTTGTGATTATTTGTATCATGAGATATCTTGAGGCCGACCTTAATTTTCCCCAAATATGCTTCAAACTCTTGTTCAAATTATTTATTTTAGGCCGTGAACCATAATCTGTGCTGTTCAGTGACAACCACACAGTCTGTCGAACAGCTCGTTGTAACAATTTCCTATCAAACGTGTAACGTGTGTGGTATACTCAAAACAAACCATATCCAAAACCCCAGAGCCAAATGCACATAATCATGACCCGTGTGTGTGTGTGTGTGTGTGTGTGTGTGTGTGTGTGTGTGTGTGTGTGTGTGTGTGTGTGTGTGTGTGTGTGTGTGTGTGTGTGTGTGTGTGTGTGTGTGTGTGTGTGTGTGTGTGTGTGTGTGTGTGTGTGTGTGTGTGTGTGTGTGTCAGTGGGACATGGCTAACGGAGGGGACCAGTTCGGCCTGACAGAGCGTCCGGACTCTGACTGCATGGATTCCCCAGAAGAAACGAAACAGGAAAATCCCAGCTACACCTCAAACTCACCCGCGTCACCGCAGACTGCGTCCAGCCAGCAGGTACAGTGCACACGGCCTGTGACTGCTGCACCGTGGGTCCTAATGTAAATGTTATTTTTAAGCCCAACTCACTTCAGTTTTTCTGCGATATCTTTGTCAAAAGAAATCGAAGCACGAATAATTATTTGGTGCAAAAATATTCACCTCCCTTTTTAAGAAATGAATGAACCGAGCGTGAAACCAGTAAATCATTAATCAGTGTTAAATTTCTAAATATAATAAATAAGTTTAAAATGTAGTTTATACACTATATACTAAAAAATTGAAATTTTGGAAAAAAATAATATTTTAAATTTTTTAAATTTAAAGTGCAGTTAATTCGGAGGGCGGTGAGCTGCTTTAATTTCCCACAGGGTTCCCTCTCCATCTGTAGTGAGCACTGCTTATGTTTTCGCTGCAGGGAATGGAGGGAATCAAAGTTTTCCTCCATGACAGGGAACTCTGGACGAAGTTTGATGAAGTGGGAACTGAAATGATCATCACAAAGGCCGGAAGGTAAGAGTGAGAAAAATATCTGCTCAATAGGCTTTAGGTATCTCTTGATTTTGGGGTATATTTGATTTACAATTTTTCATGTTAATGCAGCCTGCACATGGACTAAACAGGAGGAGGAGGATTAAATGACCGAGCGTGTTTTTTTTTTATGAATCACTGGTCCGGCCCAAACTGCTGGGACAAAATGTACAATGTGCACGTAGTGACGTCCCCGGGGGACTTTTTTTTCCAGAGGACCGCAGAGGCCTGTGTGTATTAATTGTATAAACGAACTTCATGTGATTTATAACATAAATATCCTTGTGTTCGGAAGTCAGCACTGATTGTTGACCTGTGTTTCTATGTATTTCTCGCTGCAGGAGGATGTTCCCCAGTTACAAAGTGAAGGTCACAGGCCTCAACCCGAAAACCAAGTACATCCTCCTCATGGACATCGTCCCCGCGGATGACCATCGCTACAAATTTGCAGACAACAAATGGTTGGTATATGTGTGGGAACATTTTTATATCACGCCAATAATCCATCGGAGCAATCGACCAAATCAAAACTCAGTGGACCGAAGAACTCACATATATTTATGAGGATGATAGGTCAGCTTTCTCCTCACAGACTGAGTATCATAGTGTGTTAACATTATTATCGTGAATGTTGGATCTTTATATGGAGGGAAATAAAAGCATATATGTTTTTCTCATATGAGGTTTTCTCCGGCCTTGTTCCCTCTTTTATTGTGATATGTGGGACCACGTCAGACATGTCGGTGCATCCGAGGCAGACCGTGTTGTTGTCGTTGGGTGCACGTGCCCTGTGAACACACACACACACACACACACACGCGGTGGGTCGGTTGCCTCCTTGCAGACCGCGGATGCCCCAGATCCTCGTGTTTTCCCTTGTGTCTGTCTGTCGCGGTTGAATCCGAGTGTGAAGGGTTCACGGTGCGGACAGACCGGATTAAAGTCTCCCGTTCAACTCTCTCTGTGTGTGTGTGTGTGTGTGTGTGTGTGTGTGTGTGCGTGCGTGCGTTGCTGAGGGGTAAATCCGATCAGGCCGCAGACTCCACTGAGAGCCATCGACGCTGCCGTCCCTCAGAGAGTGAGACGCTCGGTTTGTGACGACGTCACGGGCCGGAAACAGGCGGGCGGGGTTAGTTGTGGGTAAACTCGCCGTGACACATGAAGTCCCCGCTCGGTGTTTATGGAGATAAGTCGGTGCTATAGTCTGGAGGAATATTTTTTGTTTTGTTTTTAGAGATAAAGTTTGTGTGACGTGGTCGTGGAGGATTTAATCCCCTCAAATATAACAGGCGGTGTGTTCTCTTACATCCTTCAAAATAACACGGATTACATGCAATTTCACTTCTTTCTTTCATTTTTCCCAGGTCACGTCATTTGACCTTTGAACGCTGTAGAGTCAGAACCAGGCTCACGTGTGGCCACAGATCTAAAACACACCACAACACAGGCTTGATCGTTATTTCTTCAAGACCTTTATTTTTGCCTCAGAGACTCAAGTGTCTGCTCTTCAGCTCCCGTTAAACAGGGACAAAGTGGACCTCTAATAGCTCTGACATTGGTTAAGAAGTATGGTCCTAGTTGTTGTTGTTGTTGTTGTTCTTTTAGTTTTGTAATTATTCATTTCACCAGCTGTAGAGTTTCACGGTTTCACGCCTCTCGCTCGGCGCCTCACCACATCTCCCCAGCAGAGAAGTAACAGAGGCCATTCACACCAGCAACTTTGGACGAGGGATCGAGTTCACTCGGGTCCACTGGCGCCAAGGTCCAGATGTGACTATCTGCGTTAACTTCCCCGGAACACGTTGCGTTCTGCGTCTGTCTAATTAAAGCCCCAGATAGACTTCTGCTGCCGGCGGCGGCACAGTCCTCCTCCTGCGCCACATGGCGCGGAGCGGAGCGCGGAGCTCCGACGACCCACTGCGACCCACTGAGGATCAGTGTCCGACTACTGTCACATCTTCTACATTGTCTTCTTGTCCGCACAGGTCGATAACGGGGAAGGCAGAGCCCGCGATGCCGGGGAGGCTCTACGTCCACCCGGACTCTCCCGCCACCGGTGCGCACTGGAGCCGCCAGCTCGTCTCTTTTCAGAAACTCAAACTCACCAACAACCACCTGGACCCGTTTGGACACGTGAGTCTGTTTTTCTATAGGGCATCTGTGACAAATGTGGTGGGTTTCTATTCATGCTCAGCCAAAATAACTGCATCTGTGTTCGCTCGAATGTCAAAGTTAATATTGTTGTATAGGCCAATATGTTTTAGGCTATTGCAAATAAGACCTAGTTCAAATAACATTGTGAGGCCACAAGTCATGGACTTCCCAATTGAAGCCGGTCGCAGTGAGTTTTTTAAAGTTTTTAAAATAAATAACATTGAGTGGTGTTTTCAATTCAAGAGGAATAATTACACACACTCCAGTCACCGGTTCAGGCGAAACCCGAGGAGACACTTGAGTCGTGCGCTCAGCAGACATCACATCACATCACAGCACAAATCACCAGAGCGCACACACACTTCACACTCATCCCCGACACGAACAGCGTTGGAACTGTGACACTTAACCCACAGCAACAGTCCAAAGCGCGTCAGCGTGGTGGTTCGTGCGCGCGCAGAAAGAACAGGAACACACACACACACACACACACACACACTTCTCCGGCTCGGTAAATTAGAGATACTGATTTCCACGATCAGCCGACTCAGACGTCACTGTGGTTAAATTGAGCTCCCCGGATAAACAAACGCGCTCCAATTAAAAAACAACAACTGCCCCACTTGTGGAGTGGTCTGTGTCGCGGGAAATAGTGTAGACCTCGCGCTCTATGCACAGGAGTTTTTCTTTGACATAACTGATATGTCAAAAGCCCAAACTTGGCAACGTCTGTTGAATAAGGAAAATGCAGCCGTGATCTGCAAAATCTTTCGAGGTGTATTTAACAACGACGCTGAAAGTCAGCTGAAGTGATCACTGGATGGGACAAAGAATCATGATTTTTAAATTCAGGCCTCATGTCCTCCTGTCGGATTCTGGCTTTGCATAATTTTCTTTGGATTTGGTTGAAAGAAAATGGCATATTTAACGTACAATATGCCTCGCTTATCATCATATTTTAAGGTGAAAGCTACTTTGGATTCATGTAAGAACATTTTGTGACATTAATGAAAATAATATTTTCTCAAGGTTTTCTTTTGTTTTAGTTTTTTTCTATAACCAAAGCAGGTTTGAAAACATCTTATGTAGAATTATTCCTATACAGGACTCGTGTCCGTGGCATTTAAAAACAAATCTTGGAGAATGACTCAATTATTAATTCGTTTTTCATCTTGACTTGCCTTGACCGGATCCTGCTGATATGTAAAGCATGAATCTCTGTCCAAAAGTGTCATGTCAGCCAAGAGATCTGGGTATCTTGACTTTAGGTGGGCTTACACCCTCCACGTGGTCTCCAGTCCGAGTCCCAGCATCTGCTGGTGTGTTTCCCGGAACACACCAGCAGATGCTGACAGCTCTGTCAGCCTCACCTTCTCAATCTCTCCCCGGTGCAGATAATACTCAACTCCATGCACAAATACCAGCCCCGTCTCCATATTGTCAAGGCAGACGAGAACAATGGCTTCGGCTCAAAAAACACAGCTTTCTGCACCCACGTCTTCTCTGAGACGGCCTTCATCGCTGTGACGTCCTACCAGAACCACAAGGTGGGCTTTGTGCAGGGCGCACCACTGCAGCAGCTTTCAAACTCAGGAACCCTCACGTGTTGTGGAAGGGAGGCACCTCTTTATATGGGTGAAACTACAGTGACATATTGGAGGTTGTTAAAAATACAAATACTAAACACAGTATAAGGTCACAACGTGATGTTTAGACATCGCTTGTCTTTTGAATATGAACTGTACTATATAATTATGGAAATTCATTTTCAAAGTCTGTTTGAATGTATGAATCTGATCTGTTCTAATGTCAAAACTTGTGACCAGTTTTAACTTTAGACACTATACACATTCAAACTCCTGTCCACACCCTACACACACACACACACACACACACACACACACACACACACACACACACACACACACACACACACACACACACACAGTCATGCTAGTTAGTCAACACTAACCTTAGCCTAAACCTAAACCTATCTTTGCCATAACCTTAAAACATGTGCTCACTTTATTTAAGACGAGTCCCCATAATGTGACAAAGTAAATATTCACAAACACACACACACACACACACACACACACACACACACACACACACAAACAGATAATTATTTTTTGGACATGTTTACAAATACTGAGGAAGGACACATAAACAAAGAAGATTCAAATTGACTTTCTGGATGCAAAATACAGACAGTAATACAAACGGAGAAAATGTGTGTGTGTGTGTGTGTGTGTGTGTGTGTGTGTGTGTGTGTGTGTGTGTGTGTGTGTGTGTGTGTGTGTGTGTGTGTGTGTGTGTGTGTGTGTGTGTGTGTGTGTGTGTGTGTGTGTGTGTGTGTGTGTGTGTGTGTGTGTGTGTGTGTGCCTATGTGTGTGTGCGCCTATGTGTGTGTGCGCCTATGTGTGTGTGTGCCTGTGTGTGTGTGTGTGTGTGTGCGTGCCTGCGTGTGAGTGTGTGTGAGTAACGGCCTGTAATGATCTGTTTCTTTCCCTTGATCTCAGCTGATCCATTTGCCTTGCACTCTGATGATTGATTCACAAACTGTTATCACATTTCATGACAAGTAACACCATAAGTTACCTAAATAAATAACTAGATTTTTTTAGGTTTTAGATAGTTCATCTTGTTAGCAATTTAGCATTTGCCTAGCATAGGCCTAAATTCTTGAAATTGTTAATATGTAATCTTTTTAAATTTAGGTATAATGGAAAGTGTAAAAACAATATATAGCTTATCAACAAAATTGTATACTTCATTGATTTAATCGCATAAGTATTTAATCAAAATGTATTTTTATACATAGTGTAATGTAATTTACATTTATTTATATTTAACTACTAATTTTAAACTTTTCTACTAATTTATATTATTATGATTGTTATTATTATTAGTAGAATTAGTTGTATTAATTCAGAGTTGGTTGGACAGAATGATAAGTAAATTAGTTTTGAGGGTTTTTTAATTATGTAAGCAAATGAATTTGTGTATACTTTATAGTTTTTTAGAACATACGTATTTAAAAAAAAATATAGAATTGTAATCTCCTTGTGCATTATAGAAAACACAGAGTTGTTGAGCCAGTAGTTGGTTGAGGTCAGTATCAGTATTATCTGCACTTCAAAGTTTGTTTTGACCTGAGCTCGTGTCAGATTTCCAGTCCACTTGCCTGCAGTGTGATGGACGTGGTCTTTAGCCGCACAAAATCCTTCAGAACACGAAGGTTCCCCTCCGTGACATTAGTGAGAAAACTTTGAGGACTTAACATCAAAGCTCTCAGCTCTGGACCTCTAAAAGCTTTGGCTCGAAATCCTCAAACCTGGCGACTGTTTGGGTAAACTGTTTATTCAGTGTCAGCTGGCGAGAACGCTGTCCGCTGCATTAGAAAGTCCGTGCCTGAGGAATGTTGGCCGTGCAGAGCTTCACTGCGGCTGCCTTTTGACAACTGCAGGGCCTCTGACGAGTAGTAAACTATTGACTTTCAGTCAATGAAGAGAACAGTTCAAATTTGAATGTGCTTGTGCGCCCTTGTGTGTGTGTGTGTGTGTGTGTGTGTGTGTGTGTATGTGTTCATGCATGCATGAAACGGGATGCGTTGCGTGTCCCATGGTGCACTGCTAGTGTCTGAGGTAAAGGTTTTCTGTGTTCCATCCTCAGATTACACAGCTGAAGATCGAGAACAATCCTTTCGCTAAGGGCTTCAGAGGCAGCGACGACAATGAGCTGCACCGCATGGCCAAGCTACAAGGGTGAGCACAGTTTTGTTCGTGTGTGTGTCCTTGTGCATGTGTGTAGAAAAAACTAAATCTGCTATCCTCCTTCATCTTTTCCTCCCTCGCCCAGGGGGGAGGGTTGTTATGATGGGGTGCATATGGTGTAAGACGTGTGTGTGTGGGTGGAGCCAAGTGGTGTAAAGGGATGTGAGCACTTGTCACCTGAAGGTTGATCTCAGCCCGAAACCTCGTGCGAAACGTGCAGCACAGACACGACACGCACCGGGCACCAGTCTCCTGCACTGCATTGACAGACAGATGATATCACGTTGCTGCTGTTCTATTAAACAGTCACTGCTGATTAGCTGATGGCCTTACATGGCCTGCGTTTGCGTGCTGAACTAATTTCCATTCAAGAGCTGTGGTGGCAGGCAGTTTAGAGATTTTAGCAAGCCAATGAGAGAGGCTGTTACTGAGGGGAGGAGGAGGAGGAGGCTGGTGGAGAGGAGAGGAGTCTATCTGAAGTGACACACGGATGGATGTTTATTTTTAGAGCAGCAAATTATCTCACAGCGGCTGTGTGTGTGTGTGTGTGTGTGTGTGTGTGTGTGTGTGTGTGTGTGTGTGTGTGTGTGTGTGTGTGTGTGTGTGTGTGTGTGTGTGTGTGTGTGTGTGTGTGTGTGTGTGTGTGTGTGTGTGTGTGTGTGTGTGTGTGTGTGTGTGTGTGTGTGTGTGTGTGTGTGTGTGTGTGTGTGTGTGTGTGTGTGTGTGTCACTATCTCAGCAAGAGACAGGGAGATGTGGCCCGCTGTCCCCTACATAACACAGAGTTCACCAGGAGGTCAGTGTGTACAGAGGATGATCAGAGCTGAAAGGATGGAGAACGGCAAAGTAAACTTAAAAGTAAAAGGGCAGACACAACTTGGCAGAACTGAATCTAAGAAACCACCATTACAGAGTCAGTAAACGCAGTTGTGAGCAGCGTACCTGAGGCCACGACAACACCAGAGGCAAATTTTTCCTTCTGCTGTAAATCTCAACGCATCTCTCTCTGTCTGTTTTCAGTAAGGACTACCCAGTGGTCCCACGCAGCACTGTCCACCAGAGAGCCTGCCCCACTGGGAGTCCTTTCGGAGGGGACGGTCGGGGTCTGAGGGTCTCCCCCGAGGCCGTCGGATCCCCCTACAGCTGCGAGAATGGCTTTAACAGCGGCAGTCCTCGGGAGCTGCTCGGTGCTCCCTCGGCAAACTTCACCCTGCCTCCTCCTCACCTGCAGCACAGCCAACAGCCTCACGTCTACCACTGCACTAAAAGGAAAGGTGGGACGACGCTGTGTGTCTCTGCCTTCAGTGTCAACGAGAGTCTCAAGCTAGAAAAACATGGAGGGATATCATTAGTTAACACACTTGTGCAGCTTTGACCTATAAACTTAATATTTATTGTAATTTATATAATACTTACTTAATACCCACTTCTTATGCCAAAATATTAATATTGAACCAAAAAAAATCAATAAAGCCAGTTACACTTTTCTAACCTTTCACATTTCACAGCTAATCCAATTAAGGATGCTCACGATTATGTGCTGCAACAACTGTGGGCAGACAGATGTGTTTTAATACTTTTAGCAGGTTTGTGGGCAGAAAGCAGGGGTGCCATTTCTTTACTTCTTATGGCGGCCGATTGTGCTAATTAAATTAGTCTCAATAGAATCGACTGTCACTCTTGACAAAGTCTCACCAAACATTTGATTTGTGGCTCTTTGGTGGAGCATGAAGTCATGATAATGAAGTCATGATAATCTGTGACCCGTCCAGCAACACATTGGCCAAGAGACTTGACAAGGATTACAGTGGAGATGACCACTGCAATTGAGAAAGAGTTTAGACAAGAGGAATCAATCTAAACATATCATTTTTGGTCACAAATCATTGGTCCCACTTAATGGTTTGTCTCCCATAAACCAGTTTACAAGTTTTGAAACACTGCTTTTGTATTTTTGCGAAGCAGGAAATCAGCTTCAAACCCAGATTTACAATCCTTTGTGCTGGGACTGGCATAATTAGTATCATATTTACTGAGGCAGCAGCTGAATTTGTTTTCTACAAATGCTTCCATGAATTTATTGAGACCTATTTAAACAACAACTAAAAGAAAATCAGTAACAGCCACCTCTCCATGTGGGAAATCTTAATGTAACATGGAAAATCGACGCAATGTTTTTTCTCTTTGTCTGTCTGTAGTGGAGGAGAACTGCCCTTCAGGAAACCGCCAGCACCAGTTCAAGAAACCCTTCACTGGCAGCTCACCCAGTGAGGTCGAGCCTCACTATCACCCCTCCTCTTACCCTCCTCCAACTGGTCTGTCCAACAACACTGTCCTGGGTCTCACCGACTCCCCCTACAGCTCAGACATGGGACAGCGTCAGGCGTGCATGTTTGCCGGCTCCGAGCCCAGACTGGATGAAGTTAACTGTACATCCTGGTCATACACCTGTCCTCTCCCCTCTGCCATGACCCCGATGGAGCCCTACCCACCTTATACCCCTCATCCTCCCTACAGCTCCAGCCCCCAGGGCTCTCGACTCAGTGCCATAGCCCACCAGAGCTCCCCGCTGCTGGGAGAACACAACGCTCACGACCCCTATCAGAGCCAGAGCTCTGGACCTCTATCGCAGAGCTCCCAAAACATTCACAGCCGGCAGATCAGCCCTCCTCTCAGAGAGTATCCTCGCTACACACCCAACCTTTCTCCTCCTCTGTACCACACACTAGAGACGCACACACACATCAGGTGTGGAGTACCAGAATGGAGTGCAGCCTCCTAACTGAACCAGAGGACATACTAGAAAGACTGATTAGTGGACAGAAAGTCTGAAACTCGGTGCTCCTCTCAAAGATTTGGCACCATATACAGACTAAATATGATATGACCTTTGTAACATAATTGTGAAAAGTGTGACCTTGTGCTGTGTGAAAAAGTTCTCATCTATAAGCCATGTTTCTCCCCTGTGCTGGACGGAGCCGTGGGTTGTTAAAAACTGTACTTGGACGTCCATGAAGCTTCAGATGTAAAAAAAAAAAAAATGTATCAAAGTTGTCATTTTTTATAACTCAAAGACTGGTGTCATCCAAATGTTTGCACTGTGAGCCCTGTTGAGGAGCGCTTGTGAGAAGCACCAGGCTGTTTTCCTCTCGATGCCTCCCACTCTTTGCATTGTGAAGGATGTGAATCATGACCCAATGTCAGACAGACAGTCAAATTTACTGGCCAAAATAATCTCAGCTCCCACAGCCGAGCCTGAGGGAGACATTTTTTGTTTCTTTGCAGTGGAGCAAAACGCAGCTTTGCAGCTCAGTCTCAGTGAAGGAGAATGTGCGTGTGGGTGCGTGTGTGCGTGTGCGTGCGCGTGCGCGTGCGCGTGCGCGTGTGCGCGTGTGCGTGTGTGTGTGTGTGTGTGTGTGTGTGTGTGTGTGTGTGTGTGTGTGTGTGTGTGTGTGTGTGTGTGTGTGTGTGTGTGTGTGTGTGTGTGTGTGTGTGTGTGTGTGTGTGTGTGTGTGTGTGTGTGTGTGTGTGTGTGTGTGTGTGTGTGTGTATGAAGCCTGTGTCAGCTCAGCTCAGTGATACTATGAGTTAATTTCAGATGAGACAGGCAGTAGTAGCTGCAGGCTCTCTACTGTAGAGATAAACAGTTTGTTTAGACCATGCTACAGGCTGAAGGACCTGTAAACACTGTTCCCACTGCATTCTGGGTAAATGCACATCTCAGCCTCACGCAGCTGTCACCGCTGTCCTCTCAGTCACCCCCAGCCGGCCAATCATCCTTCCGCGTTCACCAACAGCCAACCAATGGGCAAGCGCCTCTCTTTTATCCCCAGCTGACTGGTCAGAGCTGGAGTGCACCCGGTTTCATGTCTGCGTGTGATGGTCCATTTCTGTTTGTCTCAGATTTTTTTAATGAGTCAAGAGTTGATCATTGACATTCAAGGATTGCTTCACTTACACAAAGAAACACAGTGCTCTAAATGTGATATTGTTGATGCACTAACTCTTTATCATTCTCTCTCTATTTTAAATCTTAAGTGGCCCCTCACACCCGTACAGCGTTACTCCATTAATTGCTTTGACTAGACCAGGTGAAGTACATTCCCCTGAAGATCTGGGTATTACTCTCATCCTTGTATTTAATTGTAAAGAAACATTTGTGGCTCCTGCTGTGCAAATTATGGTTTATTTTTGGTGTAATGAAGCAGTTTATATATTTCTGCCCAGGTGTTATACATGCAGTAACATGTGAGAAGGTACTCTGACCTTGCCAACCACCAAATGCAAAGATCAGATCCTCATCATTCCTTGATATGTATTTGATTTGTCTGTGTGAGTGTATGTGACCGTGAGATGTTAAGATGAAAATGTGTTTTATAGCATTCTTCCTGCTAATAGTATTTATTACTCTAGATTTGAAAAGATTGCTTTGTTGTTAACTTGTAAAACAAGATGGTATTGTTCAGAGATATTTGTTTCTCTTCGAAGGTCTGCTTCTGTTTTCACCCTCACTCTCCAAATGGTGATGAATAATTGTGATAAACAAACGAAAAGAATTTCTGTTCTATGGAAATAAAGACAGATTTATATACAGAAATTGAATACTATTTAGAGAATGTTTTGTAAGTCAATTGGTTGCTGTCTTCTTTGGAGTTTTTTTGACAAGAAACACAGCAGAGACAAAGGATGGACATTTCTGGTGAGTTATTTAAAGCACAGTCAGCTTCGTGGGAGTGGAAACTCTTTGAAGTGCTGTGCAGTTTATCAGTTTCACTGCATGTATGAATATGAAGGACCTGATAACAACACCAACCTTCAACATTGTGTGCGTCCCAAAAGTGTCCAGCAATCTCGTTCAACAATGTTGAAGGTATTGTTTAAAGTTTAACAGTGTGTACTTCACTGTCTTATCAAGTATAAGGTTTCTCGAACTGTTCCACTTAGCAGCGACGACCCCCCCCCCCCCCCCCCCCCCCCCTCCACAAAAAAAAAAAATTGGTGTGGGTGCTGTGCATACCTTGTCCGCCTGCTCTTATCTCTGACAGGTTGTTTGCCATCTTCAGGCTTCACCAGCTGAGCCCCTTCACTGTCAACCTGCTGCCTACAGAGGGGAGGGGTCTGCTGGGATGGAGGACAAAGAAGGTGTGGGGGGGGGGGGTGTTGGTGGTCCTCCCTTTCTCCCTTGAGTTTGCCCTACTAACTGCCCTTCTTCCTCTCTTTCCTGGCATGTCATCTTACTGTGTCTCTCACAGCAAAGCTAACCTCTTGCACCTTACACCTGCTCAGAGTTTACAACAGCCGGAGCAGGATTATGAAAGAGCAGACGGATAGATACAACACAAGGATTTATTCGCAAAGAGCGTTAAATCACTGAACTGCTAATCCAGTGTATTTACATTTAATTACATAGTTATACGTCTGTTAGAAGGTGTCAGACTACCTCCTGTTTTCTCCTTCCTTTCTCTGACACTCTCTCTCTCTCCCTCTCTCATACACCATGAGGTCAGAGGTTAAGCAGGCAGCTCTTCAGAGGGTCTGTTCCTCCTTAACCCCTCGTCTCCAGTAGAATTCAGGCCAGGGCGGGGAGAGGGGGAGCAGGGGAGCAGGGGAGCAGGGGTGGGGGTAAGATCTCAGGGGCCTCCAGCTCTGAAGACGGATTGCATCGCTTCACGGTTGCTTGTACAGTAAAAGGGCTCTGTGATGACCCGTGTATGGCTGGGAGAATAAAGCTTTGGGTAAAGTGGTAAAGTAATATTAAACACTGTGTGTGTGTGTGTGTGTGTGTGTGTGTGTGTGTGTGTGTGTGTGTGTGTGTGTGTGTGTGTGTGTGTGTGTGTGTGTGTGTGTGTGTGTGTGTGTGTGTGTGTGTGTGTAATCCATCTGAGGACTTTCTCAGACACACTGGTTGGACAGTAGATGGATGAACCTTTGTGATCAAAGAGCCTAAGTAGTGCTTATCGTTATCTCCCTGACACCCCCCCTCCACCCTGACTTACTCACACAAACCGAAATCCTCGGCCCCCCCTCTGCATGTTCTCTTTTTTCATCTTCATCCAAACGTAGCTGTCTGTGATGGTCTCTAACAGGCACAGAGCACAAACGACCACATACACATTTCCCCCCCTTTTTTGGGGTCACGTGCACAGTCAAGACGTCACATGTTAATAGAAAGAAAAGACTGACATTTGAAAATGTCATTCATTTGACCTACATTTTAGTTCAGCTCCAAAACCATGCAGGGAGGGTATCTGAGGACTGCTCACGTTCCCGCTGTAGGAAAGCAGCAGATTTACAGAGCGATCTCTCTTGCAAATCAAGCTTTTTTAAAGACGTGAAATAATTATTTCAAGCTTATTTCATTAGAGTCTGAACTATTGAATTTATAAATGTGTATTTGGAGTCTCTCGCAGAACTCTGAGAGGCACTTGTGTGATGTCCAGCATTACTGATGCCATTCTGTGTGCAATAAGTGGTCGGAGATGGAGTGTAATTGGTAAAGTTGATTATGGTTTGTCTCTATGGGTCTGATGGTGCTCCGTCTCTGTGGGAGTAAAAGGCGACGGCTTCTTCTTTACCAACTAGCGTGGCACTAGTAAAACAACAAATTCAATGTTTGGGCATACATATAAAAACTGAAAAAAAAATGTGTTTTAGCCTGTAGGTCCAATTTCATATTGTTTTTTTTCAGAGGCTCCAACATCTTACCAAAGACTGTTCAGGTAAGTGTTTGTCATTTTTTTTGCGCTTCATCACACCAAGCAGGATTCAAAACTTGAGAGGACATCATTGTTAAAGGAAATGGTTGATGCATTAAACCATGTTTGTCAGCACAGCTTGATATACAAAACCATAAGTATCTGTAATTAGAATCAGAGAGCACCGAATGGCACTAAGAGGACAGCACAATGGCAGTACTATTACATAAAACAATGAATGCTCGGCCATTACATGTGGTGCAACAAAGTAGGCTGGTGGAGGTTTATTTGAATGGTACTATCCATCCTCGCTGTTATTTAAAAGCCACAAGAATGGTCTAATGCTGTTAAGCACAGTATAGTAACAAGACTCAGACCCAAGCTAATTTCCCCTTAAATGAGAGTTTATGGCTGATACAGCCCTGAAATCACTGAAGTACATCTTAATATGAGCGTAAGATCTGTCAAGGATAAGAGGCCATGTAAGTGTGTGGGTAACTGTGGGTGGGTGCGTTCGGGTCGTCCTGTGTGTTGCATCTGATAGACAAAGGGAGAGGTTAAGGGTCAAACTAACAGCAGACAGGCCAGTCCAGGGTCAGAGGGCTCAGACTAACCTGATCAGTGATGGTTGTTTATCTGACGACCCTCAAACCGTCACCCCGATGGGGCCGCCATATCACCGCCTCTCATGCTGGACTCTCACTGTTGTGGAGAATAATAGATTCCACTGCAAGAACCTGCAAACACCATGTTGAATAATATTTTGGGTACTGTGCTGAACAGGAGTCACATCCTAGGATCAGGTGCACGATGAAGATCTTTTGTCTCCCCCCTATTCTCTGTCGCTCTCTCCAGTGGAAGCTACGTTTTTTTTTTTTTTTTTAAAGGACACTGTGATGTGAGCAAGAATAATTGTTTTAACTCTTAACATACAGCCAAGGTCCCAAGACCAGCAGCCAAACACACATGACAGGGTGAAAGGGATAGAGGCGCTGCCGCAGTGGGTGGTGGTGGGGGCTGTGGGCCGTCATGGAGCCAATGTCCCGTCTGATTACAGCCAGAGGACTGGAGAGGCACGCTAATCCTCCCCACACACACACACACACACACACACACACACACACACACACACACACACACACACACACACACACACACACACACACACACACACACACACACACACACTTTCTCTCTGAGACAAAGACACACAACCATCAAAACAGAAAGACACTTACACAAGCATGCACACACACACACACACACACACACACACATACACACACACACACACACACACACACACACACACACACACACACACACACTTTCTCTCTGACACAAAGACACACAACCAGCAACACAGAAATACACGTACATAAGCACACACGCACACAAACCCATTGAATCCAGAGATTACACCCCATACCCTCTGACCTCACTCTGGTCCCCTTGTCCAGACAGGACACACAGCATAATGATATCACTACCAGCAGGACTTCACTTTGCCGCTCTGCTTGTTTGCTCACTGTGTAGTCTGGCTGCGGCCCCTCACGGTTGCCCATTTTAGAATAAAGGAACGTTGTCAGGTCACCATTGTGCATGTGCCAGGACCACAGCCAAGATTTTTAAGAGAGTCCTGCGAGTCCTGGTTATTTGTAGCCTACTGTACCTTCGTCTGAAAAATATGGAGCAGACCGCAAAGAAAATCAGTTGTTTTCTGGTGTTTTGTAGTGTTTTGTATTTCACAAGAAATAAAAGTAAAAACTTTGAAGGAATCAGAAAAAAAACAACTGTTTATGAGATCTATTTGGTAATTCATTTTGCGATCCGTTAAACAGTCCTGACCACAGCTTGAGATACAGTCTCATTCGATTGGATGAATAGATGTCCCAGCAAGTCAAATATTTTTTAAGTCTGTAAAATAAATGTAAGCAGCACACTCACCGTTGTTTATATAAACACCAACTGTATCACAAACTGTATTTTTTACTTTACCTTCTTGTAGAGGCCTCGTGTGCCTCGGCACCTCGCGACAGGCTTCCCCCTCTCTCCCCCTGCGTCTCGGTTTGCCCGCATCCTGCTGCGCGCTTGTCCCCGCTTGTGTACAAGCATGTTTGCAAACAGGCCGGACAAGACCACTGCTGTGAGACAAACACAAACATCAATAAACAAACAAATCCATTCATACACCCCGCTCCCTCCGAAACACTGCATGCACACGTGGCCCAATTTCACAGCACTCAGTCACGCCCGCTGTCGGGTCCCATTGTTTGCCACAAGCAGCATTGTTTGGTTCGTAGCAAGTGCACTCCTGTGATCGTGTCTCATTATTAATAGATGGTGTCAGAGAGTCGCTGGCCTCTCTGTCTGACAAGCCATTAGCATAAACACAGACTTCCTCTCAATATCTGTTTGCACCACACTGTTGACCTTTAATTATGGATGTCTAAATGTTTGTCACCTGTCCACTCAACTGTGTGTGTGTGTAAGCTGCAGTGAAAGGCTAATGCTGGTTATAGCTTTGACTTTTTACACACACACACACACACACACACACACACAGAGCAGTTGTGCTAACTGGGGCTACAGTGTCCGACTCCCTCTCCTTCTTCGCTCGGTCATGACACAAGAAGCAGCTTGTATCAAAAAGCGTCGGGTGCACACACACAGCGACAATAGTTTTAAAGTCTCCATCTCTGATACAACGTCTGACGACAGTGACGTAGGGAGGATCTCAACGCTAATTGGCTAATGCGTCAACACTGGAGTTCAAATGAGTCGTTATTCGCGTCTCTAGTCGCACCTTTGCATTGACTTTGTATGTAATCTACACGCCTGATTAATTTGCGTCGCATTGGGTGTGAAGGAACCTTTACAGTCTTGGGGCAAGCAGACAAACTAAAAAAAAATCCAACAATTAAAAAGGTACAATGAAGGAGCAAACTGAGACACGGGAAGACAAATCAGGAAATCAAACCTTGCTTCTCTCTTTGTTGTTGTTGTTGATTTGTTACTTAACAATTTTTGAGGCGATAATGAGTAACATTATTGTTATTATTATTGTTGTTGTTGTTGTTAATACAAAAGTATTTTTTAAAATATAAATGAACAATGCTACTAGTATTTCTTTATTGTTCTCATGGGCTCTGTGTCTGCCATCACAGATTCTGGCCTGTCCTCTTCTCCGTGTCCTCCTCGGCTGTTAAAAGGTCTGCGGGTGTTTACACGGGTGTGATGTCTCCATTTCCACAGCCTCACACTTGGCCCATCACCTGACACAACACGCTTTTATTATAATAGCATGATTCCATTAGTATTAATAAAGTACTGTGTGTGTATGTGCAGCAAGCCCTTCATTCATCGAAAATGAATACAGCAGCATCTCTGCCTGCAGCTATCTGTGTTGTTGTTTTTCCCCTTCACTGCCTTTTGGTCATGCCCTCTGTGTGTGTGTGTGTGCGTGTGTGTGTGTGTGTGTGTGTGTGTGCGTGTGTGTGTGGGTGTGAAACACATTTACATCAGATGCATTTTTCTGGTTTTGCTTCTGTCCCAGTCAGCATCACCATCTTCACCACACCTTGGCAATTGTTATGCAAAAATAACAGCACACAGCATTTCCATTAAGTGCTAATGCCACCGTCCTCTGTCCCCATGTGCCACTGTACTCTCCCAGTCTGAACATGTCAAATTACCATTCAATCAATCTTGCACACGTCTTATACTTTCTCAAAGGGGATGACAAGTCTTTGAAGATATTTTAGTCATGAGTGTCCTGGCAGACTGGTAATATTCATCATTCTAGCTTCTGTCTTTTTTAAACAATCATCAAACTTCTAAAGATCCGTTGAGAGAACCATCTCACCACAAAGTCAATTGTAGTGCCTGTTTTGCAGCTGTCGATCACGTCTCCTGCTCTTCACCAGGTTAACATGGATTTGGATACATTTTTCTTGGTTTTGACCACGGAACAACAGTTAAGATAACATGTAGCACGTTCTTCTCTACGTAGTTGCTCTGGTGCTTTCGTCATGATCACTGAGGTGAACTGCGGTTTCCAAGAATGAACTTTGAACCCCAGTTCCCAAGATCAGTTCTCAATAACCGTGTGTCTTTAGGACTTTTATAGTCTATGTAACCATTCCGCCTCCCTCATGTCCATTCTGGCAATAATTCTAACGTTTGTGCTGTATAGCATCACCCACTGTCAGGTCAGTGAGGCTTTATTTCCACACGTTTCTGTATGTAAACAACCTGTCAGCCTCTAATAGATTAGGCCTTCGTCTTTTGATATGATGTAGCCTCAACAATTTCACACAAGTGATCTTGCTTCTGACGTGTTTACTGCCGAGTGTCATTACGTGTGCCCGTGTCTGTCAGTCCGGTGTGATGAACTCAGTGTGTAACCATGCACTCTCCAGCAGTCAGCAGTGGAAAGGTGTGATATTAGGTGTGACTTATCTGCTTAAAGTGGAAAAATAACACACATCTCTCCTGTCAATCAGATGTCTGAAACTTAGTTGTCTTTTTTAATCATATATGTTTGAAAGTGTGTGTGGCAACAATCGCTCGGGGGAGTCAGATCAGGAAACTAAAGTTGTGCTCAGGTGAGCGTGCAGATGAAATAGAGAGGCGGAAGCAGTTTCGGAGTTCGGGCTATTTATCTAGATGCATATACTCCAGCATGCCAAATTCGAGGTCATCACATCTGAGGTACAATCCGAAGGAAAGGATGAGAAATCCCCAACATCCCAAAGGAGTCTTGAAGAAGTCTTGAAGGAATCTAAATCTGAGGAGGATTCACCACCACAGTCGCTTATATATGATGAGATCCTTTGGAAAATGTCCATCCTATAGAACCAAAGAGGACAAAGCAGGTTTTTCGTTCTAAGCAACAATCCAATATCACTTAAAGTTTGGATTTATATAGTTTAAAAGATTGAATACATAAGATATAGATGTGATGATTACAAAGATCATGTTTTTGAAATTTCAATTGGTAAGAGATAATTGACTAACTAACTGATTGGATGTGTAATCTTTGCAGTTATACAAGGTTCTATTCTATAACTAATAGATTAAATCATCCAATCGTTCTCGTAGATTCTCACAGATTAAATACAAGTTTTCTGTGTATTTTTGTGGTCGTTGCTTTTTTTTTTACGTGATTGTTCCTTTAAAGGTCCCTGGTTTGCGTTACCATGGAAACGACGGAGAGGAACGCTGGGGTGGCGCATGCTCGAGGAATGTTTGAAAACAAACTTGAATCAACGCAAGAGGAGGAAGAGTTTAAAACTTAATGATCGTGCGATCGTGAAATCTTCCTTAAAAAACCTTCACAAAACATTCGAGGAGTAATGAGTTTCTCCAAACTCGTCATCGGTGAGCAGCAGCGTCCTCGGTGAGTCTGAGAGTGAAGACGACCGACCACGATCAGTGTGAGCGATCGATGTTAACAGCTGTCTACTCGTGTGTGTGTGTGTGTGTGTCTGTCTATGTGTGTGAGTGTCTGTGTGTGTGTGTGTGCGTGTGTGTGTGCGTGTTTGTGTCTGTCTGTGTGTGTGTGTCTGTCTGTGTGTGTTTGTGTGAGTGTGTGTGTGTGAGTGTGTGTGTGAGTGTGTGTGTGTGTGTGTGTCTGTGTGAGTGTGTGTGTGTGTGTGTGTTTGTGTCTGTGTCTCTGTGTGTCTTTGGCTATGTGTGTGTGTGTGTGTGTGTGTGTGTGTGTTTGTGTCTGTGTCTCTGTGTGTCTTTGGCTATGTGTGTGTGTGTGTGTGTGTGTGTGTGTGTGTGTGTGTGTTTGTGTCTGTGTCTCTGTGTGTCTTTGGCTATGTGTGTGTGTGTGTGTGTGTGTGTGTGTGTGGACAGGAGGTGGCCTGCGGGGTGCAGCCCTGTGATGACAGGAGAACATGACAAGAGCGTTGCGATCTGCGATCTGCTGAAGAAACGTGGGGAGGACGAGCAGCTCAAAGCTGTCATACAGGAGCGTGAACGGGTGAAGAACTGGCTCAAAGTTTTATTTTTGATCACTCAAAGGACTGTTTTTGGTGTAAAATCAATTTAAAATTTTGCAATAAAGAACCTAAGACAACAGAAATGTCTCCAATGTCCTTCTGGTATTCAAAGATGACACAGGAATGAAGGTCACTGAAGACATGCGTTTAAGTTTGTATTTAAAATATTCATAAATAAAATGTTGTCTTGTGTGTGTTTTTTTTGTAGGAGTTGGAGAGTTTGAAAGATCACACAGATAAGTTGCAGAAGGACAACCAGAAAGCCCAGGAGTTACACCTAAGCTTTGATATGTTTCTCAAGGTATATAGCAGAGAACCGTATTTCACTCATGACTCCTGCATGTATCAGACGACAACAGCCGAACTAACTGAAACACGTCCATCTCTTTCGGAGAAGGAGGAAGATGCCGCCAAAACGGTTGAGAAAGCGGAGAGGACGAGCAAAGAGGTGCTTCAAATGGAAGAGCAGATAGAGAAGATAGTGGAGGAGCAGACAGAACTGATGGAGAGGAAACACGAGCTGGACCGTCAGGTGCAGAGACGCACTGTGTACCGGGACATCATGGAGCAGATGGTGAAAATGACTAAGGTAGGCTCGTGTGAGGATTTTCACCTGGCAGAGAAAACATGTGATCCATTTGCTAAAAGATGTTTGTGCATTTGCTAAACACCTAACAAGTCAACTCATAAGTTATAGTTCCCAAACCATTACACATAACTCATCCCTTTGCTGCTTTGAGAGCATTAAAATGTCCATCAACTTTAACAGTAACCACACTGTGTGAAACAGCTACAGTTGGACGTTGTATTTCTGAAGGGTGCAGTAAAACGTGTGGTGTTGGCACGACTGGTCCTTTTTTTCAGGTGAGGTGGCCCAACTGTGCCATAAAAAACACTCTGGAGAACCCTGACATGTTTTGAGGAGAAGATGAAGTAAAATTCGGGGGCTACAACTTTAATGTGAACGTGTGTGTGTGTGTGTGTGTGTGTGTCACAGTTCAAAGATGCAGAGTCGCTTGCAGATAATTTGGAGAGTCAGCTCCACTTGAGAGACCAGCTCTGTCAGAGGGAGAGAGAGGCACAGGAGCAGGTTGACCAGCAGAGAAAAGCACTGTCAGTGCTGGAGGACCAGCACGACTTGATGCAGCTGCAGAAGAACAACCGACTGTCCCAGTTCCAGACCAAGCTGGAGGAGACGCACTCTGAAGCTCTAGTCTGGGTACCACACATAATCCTGAGTCAATGTCAGAGCATGTCTGACCCAATCAAATGTTGCTTTAAAGCTTGGACTACCGTCCTCTGAATGAAATTCAGGCATCTCTGTCTTCACACAGGAAAGGAAGTGGAACCACATTCTGGAAACTGCTGCAAAGAAAACTCTCCGACTGGGACAGATTAAGATGGCGACTCTCAACCTATATGAAATAATAGATGGCAAATTAGAAGAAGAAGGTGTCAATATGAACGACACAGAGAAACAGCTGGACAAGGTAAGTAATCTGACAGGGATAGTGAAGAACAGGCCATGGCAACAGGAAATGACCACTGTAACCGTTTCTCCTGTCTCCCTGTTAGATCCAGGCGTTCATCCAGGACCATGACGACATAGTGAAACAAAAAGTTTATCGTAACTGACTCTAAAGAATAATTTTTATTTCAAATTGAACTCAAACATACATTTCCATCCTGCATTACAAAAAAGGCTACTGAATCTGCATTGTTATTTTTTAAATTTTTTTACTTTATAGTTAATTTTAAGTTTGTCCAGTTGTTTGACCAATGCAAAACTCTGACAATGATGACAATGAACTTCAATGAATTGAAGACACTGGAAAATGCAGCAAACTGAAACTGAACTGAATAATCATTTTGACAAGAATTCCTGGTTGGCTCTGCTTTGAAATGACTGTGCATTAATTCTGTCAGTAATGAAAAAGTTTCAGGGTCGGCTGTAAAATCAGCAGACATTTTTGTTTCAGAAGCGGGAACCTGCTTCAATTATACTTTGAGTTGTTTTCATTGAATTTATAATAAAGACCTATATGGATACACTCTCTGGATACACTGTTCTTAAATATAGTACATGCTGGGAAGTATGTCAATAACCTACCAATAACTTAATGAGATTAGTAAGTGGTCGTGATGGTTAATAAGATTAGTATTCAATCATCAGTGTGAAAGCAGCAAGTTATTGTTGTAGCTGCTGGAGCACGTTTTAACTACTTCATATACAGTTTTAAAAACAGGGACACCAGATAAATCTGAGGGGTTGTGAGATTTAAAGGTTTTAGCAGTTTAAGATTGCTTTTAACAATGAAAAGTGCTCTATAAATGAAATTTATTATTATTATTATTATTATTATAGATGATTAATGGAGTAGAAATCATATTTTGGGATGACACCATGTTAGACGTTTATAGGGAAGTCTGTTAACAACTCATATTCATCTGAAATGTAACCCCCGAACCACACAGCTTTTTGTAAAACATCACAAGCCAAAAAGGCTGGAAACCATTGGTTGTTTTAATGTGTTGTTTTAAAAACTCATTATATTATCCATTGTGTAAAAATAAATCTGTCAAATAATGTATTTCCTACTGAAACGTAGTGGAGTGAAAGTACAAAGAAGCATACAATAGAAATGATGAAGTAAGCTACAAGTAACTCACTTTAGTTAAGTACTTATAGTTGTAAATATAGTTAGTTACTTTCCTCATGGTAATTTGTCAGTGGGACATTTCATTTAGCTCGTCATTGTAATTGACATGGCATGATTGAAAGTTCTGAAATTGTTCTGTGTCTAGTGTGAATGGTGCATTTTAACTGGACTTGCTTTAACATGAAAAATACAGTATATTCAGTATCATCATCATCATCATCATCATCGGCATCATCAAATAACATGTATCGTTGGTGGTTCAATCCCTGGCTCCTGTTGTTGGCAGGGCGACCGAATGAATGTAATTAAGTGTAGGTAATTGATAATTTAGAATAAAAGAGTCTGTACTGTCGCCCTGTGGCCATTTCAGAAACAACAACTGGTGCACCCAATGAATGAGCCCTTGCTTTCACTCAGTTTGGCCGATTAGACCTGATCTCGGTTTAACGTTCAGTAGAGTTGTGCTGGAAATTTGCTTTTGCCTTTTAAACTCCATGTTCCAACATGAATGATGAATGCGCAAATTGTTCTTTCTGGTGCATCAAAGCTTTCAGAGACACACGTGTGTGAATGTTCGTTGGTTTTAAGCAATAAAAAATGTTTCAGTATCTGATGAGTCAGTGGTTTATCTCTTCTTGCCTTTGCCTTTCTTGGCTGTCTTACTTTTGCCCCTGTTCTTTAGGGCCTTGCGAGTACTGTAGCCTCTCCACCAAGCTTGGGCGAAAATTGCAGCTTTGATCTTCAACTCCAGCTCCCTCATCTCCGTCTGTCTCTTCTCCTCTGCCAGCCGACGCCTCTCCATGATCTGGTCGTACTCCGACTCTAGGACAGAAAAGCGTTTCTCCAGGCTCCGCAACTCCTCCTCGCCACTTTCATATTCAATCTGATTCAGCTCCAGGTCGGCCTGACAGAGGTGATGGTGGGAGACATGGTGTTGAGGGTTGTAAGGATGGAAAAGAGGAACATGGTGATGGATAGTGATGGACAGCAAAGAAAAAATTATGACAGAATAAGTTAGATCAGAAATCTGACCAAATCTGAAACATAGACATGCCCATTTATACTTGGTCATTTCACAGATATTGAACATCCTAAAAGGAATAATCCATTTAATGCTTTTTTCCTAAAACTAGAAAGAAATCTACCAAAAGCAATTAGATAAATAAACTAATGTAGGGGGTTGTACAAGTGGTTTTCAAACCAGATCACACACCATCACAAGTCTAATGCGACTGAAGGCTCTAATAATGCAAGTAAATGAATCCTGTATTAAGATATTTTGTTAAACTACAATATCTGAGGTCAACAAGCACAAGAATTAGAATCCACACTAAAACTATACACACTTTGGACACTTTGTGGTGCCTGAGTTTGTACCTGCTTTTTTCCCATTTCACTGTCAAAGTTTTGGAGCAGGTATTCAATTTCTGTCTCCACTTTTTCATTTTCCTGCCAAGGAAGAAAAAACAGCATTGGCTGAAATTGATTTTAATGAAAACTAAATATGTTACTGCAACTTAAATACGAATCATTAACTGTGAAATGTTCGATAAACTAAACTGACCTTTCGGAGTGTTCTCTCTGCCCGCCTGTTCTCAAGCATCAAATTATTGAGCTGAATGTTCAGTTGACCCATTTCCTGCTGCATACTGGCCTGTTTCTTTGATATTTGTGGCGGGCACTTTTGAGCGAGTGACAAACCCGCTATTTGTTTGTTGTTCTCTTCCAGAGACTCCTGCAAATTTGTGACCTCCATTTTTTTCCGAGAAATCTTTGATACAAGCAAAAATAGAGGACAGGTGAGACAGGGAAACTTTTGAGAGCAGATAATATAATGTATTTGATAATGTTCTTTGTTTTTTAAATTCTCTTGCGGCATCTATATATGCAAATTACACATGTAGTTGACTACAATCTCATAAGTCAAGGCTTCTCCAACATCCAGTTCATGCCTGACCTTTGCATCGACTTGCTTCTCGGCTGTAGCTACTTCTTCCCTCAGTAGAGTGATGTGCTCCAGATCCTGTGCAGGGGGTGAAGACAGCGGCTTGGAGAGGACCCGCTGTAGATCCTCATCCAGACTGGTCTGCAACTTGTCTACCATATGGCTGTGAAACATCTTAAGCACCATAATTAGTTCACACTCACTCTCGCCTACTTCCATACCTTGCTCTTCCCTCAAACCAGAAATGGCATCCGGACATGACCGGAGGAGCCTGAGCAGATCCCTGACAGAGTCCTTGATGTCCTTCTCAAGCGGAGTCTTTACTCTCTTCCTTGCTTCTTCATCTTCTCCCTCTGACTCCTGCTCAATACATTCTAGTGTCTCTCTCTCCAGTCTTGTCTCTGATAGTTGATGCTTTCGAAGTGCCCTCATCAACTCCTCGTCCACAACACTAGAATCACTGTTTAAGCAGAGGATGGCAGGCAGAGTTGCTGCAATCTCTAATTGACTGATGCAGTTTTCCACTATGCTTGAGATGCGCTGAGCCTCAACAGAGAGCCGCCTTTTCTCTAACAGGTTCTTTAGAGCATCCTCTGATTGGGTCTTCGACTTTGTCATTGCCAGCACTGGTGCCCTGTTTGCAGACATACTGGATGGGAGGAAAAGAGCAAACTAATTCTGTTAAATTTGTGTATGTTATATATGAACATACAGCGTGCTCGCCAACCTTTTTTTACTCGGCCAGTGTCTTCACTTTACTGGTGTATAGTGAAGACACAGGCCGAGTTTGACGGGAAGGCTGATTTCAATCTATTCTTACAAATCTCTGTGATCACCCTAAAACCTGAGTCACAGACACTTTGCAAGTCGATCAAGTGTGATGTGCTATGCATGTACATTGAAAAAAGTATTTCAGCGATCCGACAGACAGTTTCACCTACTAGTTAAATATTTAAACATGAAAAATAATGGAGACCAAATATCATTTAGGTAAAAATATAATCGGATACAAATAATATAATTTATATAAGTTATTTTATTTATTTATTATTCTTTTTTAATTAAAATATGTTTTTGAACTGGACCTTTAGCAATCCTACCACTGTTGGGGTCCATTAGTGGTCAGACCTGTGGCCTCAAGTTACTGGCCCAGAGAAGCATTAGCGTGTGTTCAATTTGACAACAGTCATTTTAGTTTTTTTTATTATTTTAATTTAATTTTACTTTCAGTCTCTACTGTTTACTGGGTATGACAGCTTTCAATTTAGCTTGAGTAGTTTTATAATGTGCAGTGTTAAAGGGTGATATAAGCTACATACCTGTTCATTGGTGTTTTTTCACCGCAAGCTGAAGACAGTGTTGATATTTTTTTCCTCTGTTGCTAAGATACCACTAAGGCCAGTGGCGATATCAAATCACTGACGCATAATGCGTATAGTTTTTAACACATAATATAAGCGTTTGTATTAACTGAATGAATTCATTAAATGAAATTTAAAAACCCCACAATAGACTACAATTACAATGTTTTTTTAACCGTTGTCTTAGCGAAACTGACTTTTATTTTGAAAATTTGCCAACGGCGCCCTTGGCCTGCCGTGAATCGTTTCGGTGTCGCGACAGTTTGTTGATGTAGCGGCGACCGACCCCGGTGTCTGTAGAGCTTTAGTAGTGAGGTCAGTGAGGGTCAGGTGTCGTCGCTGGTGGAAATATTAATCTCCACATATACCCGGTGTACTTTGGGTGTCGACTGGATGTCATCGGGACACGGCAGAACGCCTGGCGGCGGGCGACGATGCCGTGATGGACGCGGGCGGACTGTCTCAGCCTGTTAGCAGGACTGACGGAGGAGCGGTCGACTCGCTGACAGGCGTCGTCTGTGACGGCTCCGAGACCGAGCCCGGGACCGGCGGGCCCCGGCTGCTTCACACCGCTTGAGAGGCGCCAGGTCCTGCGCGCGGCGTGTGTCGCCGGAGACACCGCTCGACTTGTCGTGAGTCGTCGTCTCAGTTTGCAGCGCGCGAAAAAAAGTAACCGTGTTCGTTGGCAGCTGGAGGTTGACGTCGCCGCGAGCGGCCCCGCTTCACTCGGTCTCTGCGGCGGGATGGAGTCGGACGACGACGTGCCTCTGATCCTGACCTGGGACGAGGCAAACAGCGGCCTGCTCAACGAGGACACCGAGAGGGGCGACGAGAGTAAGTGAGCACCGCCGCCATGTCGTCAGATGAACAACACCCCGGTGTCTGTTAGCTGGACACGCTGCGGTCGCACACAACAGTCCACCGCGGGTTACGAGGTAGTTTGTGTTGTCCTGATGGGGCTCTCTTGTTTTATTTATTTTACTTTGCCATGAGCGGTGTGTACAAAATATTGCAACATTAACATCACTGCAAACGACAGTCTCCAAAAATGACCTCCGAGTTGAGCCGACACCGTCCGACACTAAGTGTGAACATCTGTGTGAACATCTGTGTGAACAGTGATCGGCTTCTTCTTCACGAGGGATTCACGTCACACTGACGCAGATGGGAACTGTCAGTGTGGCTCACACACACTTGTTACTGTTGCCCGGGTGCTGATGCATTTCGTTGTTTGTCCTATCTGAATTTGAAGTATTGTGGTGGTGTGTCTTTCTTCTTTTTTAACAGAGGAGTACTTCTGTATACATTGTACGTTATTACAGCAGTGTGTTATTCTGTGATGTATGTGTCAATGCTCATCTACTCACCAGGTTTGCACCGGTGCAGTCTGAAGCCGTTCAATGTTGTTGACATCCAGCTGCATTGATGCTGCACATCCAGGCTACGCCGCTTTAACGGAGAAAAGAGACCAGGGTCAAAGGTCACGTGTGCGTGCGTGTGTGTGTCCATGCATCAACTCAACATAGTAATCCTGCTCCCTTTGTATTCCTCACATATGAGCTACTAAATGACCCATCTGAGAAACTGCTGCATCAGCAGACTGCGCACCCCCTCATCCCCTCCCCGTTGCTCCTAGGCAGTATGTGTGCATTGTGTGTGTGTGTGTGTGTGTGTGTGTGTGTGTGTGTGAACATATGTGGCCTGTGTGTAACTGTGTCTGTGTGTTTGAGCATACTGGATCATTTTCTCTGGCTTGAGAGGTGAACAGGAAGAGCAGAGGAGGGTTTTTCTCCCCTCTCAGGATACGTAGGAGTGGTGGATACGGAGGAAGTGTCACAGAGCTCTTGCTGATTGCTGCTGGAACTTTCTGGAGGGAGAGGGAGATTGAACCTGGACTCTGAGAGAAGCAGAGGGAGAGAAGGCAGCTTTGTATCACCTCAGCGACAATTCACATGCTTGGACGGAAGTCTGGAGCTTGTTCTTTTTGCTGGTGGTCAGGATCCCTCAGATCACCACAAAAGTGGATTTTATTTTTCCTGGCCGAAACAGTCGTGACTGCTCTGTCTGTTTGTGTTTCTGTGAAACTGACCCTGCCACGTTATTGAGTGGGAGCTCCAAACATGTTATTGTTCTCAAACAAATGAGGGGCTGGAATGGCACACGGCAGACACACGGTGTACTCCTGTCAGGATAACAGCCCGGCTGCCGCCAGAGTGGAATTTGATCTTCACACTTCAGCTCGGTCCGCTGCAATCGTGCAGAACAGGAAACGTCTGTGACTCCATTTCTGAGACTCATATGGTCTCCACTGAGTTTTATTCCAGGGAGTTGTGTGTCTGAAGCAGAAACATGTGATGAACAGTGTGTGGGAGGATCCCTGAGATAGACTCACACAGGACCAGAATATGCAGCTGTAGAAAGTCACATGGATAAGAGATTTTAAATCTGTAAATTAAGGTTATTACAAAATCTTACGTTCACTTTAGTTTAGTTTAGCTAATCTCACAATGGCATGCTGATATCTAACACTGTTGCTAGATATTGTGACGTCTTCCCTGTCTAGTCGTGCTTCGCCCTATAGCGCCGGATTAAATCCTCCCGTGGTTTATCAGTCTCGTGTCTGTATCCTGTCTGCAGCAGGAAGGAGACGTAATAGGCAATGTGACATCAGTGCAAACACGGGGCTTTTCTTACTGACTGACAGTGGTCGGTTCAAAGTACAAACTCTGCTGCTGTGGCAGGAGGGCAACTTCCACATGCAAGTGTTCAAGTCACATTTCACTGTTCATCTAAGGGACTGGCTTGACTGGCCTCCAACGTGGCCTCCAACTTGGCCTGGATACTTCTGGATCTGTGAGGACTTGCATCAGGACTCTCACTGTGTTTCTGGAGTTTGCATCTGGCCTAAGTGGAATGTTCGGCCATCTGTATCTCCAGATGTGTGTGGCTGCTGGAACAAGACCAGTGCTCTGTGATTGACACAGACACACACACGCACGCACACAAACATTGATCAATGGAGTGCGTATGCAGGCAGGCAGCTGGGCTCCGTGAAGATCAGACCCATAACGAGAGTCCAGTAGTGATCTCCTCCTATGCCGTACAGTTAGAACTTGGATGCATTGGTAGGCACAAACTCCTCTGAGTTACACACATGTAATGTCATATATTCTTTTTTCATACAAATAATATACAGAGAATAAACATGAAGTGAAAACAAACTAATTTTATTGTTCCAGTTTGATGTACCTTTCCACATGAATGAGGGCTGTTTTAATAATACACTGGCACTCGTGTGTTTTCTTCCAGATGGAGGTGGAGGCAATTACGACATCGTGAACAATGCTGTGATCTCAACACCTGGGCCACAAAACTACAGAGCCCAAAATATGTCATTACGGCAAAGCTGGGAGATGAACTACCAAGAGGCGGCGATCTATCTACAGGTACAGAGCAACTGGGTCACATAATGGTTTCTATTACACCTGCAACACTTTATTACTTTGTTTATGATCAATCCACATGCTCTTTAAGTGAGCTGTATTTACACCATGAACAGCTGCAGGAAGTAATAAATCTGTCTATATACAAGGAACTGCAAAGTACAAGAGAGGGACACAGAGATATTGAATTTCTTGGTTAATAATTACCAATTATAATAAAATATAATACAAAGACATAATCTGGCAGTTTGTTGTGTTGCATTTAAAAAGGTCCAGGCTAAAACTCTATTGAAAAATAGATGTAGATAGTAAATGTTTTACATTCACCAGACACTTAAAGTGATAAATGTGGACATTGTGCAAAGGAGGGCGTGTATTTGGCCTTTTGCATTTGAAAGATTTCACATCAGGTGCTCGTAAATGTTTTTGTCATGCCTCCATTCAGAAAGCAGAAAAATTGACTTGTCGTAGCAGGAGAAGCAGAGTCTGAACCAATAACAGTGATAACGGTTCTGTTCCAGCAATTAAGGGATCAGTGTGTAGGATTTAGTGGAAACTAGTGGTGAGGTTGCAGAATCCAACCAACTGAATACCACTCTCCTCGCCCCTCCCTTTCCGAGCATGTAGGAGAACTTATAGTGGTTCAGATACCAAGGCACTTGAATGTGACGGACATTTTATGAAGTCCCTTGACTCGGACAATCTCCTGCTGCGTTCTTCGCTTATTGATTTGTCTTTTGAATTTTGTACACAGGAAGGAGAGAACAATGATAAGTTCTTCACCCACCCTCGAAACCCAAAGGCACTGGCGGCGTACCTGTTCGCCCACAACCACCTGTTCTACATGATGGAGCTACTGACGGGCCTTCTGCTGATGATGCTGTCTCTGTGCGAAGCTCCCGCTGTGCCCTCATTGCGCCTGGATGTCTACGTGAGTGAACACACACACACACACACACACACACACACACACACACGAGACACAACAACGTACAAACAGTTTCCTGTAAAAACCCTGGATGCCTCTGCAGGTCCATGCCACGCTGGAGCTGCTGGCGTTGGTCATGGTGGCGTTTGAGCTATGCATGAAACTGCGCTGGTTAGGCTTCCACACCTACATACGACACAAGAGGACCATGGTGAAGGTAACTCGTGCACGATGGATACTCGCCAATTGGCCCTAATTCAGCTTCTGTTGCTGTAGGATGTTTACGTTGTCTCTTCTCCCTGTGCAGACGTGTGTGTTGCTGCTGCAGTTTGCTGAGGCCATAGTGGTTCTGATCAGACAGACGTCTCATGTGCGAGTGACCAGGGCTCTCAGGCCCATATTCCTGGTGGACTGTAGATACTGTGGTGCTGTGCGCAGGTACATAACGACCTAAACAAACTCTCACACACACAAGTGACCTGTACTGCTCACAGACGTTTGGTTTGAATGTTGCTTATTTGTGAGTCCGTTAAAAACGTTAATGTTTCCCCCATTATTTTATGACTGATTAAAGTGTTGAATGCACTCGAATCTGACACACTTTCTTTCATTCAATCAGAAACTTGCGTCAGATCTTCCAGTCCCTCCCTCCTTTCATGGACATCCTCCTGTTGCTGCTTTTCTTCATGGTTATATTTGCTATCTTGGGTAAGAGTATGTTGTATTTAAGAGTGTCTTATATTCATGTTGTTGCTTCTTTTTTGCCCTCTTTAATAGTGAAGGTTGAACCATCTCCTAGTGTTTGATTTGCCTTTTGTCTCCTCCAGGTTTCTGCCTCTTCTCCCCAAACACAGCTGACCCGGTACGTTGAGCCTTTATTCTGCACTGACATTAGATTGTTTGAGTTGCGTAAGTTAGAAACTCGGGTGGTTCTTCTCTTTTTCGGTTTTGTCTGTTGTGGTCAGATTTTCTGCATTAAACCCTCCTCTCTCTGCAGTACTTCAGCACTCTGGAGAACAGCCTCGTCAGTCTGTTTGTGTTGCTGACCACAGCAAAGTAAGCTCAGCAGTAAACGTAGTACTGTGTTCAGTTTGTTTTTTTTGAGGTGCTTCCTTCTTTCAGAACCCAGCATGATTGCTGTTTCAGCTGATTCCACATTTTTCATTTTGTATCTCCTGGTTTCGTCTTTTTTGTTATAGTTTCCCTGATGTGATGATGCCGGCGTACTCCAAGAACCGCTGGTCCTGTGTCTTCTTCATTGTTTACCTCTCCATAGAGCTCTACTTCGTCATGAACCTGGTACAACTAGCCCCATGTTTAAATAGTAGCAACTGGCTGAGTGCTGTATTTGGTTTCCCAACAAGTCCCGTCACACGTTTGCTCATCCTTTCCTCTGTCGCTCGGCAGCTCCTGGCGGTCGTGTTTGATACGTTCAATGATGTCGAGAAGATGAAGTTTAAATCTCTTTTGCTTCACAAACGCTCGGCTATTGACCACGCCTTTCAGCTGCTAGTTAGCCGGCAGGTATGACCTCACTTCTCTGTGTGTTGTCATGTATGTTGGGTACAAATTATTTATTTGATCAGTTTCATAAAGCACTCATGGCTGTGGCGTTGCGGCTGCTTTCTCTTCAGAGGCCGATGGGCGTGTCGCTGAAACAGTTTGACGGTCTGATGCGTTTTTACAGACCGCGGATGTCTGCAAGAGACCGCTTCCTCACATATAAAGCTCTGAACACCTCAGTGGCTCCAATGCTCAGGTAAGCCTCCTACACACACTTTTCTCTCTTGAGATCCTCCTGCGTTTCAAAGCACTTGTTACATTTTCATGTCTGCTCTGCTACAGTCTACAGGACTTTTATAAGTTCTATGAGGTCACTGGCTTTAAATGGAAGGTAAGAAAACTTCCACTGTACTGTGTAGTTATATGTGTTTCATTTTTGCTGTTTTTCTAAAAATATACAAGTACTGTGCATGTGTGTGCGTTACTTAGGAACGGCGAAGTGGAGAATATTGGTTCGATGATCTTCCGCACACCACCTTCCTAATTTTTAAAGGCAAGTTCTCTGTTTCTCTTCTTCAAACAAATCTCTCTCCCAATTCCTTATTTTCAGTCTTTCTCTACTTCAATAGGGATCAACCTGCTGGTGAAGTCTAAGGCCTTCCAATATGCCATGTGTAAGTGTACAATTTACATTCCCCCTGCTTGTCCTCAGAGATACTGAGGCAAAGTCTCACATCATACACCTTTTAATCTTTTCTTGTGAATGCAGATGCGGTGGTTGCCATCAATGGTGTGTGGATCCTTGTGGAGACGTACACACTGAATAGTAAGTACCTCTACCGTGAACAAGTGTGACAGAGGGAAAGATTGTCAGAGTACAGATGTCTCTCCTTCCTCTTGTCCTGCAGGTGGATTTTCCTGGTCCAGATACCCAGTTCCCTGGAGTTACATTGTTTTCCTGACCAGTGAGTAGACTCTGTTCTCCAACCCTCAATGAAACTCATAACAGCATCCACATACTGTAAAACTGGTCATAAAGTTGTTTACATGCATTTATACTTATATTAACTCTGCCTCTGTCCTTCCTCTATTAGTTTATGGCGTAGAGGTGTTATTGAAAATAACAGGTTTGGGGCCAATGGCTTATATCAGCTCTGGTTGGAATCTGTGAGTAATAATAGGGTTTTTTCACTAAAACATTCATTCATGCTAAATCCAAAACTCCCCAAAAACGTTTTTGGTGCTGTGGATGAAGCTGATTCTTGCTAAGCTCTTGCTCAGTGACCACATTATTTAACAATGTTCAGTTCTGATGTTGTGGCTGTTTTGGCTCAAAGTGATTTGAACATGAAACAAACACTGTTTCTGTATTTGTGGTGATAATCTTTACTTTGCTCATCTTTCGAGGTTTGACTTCTCGGTGACACTGTTTGCCTTCCTGGGCCTGATTGCTCTTGCGTTCGATATGGAGCCATTTTACTTCATCGTTGTGCTCAGACCATTTCAACTGCTCCGGTGGGCTTTCATTTCTACCTTTTAAGATCAGAGCGGACAATTTACACAAGGCACCACTATATTATTTTCTTTTCCGTTCAAAACTTTGTGTCGTCTCTCACAGGTTGTTTAAGATAAAGCAGCGGTATCGTAATGTGTTGGACACCATGTTTGAGCTCTTCCCCAGGATGGCAAGTCTGGGGTTGACTTTAATCATCTTCTACTACTCCTTTGCAATCGTGGGAATGGAGTTCTTTGCAGATGTCGTTTACCCCAACTGCTGCAAGTGAGTCATGCTGTGATCTCAGAGTTGGGACGTATTGACATTAACTCTGGTTTTCTCCATTCTCCTATACCTCGTTTCATAAAAAGGATAAACTATCAACTCCATAAACTACTTGTCATTCCGTCTTTCTCTTTGTTTTTCTCAGCACCAGCACAGTGGCAGACTCCTACAGACAGATAAACGTCACATATGGCAACAAAACAGTGTTGGAAGAAGGATACTATTATCTCAATAACTTCAACAATATTCTCAGCAGCTTTGGTAAATAATCCTGTGTAGGACCAGGACATTTTTGTTACCCTCCACAGATCCCATGAAAAGACAAAAAACAAATCAAAACAGGTCAAAATACATATATTTATATATATTTACAAGTCTGAATAGTTTGGAGCAGTAGTGAGTATTTATGGCAGCAGGGTTGGCCTTGTAAATTAACTACATTTGCCTTATTTTTGGTAATGAAAGAATATGTCACCCAGTGTAACAGTGTGGCTCATTAGTTTGTTTTGAACATTTTTTGGATTATAATAATCATCTCCTATATGGCTCAGAGGTATAAAATATATCACGCTACAGACAAAACTGATGAGGATAATGTAGTTTGACGTTTGGTCTTCGCATTTTTGTCTGTATTAAAACTAAAAGCTTGTGCTTTTTCTGTCCAGTTGTGTTAGTTTTCCAGATTTTTAATGCGTGTGTTTTATTCCTCCAGTGACTCTGTTTGAACTGACCGTGGTCAACAACTGGTACATCACCATGGTAAGATCAAGTCACATTTCTGTGCTCGTCCTGTCAGTCTTCACTCTGCAGTTTTGTCATTGACCATCAGGTGTCACTGTTTCACCACTTCTCTGTTCACTCTCCTCGCAGGAAGGAGTAACCTCTATGACGAGCCACTGGAGCCGTCTGTACTTCATGACCTTTTACATTGTTACCATGGTGAGGTCCCTGCATGGTTGCATGAGCGTCTGCCACATGTCCATGAAAGTCTACACTCTGTTCTCGTCTTGTTTTCTGTGGACGTGAATGCATCCGCCGCATGTGTGATATTTTGTCAATGCCCTCTCCAGGTGGTGATGACCATCATTGTGGCATTCATTCTGGACGCGTTTGTGTTCCGAATGAACTACAGCCGCAAGAACCGGGAACCAGTGGAGAACCCCGAGGGTGGGTCTGTTTGTCTGTGTATAAATACTGTGTATATATTTGCAGAATCTGTAGCCTGTCGGGCAAGTTTTTGAATATTTGCACTGTTAATTGCACAGAAAATAAGATAGTATTGTGTGGAAGAGCATTGTCATTTTAATTTCTTTGTGTGTAGATGACAACGGGATCGTGTTTGAAGTAGAGGTGAGTCGAGATGAAGCTCTGGCCACACTAGAGCTCTACAAACAGACGTGCCCTGGACTGTCCTCCCTCAACTCTCTACAGGGAGTCCTACACACTATGGACCAGAGTGGCGTAAGAATAGGCAAACACACGCACACTGAACTCTTTTGACTCTGTTCTTCAAATCACACTAACAAACCTTCCCTCCTGCTTTTTTACGTGTCCAGCACTCATCTCTGGTGTACCTAGGCCGCAGGTCTAGGACAAAGAGTGACCTCAGCATGAAAATGTATGAGGAAGAGATGCAGGTAAGAAACTGAAGAAGCCACCCTGAATACCATGACTGCGGTAAGTTGGTATTTCTTGACCCTGACGTTTTCTTCCTCTTGTTTCTCCAGGAGTGGTTTGCGGCGTATTCAAGGGAAAACCTGCCTCAACCAGACCAAAGCCTGGAGCGGGTTCTGGACAGTCCCGTCTCCAACCCGTCTCCCTTCTCAGAGCCTCAGCTCAACTCACAGACTGGACCTCACAGCATCAACTAAGGCACAGTTTCTAAGCGGTACAAATACACACCACCATCTCACCATTTTTTTTAATGAAGAGAAACCCGATCACTCCAGGTCTTCTCTATCTTCCCCAAACACACTGGCAATCCACGGTGGGAAACCTGTCCAGGGCCTTTGGGACTGAAGTGGGAGTGAGATGAGTTAACGGTGGCTACTCCCTGGGGCCGTCACTACAGACAGGAAGACGGCAGTCTGTTGTTCCGTTGCTCGGAATGGGAGCGTTGCCCCCTTTTTTCTGGGCCCTTTCAAAAGACTGATGCAAATGTTACGAGGGAGTCTGTACTACCACAGTATGTTGTGTTCATGTACTGCTGTAGGCCTTTTGTAACTTCTTGTAAATCCTGTAGTGCTTTAACCTGATGCCTTAGTTTAATGGCTCATCTGATCAGTACTGACAGACACTACCAAGTTGTCTAAAGACCAAAAGTATAAAGACCCACTCCTTTTAGCTCAAAACAGTTACGGTGTATGTCCAAACTATTGTCTCAACATACTCGAGGTGTTTTATATAACTTCTTATTCTGAAATGTATTTGAGTTCGTCGTTAAGGGATTTTAATAAACTGTTCAAATTGTCATTGATGTATTTTTGCAGCTCTGTCATACAAATGGTAACTGCTTGTCATAAAGCACAGCGTTATTACAACTCGTAAACCAAACCAAAATGATTTAATTTAACATTGTAACATTTACAATTTTGTACATTTAGTTAAATGACAAATAGATTTCTAGAATATGTGTTTCCCCAAAAGCACATTCAGCGCAAACAAGACCCTGAATAAAGGCACAGTGTGAGTAGTTTCAGCTCTCTCTGAGCCTTAAAAACTAGTTTGTCATTAAATCGCCTGCTTCGTCCCACAAGCTCAACACAGCATAGTTCTGGGTCAGAGGCAAGTGTACCATTGATTCTTTTATAACTAGTGCATCGGCATGAGTGCAGGAGAAGTCATCTCCGTGATAGGTCTATACAATGCGAATCACGCCAAACTCTGTGAGTAATGCAACGAGGAGGAAGATGAAATAGAAGAGGAGGAGAAAGATTCCGTAGGTCTGACCCAAGTGGAAACGGCTCATTGGAACAATGACGAAGGACAGGACCAGAGACAAACCCAGAGATCCTGCGAGAATCCATGTCAACAAACCCTCTGATTCGAACTGCGGAGGAGAAAGAGCATCATGTCCATAGATTTCACAACTCATGAAAGAGATTTCTTCATTTCTCTGTGCTTTTGAAAATGATTGTAAACGTCTCATTTGTGTGTTTGAGGAGAAGATTACCTGCACACCCCAAGAGTGTGTTGTGACCATCTGCACCAGACAGCCCAGACCCACTCCAAACAGCATGTCTGAAGAAAATGCAGTTAAGGATGCTTTCATGTCATGAACAGCCGCTATTACACACAAGCTCTCCTAAAAAATAAGGATACTGAAAATGATGCCTCCAAAGCAGGCAGATATGGCCATCCGAGGGTATCCCTGCCGGGCGATGGTGATGTCGGAAAAACAGTCTGAAACCGAGAGAGATGCAAACGGGTCGTAGGTAGCACAAGCACATTTGTTGTATCTTTTGGATGAAAGAATGGTGTTTAACAGATATCACCTCCTATGCTGTTGCCCCAGGCCAACAGAGTCAGCCCCAGCACAGTGTTGCTGAGACTCAGCACCACACCGAGCATATGCAGTAGACTGACCACTTCAGAGGCTGCAGCGCTGATCAACACTGCGCTCACCAGGAAGCCGAGAAGAGCAAAGAGCTGGAGGGAGAAACACAAAGACAGAATCAGAAACGCATGCAAACGTGGAACAGAATATATTTCAACATCAGTATGGAAAAAAAAAACAATGTGGTTCAAAAAAGACCAGAGATTTATGGATGACTTATGATGAATATATACCATGTACATAAGTGGAGTGTTTTATAGGTGTGTCATTCAGACTTCAATGTCTCAACAACGATTGTATAGATTACATGACATTCATAATCCCCAGAGGGAGAATTCTACCGGTGATCATCTGACATTTCACGTGGCGCCACCGTCATTTCAAATTTTCAAAATGTTCAATGCTTCGGTTTGTGTCCAAACCCCCGCAAAAACCAATGATGTTCCCATCATGTTAACGTGCTGAACGTCACTGGAACCCTCGGCCTCAGTGGAGCATCAAATAGCCAATCGCTTGGCTGTAGACTGAATCTTTTTAAATGACAATTTAATTAATTCACTGATTACAATGTCTAAGATGTTGATGAGGAGGCGCTCGCTGACCTGCGCACACTCCATCCCCCCATAAAGGGTTTATGTCCTGGACAAAATCGGTTCCTTTTTATTCTCCACAAGTACTTACAGTGTGATATTTGGGAGGGCGGTCATTGGTGGTGGTGCAGAACACAATGGCCGACAGAAAAAGTCCCAACAGAAGGGTTAACAGCCAGACGGGAAACTGCCCTTGGATCATGTAAACTCCATCTAGACATTTGTTGAGAAAAACAAGAAGAAGATTGCAAAGTAATAATGCAACAATATATCGGATTTTGGCTGCTACAGTATGTCAACTTGCTTTCATCTGGAAAGTTGATGCACTAACATGTTCCTGACTGGAGGGTGAGCACACACGCCAGTGGGGCAGTGATCAGATGGAGGCAGTTCAGTGGGCGTCTCCAGTTCTTGTCCTCTTTATCAGGGTCAACTACAGGGATGCAGAGCAGCAGCAGGACCTCCAAAGGTGTCTGATGAGTGCAGCACACAAGTTCAAGATAATTTACATGACAAAAATAGTCTTAAATAGCTTTGACATCCAGCCAGATCCATCCACAAACTGAGCTCTTTTCTCCCACCTTCAGAACTTTGAGCACTCTCCAGCACCCCGATTTACTCCTCCATTTCCTGTTGTCCACTGGGTTCAGGGAGCTCAGCAGGATCTGACTTGTGGACTCAGAGTATGGCAGAAGTGGTCTGTACTCTGTCTCTGACTCTGAAGCACACGTGCATGTTATGGTCCTAGTGTTACATTAACGTATATTCTGTTTTACAGAACACTGCGGCACATTCGTACCATACTCCTGCTGGATCCTCGCATGAGTCAAGATGGGAATGTCATCATCAGACGAGTCGGACGAGTTAAACTCTGTGGCAAAGAAAAAATAAATAACCATCAGCCAACTGTGGTTCAGTCAGGACCACTATAGTCAAAACCAATTCATTTCAATAATCGTAATAAGTTTTATTTGGCGGTATGGCTCTGGTCTAGGACCTTCACTTCACTTCTACGAGCCTTCACTGAATGTGAGGCAGGGAGAGCAGCAGCCAAAGACCCTCAGCACAGAACAGAGCAGGTACAGCAATGACAACGCACGGCATTGCTTGCAGTGAAAGCAGGAAGCGTAGGCAGGCTAAAGCAGTTTCAATAATGCACACAATTTGAGCTTTGCCAATTGAATGTGTAGATGAGGATCAGCTGAGCCTTCAGCTGATGTGGTCTGGCATAGAGATCTCTGTCAGCTGATGTACTGGATCGTGGCTGAGCTTGACTTTGTGGCCTGCCTGAACAAGCGCTTAGTTTTAACAAAACCAAGTAGTTCTTAGATTCACTTTTGCCGTTTTGTCAATGTATATGTGTATCTAACCTGTAATAGGTGCATCATTTTGGACACTGGCGTTCATTAAATGTTTTTGCCGGCTGTAGATGTACGCACTGATGATAACAATCAAGACATACACCACATAGAGGCCCAGGTAACCTAGAAAAAAAGAAATGAAACAAAGTGAAGTTCAAAATGCCAAAGTATGTGTAGAAATACTGCTCTTGGAACTATATGCAGTCTGCTGTAATTGTGGACTTGTTTTTGACAATATATATATATATATATATACCTAGTGTTTCTCCCAGTGTCGTGGTTCCTCTGTAAAGCATGAGGAAAGTCCAAAACACTGCAGCCATGTAGAAGATGACATCACGCAGAAATGGACGGGTGGCAACGGCGAAGGGCTTGACCAGCGCCACGCTGCCTGCAACTACTGTGGTGACAAATATACCAGCTCCTGTGGAGGAATACGGAGAGAGATCGGAGGAAGTCCAACCAGGCTGTCACATTAAAAAGTTTGATTTGTTTTTGTGTGTGTGCCTACCAAATAAGGCTCCGACAGCGAGTCCAGCGGTGTGTGGGTGGGAGAAAGCTGAAATGGCACTGAAGATGTCGGGAGCTCCATTACCAAGAGCCAGAAATGTAACGCCCTCAGCACAAGTTAAAGAAAAACCTTCCTCACACAAAAAACAACAACAACATATGCACGGAGAGAAGTGAAATAAAATCAATCTGAGAGAGGAAATATGTTAATCAGGAGGATGAATAGAGATTGTTATGATTTTGGGACATCTTTTCAAACAGCCACAGCCAGCCAAGGATACAGCCACATTGTGAGTGAGGTGCAGACTCGTGGAGATGGCCGACAGGTTGGGACAGAAACTGGGGAGAGACAATAAGTGAGTTCACTCCTGAGAAAGGCAAAGGGTAATAGAGAACATCTGAGAACTTTTTCATTAAATATTCCTCAATAATTTAGGACATATCAAATTAGACATAAAACTGCTTAATTTATTATTATCGGATTGAAATGCACTGTGTTCAGCGTGTGACGGTTGCGCGACGATTGAGACAGAAATGCAGAACAAACTGTTTCGCTTCAGGAAATCTCACAATCTTACAACTCAAGTGAAACAATTGCATTTCAAAAAAAAATATCTACAGTCATGTGACCATTAAGCTAATCTCACACTGAGAGCATAAATGTGTGTGAGAGTTTGCCTGTACATGAGGCGCTTCATTGCAAACTGATAAACTTTCCTGACGCATAAAAGTGAAATACACAACGACACTTGCAACGTAACAAATACTTACAATTTAGATGCTGATAGTCCAAGAATGACAAATAGAAAGAACAGCCATATAACCTGTGGAGAAGCGGAATAAAGTAAGACAGTCAAACACACTTGTGTCTGACTGTCACACTAAGACAAATGTTCCATGAAAAAGAGAATAGGTTGCCTAAGTTGAGCCTGATAATCGTGGCAGATAATTCATTTTTTTACAGAGACGAAAAAAAGAGCAGGTTTAATGGGGAATTCAGGAAGTTCATACATCCTCATGAAAATCCATTATTTAGCAAAGAGGGAAATGAATGAGATCAGCTGGTGCTGAGATGCACAGTTTGGCACACACACACACACACACACACACACACACACACACACACACACACACACACACACACACACACACACACACACACACACACACACACACACACACACACACACACACACACACACACACACACACACACAGGCCTTACACAGAGAGTGATGGTGAGAGGTGTGAGGTTGGGAGGCAGCAGACAGAAGGCCAGACTGAGGTAGTTGATGAAGCCATCTTCCATGGTACAGTCTGATGTGTTCTTTACAAAAGCACAGCGGTCCGCAGCACTGAGGGTCATCACAAGGTCACACTGTACAAACACACACACACAAACATTTTATGAACAAAATTTTAGCCTTAAATGATTTAATTATTCAATTAAAACTTCATAGATTCAAAGATTCATAGATTCAAAGACATCACTATAAGCTGCTCCACAATAACCGATCAGTGCGCATCTATTGACACCCTGCTCTCACTCTGTGTACAACTCACAATACAGACAGGAAGTGGCCGATTTCACGTTCAGTATTTTTTCTTTTTCTTTCCAAGTAACCAACCAATACTCTGATGCGGAAATGGGTTTGCTCTGATCTGACCACACATTAAGGTATTGATTGAGGGACATGCAGCATATAAGAATAATATCTATAAAGAGTGGGCGCTAATAATAAAATCTTCTCTGCCATGGTATATTTTTTATATTTATACTATATTTCCTGAAAAATTTGTTAGGCTGTTTATGGCTAAACAACCAAACAGGATTTTTCTGTTTAAAGCTTTTCTGGCAAACTAAATAACAAAAATGAAAAGGAACTTCATTGCATTGTTGCAACAAATAAAGTAAAATAAAATAATAATAATTATATATAACTGCTCATTGATTTGCAATTTTGCCTACAATAGCTAAACATACCTAGACATAGTTAAGAAATTGACAATGACAAATTATATTAATTACATTGTCCCACAGTTACACTCAGAGGCTACTTTCATTGGGTACACATATAATATTTAATAGAAACCAATACAGTTGTCTCCAACTGTGTGAATTCAAAATGTGATGAGCTGGACTGTATTATACTGAGAGCTCTTTCTAAAGTTTGACACACTATGTGTCTCTCAATTCAATTGTTGCCAAAGCATCAAAATACAATTTGTCCGAACATTCGGACAGAACACAACAAACAGTAACAGGAAGATTGAGATATATATATATATATATATTGTGTGTGTGTGTGTGTGTGTGTGTGTGTGTGTGTGTGTGTGTGTGTGTGTGTGTGTGTGTGTGTGTGTGTGTGTGTGTCATTCACTGATACTCTCTCTGCTCATGTGACAGCTGGAGGAACCTGCTGACGACCTGACATCCTCAAGACAACCGACAAGCAGCTCCTGTCCTCACACATGCGACAGCGACAGCGGTGATTGGTCCATTTCATTAAGAATCAAGTCAAATCACCGACCTCGTCGTATTTGCCGTTTTGAGACATCTCGGCCGACGCGTAGTTTGCGGGCTGCCCGGCTGATAGCCCGACCCCGCCGGCTGCTGTGGGCAGCAGCAGCGGCAGCAGCAGCAGGAGTGACGGGGAAGCAGGAGGAGACATGATTCACTTTAACCCGGAGCTGCGTCCATTGCGGCGGCGCGTTGACAGGGCGGTGGTTTGGCTGTTCACGTCCGGTCTCTCAAGCTTAAAAAAAACAACCCAAAACAAGTGACGAAAGAAACACGTCAAAGTCCCCGTCGAGGCCGCCGCTCCGCGGACGATTGGCTGCTTCGAGTCTCTTATCTACGGGCTCTGTACATGACTGCGAGCTCACCGTCGACGTCCTTGCACATTGCGTACTGACGCCACGCCCACTGTTTTCCCAACCAGGCGTGTGCCGCATTCAGGGACTCCTCGTAAACTCGGACACTGAACGGATACTGATATTGTATGTTAATGTCCACGTTCATTCATTCTTATCACTTAGTTACATTGTTATTAAAATTGACCATGATTTAATTCGACACACACAGACGTTTGAGTCACAATAAAACCCAATCAGTGAAAATACAAGAGAAATAGTCGCAGCAGAATATATTGAGGTGGTACAATATATAAATATATATGTATAGATGTATATATATATATGTATGTGTTTGTGTGTATATATATATAGAGCATCATTTTGGAGGTTGACCGTGTCACTTTTACACTACGTGAAGGCACAGTGTAAGTGTAGCTCTGCCCCTCCTGCAAGTGAGTAAACAGGTCTCCTCTTGCCTCTGACCTGTGCTCTAGTAGTTCATTTGTGGTCTGTTGATCTTTCCTTAAGCTCTCTAATATATATATATTTTTTTTTATTACAAACAGCAACAGTTCCATATCTCAAGTCAGGTTTATTCATAAAGCACATTCAAAACAACCTGAGTTAAGTTTTGGGCGCTGCAGCAAACGCCAATACAGTCATGTAAATACAGGTGAGATCTGTGTCTCTGTGTTACAAACGTGATAGGGACAACTGGCTAATGCCAAAACAGAAAGCATTGCAGTAATCCAGCTGTGAGGAGATTTTGGGCATTTGAGTCTATCTTTAGATCATTGTAAGAGAGGAAGGGTTTGAGTTAAGCAATGTCTCTTAGCTGGAAATATAAACAACACAACAGTGGATCAAAGATGAAACCAAGGGACCAAAACATTATTGTTGCTGTATTTGCAGACAGAAATGCAAAAACATTATATACATAAGTAAATATCACAAATACCAAAGAATATAAATGTTTAACATTAACACACTTTTCTGTAGCAGGAATTAATTATTTCTTAGGAAATTTTTATTTCTCATAAAAGAATAGTCTCAGTCAAGAAACACTGTCGGATACAGTGATGAAATTCTGCAACAGAATTAAAGTGAGGCACAGAAATGGCAGGTGAATGAAAAGATTTCTTTGTTTCCTTTGAGCGTTCAGCCTTGTGTGGGCCGGTCGCACACCAGCGCAGAATCAAGTGGAGGAGCGCTGGGATCATAGCAGCCTCTTGCCTGTTTACTTACCACGGGACATAAATCCTGTTCACACCATCTGATAAGGGAAAACAAAAACAGGGGATAAATAAACGCAAAATTTGAGGGTTCTTTTGTGTTTTTTAAACTTTATTTTAAACCTGAGAGCTGCATAGGCGTCAGATTGAGAGGCTCCTTTCCAACAAGCATGGTCGATGAGAAGGGCACCTGTTCACAAACGGACAGTTGACACACAGACTTACTGTAGATTAATGTAGTAAAAGGTAATGTTGCAAAGGGTTGACACTAACAACTGACTCCTTGATCATTTTCTTGGTTGATCGGCTTATGGTCCATAATAATAATAATAATAATAATAATAAGGTCTGTTTTCAATTTGTTTGTTTTATTAGACTTTCAGTCCAAAACAAGAAGAAATTACATTTTCTTTGATATGTGACAAATTAAAGCATCTTCACATTTGAGAAGACTGAAACCCGAGAGTTTGGAATTTTGCTTATTTAATTTTTTCGATAGATTAAGTGATTACTCATCTAACTGTTGCATGTCTATATTCATCATTTATTTCACCCATTCTCTAACATATGTAATCAGTTTTCTTTCTTGTCCTTGTCCCTTATTGTATTTATACTTCTATTCAGAGTCAAATTCCTTGTACAGTATGTACAGTATTTATCCATGTGTTCGTTTGGTGCCTACCAGTGTAGATGCAAGCCAGGCTGTAGGCCAGGTCTCTGGCTGCCAGTTCCAGATAGCTTGCTTCTCTCTTAGCTGCGACTTGAACAAACGTCTCCAGTTCAGAGAGCGCACGGTCCACTGCAGTCACCGCGGGGCCCAGAGAGGAAACGCTTGATGCACCTGCGAGCAGCGACTACGAGAAGAGGAAAACAAGTGCACTTCACGTTCCTGTTCAGCTCTGTCGCAAAGACTCGTTGCTAAACTTGTCTGAGAGGATCATTCCCTGACTTCTTACCTTAGCATGGGTGAAGAAGGCGTGGAGAACCATTCCTGAGCTACGGGCCACACAGCGCAGCACATCCAGAGACAGGACATTTGTTGTACCTTCCCAAATACTCAAAACCTGAGCGAGAGAGAGACGTGTAAGCTTGAAAGTTACAGGAAGTGTTGATTGAATACTATCGATTGTTTGGTGACTGACTTTACCTGTGCATCACGAAGCAGTCCTGGCAACCCAGTGTCCTCAATGTAGCCCTGCCCGCCGAAGCTTTCCAAACCCTCAGACACCACAGCCACCGCCTGAGACAAAACAAAACATGGACATTACAGGTTTCTTTAAGGAATATCAACTGTCAGTTTATCAGCGCAGAGAGTGTTTGTACAAGCCGCGCACCTGCTTCCCAGTATACAGTTTGACCACAGGAGTGAGCAGACGTAGGAGGTATCTGTCAAACTGGGTTGCCATGCCACTTTCCTCTCGGCCCAAGAGACGACACACGTCCATCACCAGGAGGAACGCCCCACGAGTCTGCACCTGTCCGTGTCAGAAGCAAGTGGGATTGAGGGATGATGGGAAACACTGCATAGTGTGTGTAGTTTTTTTCTCCCCCTCTGCCACCTTACCTCCATCCTAGCGAGAGTCTGCATGTGCAGCGGGTGGTCTTTGAGAAGCTTTCCAAAGGCAGTGCGGCGAGAAGCGTAGTCACGAGCTAACTGGACGACCCTGTGAACACGCATAAGCACACACACACGCGACGCAAAATTTGTGTTAATCTGTGATTTTGGAAATTTAGCGCAGGATGCAATGCAATAGTATGAGTAGTATCCTGCCTTCTCATCGCAGCTGCAGCAGAGATGCTGTTGTGGATCCTGGTTATGGTGAGCATGTTGGCTATGGAGGCCACACCTCTGCCTTCATCTGAAAGCTGTAAGTGTAGAGAAGAAACAAAGATGTCAAAGATTTTGACCTAAAAACAAGTAGGCTGCCTGTTATTTCAACAGAAAATGCATTTCAACAGGCGTCTGGTTTCCATAAAAATTTGAACAGTCATGCGTTATGAAGCATGAGAGAAGACAAACTAGTCACTTTGGGGGAAATTCACTGTTAAAGCTCTTTTGACCAATATTTTATGTTGTATATATAATATTTTATACTATAACATTTATTTTATTATGTGTCACTGACCCTGTGTGCGGGCAGGCCGTCCAGCAGTAACTCAGCGGTCGGCATTTGTCGCGTGCCCAGCTTGTCCTTCAGTCTCTGAACCTCAATACCCCTCAGCCGGCCGCCCTCGTCTCGGCTCACCTCAGCGTAGAACAGAGACAGACCCCTGCTGCCCTGTGCACAGTGCAACGGAATCACTTTGTAAGTGATTAAAGGACCGACTGACAGCAATGGAGTGCGGGAAGTAAGTAAGAAGTAAGTTGTACTGGTGTGGTGGCGCCCGTTCTGTCCTGCACTCTGGCCAGCGTGAGAGTCATGTCTGCGTCTGTAGCAGAGGTGAACCACTTGAAACCGTGAAGTTTGTACGAGCCATCTGATTGGGGAACAGCCACCGTCTCTGTTCCGCTGGCTGAGGACATACACGGTGAGATTAATTAAGTTTGTTACGCAGAGGACGTCAGTTGAGTAGCCGGTTCTTCTTTGTGGCCCGGGACACGTTCACGTACGCACAGCTGAAAGAATGTGGTCATATGTGGCCCAGACCACCTGCGAATGTGGTCTACTAGTAATAGTGATCAAGTTTCAATGTGTCCTGGGTGCATTACTACTTGTCAAGACACATGGTGATGTCAGGTATGAGCAGAGTCTGTGATAGTAACTACTGACCTACATCAGATCCTCCCTGTCTCTCTGTCATCCACTGTCCAGATGTCCAGAACCATTCAGGCCGACGAGTGGTCAAACGACTGTAGGCTTCATCTACTGGCCATGAAACACCTATGGACTACACATACACAGCCAGTCAATCACCACATTTACAAGCTCAAAGAAAAAGGTTATTAGGAGAAATCAGGTATAAATCAAGGACATGTTTACATATATGCATATGTGCTCTTGTATTTTACTTTTCAGAAACACCAACAACCGTCTGGGTACCACTGTATGTTAGTCAGATGATTTGTTTCTCCTGACACACCTGCAGTACTTTAGCAGCTCCGTCTGTCATGGCCAGAGGACAGGTGAAGAGACCAGAGGAGGGAGAGAAGATGTACAGCTTGCTCATTTGGTACACACGACTGGAACGCAAACAAATTTTCTCTCAGTTTCTCATTTGTAATCACTGGAAACTGAAAAAAATATGTTTTATGAAGTGAAACGTCTTCTAACCTCCACTCCCCAAATGGCCTCTCATAGCCAATGGCAACCAGTCCTTCCTGTGCCGACAGGTCTTTCATGCGTTTCCAAGCTGGGGAGGTCACGATGTGGTCCACCCTGTTACCCCAGGGGTCAAAGTGTATCAACTGTGGTGGGGTGAGCTCACACTCTCTGCCCCACCTGTCCACCTCATTCGCCACGCGCTCTCCAAATGCACACAAGTCTGAGCGAGCTGCCTGTGAAGTAAATACAAACACATTCACTTAGATTATTTGTGTGACAAGATAGATACTGTCCAGCTGTTTACCCAATATGGAAATAATAGTCAGGTGTACTCTGGAGCAAAAAACCCTGAAGGGACGGCGATGCTCACCTCCTGGGGCAGGTGTCTCCTCAGGTATCCCCTGAGCAAGGCATCCTCTAGAAATGGGTTCTTCAGCACAGGCCTTTCCTGAAAGAAAGATCCGATCCTGGCTCCGGAAAATGGCGGGTAGTTTGCCGCCTCCCAGAGATGCTCTTCATCAGATCTCCTCGTGCCCGCCTCAGTTTCACTTGCAGTTCGGATGTGGACCAGCAGTTTGGGAATGCCGCACCACAGCCGGTGGAAGCCTCCAGCCACACGACGGTTCAGGAGGGCAGCGTGCACGGACATGGCTCAAGACCTGCAGCCTGAGGCCATACAACCAGCACAGGAGGCAGTTGGGAAAAGGTTACGTTTTATTTATTCATTCATTTACAGGTTTATAAGGAAAGCAAAATAAATATTCAGCACAGTCTCACATTTCAAGCCATGTTGTTTTCCCGTTGCTCACATTTGTGGATTGTAGTACCGCTTCCTCTTTTCTCTGCATTCGTTTTTTTTAAAGCACACAGTGTGCTCTGTTCTGCAGAAGCCGTTAATGTTAAGTCTGGGTGGGACTGCTTCACTATATTTTATTTTCTGCCAAAAAAGTCAGAAAGGTTGCGACATTTAAGGGAAGTCAGATGCAAATGAGCTTCATATTTACATTTCCAAAGGTAATCACAGCCCTAGAATTCAGTCAGTATTCATAAAACACATTGACACAGTGTTAACCTTGTGTCAACAACTCTATATGATTATTATTATTACTATTTAATGGACCTTTGTAAAGGGTAAAGCACACTCGTTTGACTCAAATAGTTTATTATTATCTGGTCTGAGCTGCAACACTCCCGAGTGCAGTGACCCACTCAGCTGTTATTACACCATGCTTTTTAATATTTTTGACATTATTTACAGTATATTATTATGGAGAGATGAAATCAATATGCAGATCAGATTTAATGTTCATGATGCCAAAATATCTTTTTTTTATGCAGCGGTGTATGTACATGTGTATCTCTTTTACATGTACAAATCAACAACAATCAAAAACCTTATCAATATCCTATTTAAATATGGGGATCAACAGTTCATATCACATTATCTTCCGTCCACAACCTAAACCACACAGGACAAACTGGGGATTAGTATGTGAAACCATATTCTGTTGAGTTACTTATAAGTTAACTACGATGACCAGAAGACTGAGGGTGAAGTTGTCCCACAGACAGACCGAGTGAAAACAACTGGGTCAAAGGTCATTCGACTCCTCTGTGCCTTTGTGCAGACTTCGGTTTCCCATTTGGATCATTAATCGAATTTAATGCAGTTTTAGATGAAACAGAAACAGAAACAGTTCACTACACAACAACCACAACAGCTCAGGTAACCACGAAGCTCTTCTTCGTCCGTTTCACTGGAAATTTGATTTTTTTCAAATTCACAAGGACATCCCTTTTTCTTTTTTTTAAAGACTGAATCAGCTGCAAGTAAAACACGAGGCTTCGTAGATGTAGGACAATTACAAACGATCTTACCTGTCGGTAAACAGTCGACAGTCGGTGCTCACGTTCTCAGCGGCTAACTCCGACTTTCAAAATAAAAGTCGCGTTCCTCGTTACACGGTCACTTTGCCCCTGGTTCCATAAAAACACGCAGGTTTGAATTTTGAATTATGGCCAAAACAATTAAGGTGATTGGATTTTCAGTTAAGGTGCATTGAAATTTGTTATATTTCATGCAGTGTCCTGCTTGATATGATGATCCACAGAAAAATGGGTTGTCATAAAAACCCCATTGAGTTGAACAACTTAAATATACATTTTTGGAGAAAAACTCCAGTCACATTTATTTCACTGGGCTGGTGGCAGAAATCTCAAACCGAAAAATTACTTTGGCACTAATAGTCATTGGTTGGCTTTTAAACATTTACTGACAACTCTATCAGAAATGTAAGTTTACATTTCATAAAACCTATATTCTGTAATTTAGCAACTTAGTATGTAGACATGTCAAAAATAACACGCAAACATGCATCAAAGGTGTTGCTGAACCAGTTTTATTATTTTAAGTAAAGATTTGTCAAAAATACAGAATTGTTTGTTCCAATCAGAACAAAAGGACTGAGCATGCACCGTTTAATAAAACATTTCCATGACATGTTAAAATTATGATCAAAAGAAAGGACACAGGCACTGAATAATTATGAACACACAACTTTAGCATTAAACTGAGATTTTTTTTTCTTCTTCCAAAAATAAACACAGAACAGTCGTAGCGTAAATGCAGGGGGATTTAAAGAAATACTAATACTGATAAAACCCAGTAAGTAGTTCAAGTTTGTGGGTGTGGTTCATCACCCAACCATAAAATATTTACCTGGTTTACTTTTTAGGCAGACCAGGATTGAGGAAGGTCAATGAGCAACACTGGTGTGTTTTTAGTGTACAAAAATAAAAGATAATGTTTAAGTAAAGGTTGCAGTGTGGAGCATAGCCCATACAAGCCAAAGTCTTTAGTCACCTCCGGTTCTCACTTGACAATGGACCAAAATGAGAAAGAAATGTAGTCTGTAGTTTGTCACAGCATGATGCAGATGACTATATAAAGGAAGCATTAACTCTATTAAACCTACCTACCCACAAATAATTTCAAAGGCAAATCAGGACAGGATGGCTTAAACATAGCTTAACATACAGTATATAAGCAAGTATATAAAAGGACTAAAAAGAAAACCACAAGCCAGGGGACTACCCAACTATGTAGAATCACCAAAGAACAGGCCCGAACTCAGCGAGCGTGCTGGTGCAGCCTGAACACTGGAACAAAATCAATGATCAAATTGATGACAATCTGATTCAACAGGTGGATGGATAAACGATGAAAATATTCCTAAATATTCACAGCCAACTCTGCACATAATCATATGTTCTTGAAGACCCGTCAGTCTGTTGATGTGCACGTTCGTATACTTCTGTTTTCGGTCTTCTTTAATCACCCTTGGTGAGGAGGTCCTCTATGTAGGCATCGAGCTCGTCGTCTGTGTTTATGTCAATGTCCTAAAAGTGCAAAAACAAACAACAAACAAAGAAAAAAAATATTACTTGGTTTTTTTTTGCTTATTCTTTTGGGCTATTGATAATGTGCCGTACAAAATAAGCAGTAAACAATCTTACCTCTTGTACTTTCTGCAAAAGTGCCACAATGTTTGTTCGTAGTTTCTGTAGTTTCTCGTCTGCCTCCTTCAGTTTGACCTCAGCGCTGTTGCTCTTCTCTTCCACGGCTTTGGCCCTGGCATCAGCTCGGCTCTGGTACGAGTTACACAACGACTGGAGACCAGATTCATACTGCTGGAAATATTCTTTCTAAATGGAGTGGGGGGGGAGACACATTAATACACCACCAATCAATTTATATATAAGATTATATAAACACATTCTTAAATTGGTTTTGTAGTATTGCTGGAGAAAATCTATTTCCAAGCCAATTCAGTTCTCCACTAATGATTTTACTGGTCACCAGATTTTGATTTGATCCAATTTATTCATTTTAAATACATTTTCATTGTAGGTTTTAAACTAGCCTAAAGATCGATATATTAAATGATTTACTACGTATCTCACCAAAGGAAAGGCCACCAACTCCTCCGCTGTCATGCTGTTAACATCGTCCTTTGGAATCCGAAAAGCAGGAGGGAAAAAGTATCGCAGCATTGTCCTGGATACACAATCAGCACCGTGAACACACCACAGTATTACAAGACTTAGACGAAGAATGATTCATGTGGCCCGACCATCAAGGTTTACAAAGTGTTTTGTAATAGCACCAGGTCATTGTGACCTGCTCACCTCAACATGCTGACCAGGCTGTCGGTCACCTCTCGACTGGTTCCTGGCTGAGTAGTGTCCGGCTCCATGGGCGCCGGCCCCCTCTCCGTCTCCTGCTGGGTGTCAGGTGTCTGAGAGATTGGAGATGGCGGCCGCATCAACCGGACTTCATCGCTACCTTTAAACACCCTTTTCAGACACACACACACACACGTATGTATAGGGTGTTAATTGCCTGATATGTCATCAAAAATGTGCTCTGAAAGCAAAAACACAGACACGGTTTCTTACCATCTGTCTTTAGGGGTCGATCGAGGTACGTAGTCAAACTTCACTTTCCAACGAACACTCTGTTTGTTTGCCTCGACAGCAATGACTTTGCCCGTGTACCACTCCTTATTGACTCGTACTTCAACCAGAAGACCCTTATCTGTGGAAAATAATAACACAGGTAGACATTCCTCCAATTAGAGCTTTCATCTTCCAGTTGTTTGTGCAAAGCGTGTCAGTGAAGAGCTGTCCATCCTCTCACCTTTCTGGACATTTTTTGTGTCGTTCTCTGGGTCTGGTTGTGGCGCCTTCTCAGGTGCCTGCAAAAGAACAGTCATTACCACCGCAGTAGCCAGAGAGACATTGTTTACTGAAAAGACAGAGTGAGGTTAAAAGAAATGATTTGCCAATCGGTTAATGAACCAAGTGAGATGCCCTAGTGTGACCTCAGGCATTTGTTCAGGATGGCATGGTTGATTGCAGAAAGCCGTTAAAAAGAACTTTGTATTTAAGAGAGAATTGTTAGAAGAGAAAATGATAATCTGAAAACACCGAGAACAGCCGAAAAGATTAAGTTGTCGTGACCGTTAGAAGATGTGATCGGATGCAGCCCAGCTTTAACTGGACGTCGGAGAGAAGAGTGAAGCTACCTTGGCTATAGGCCCATGCTGTTGTGTGGGAACAGATTTAGGGGCAGAGGCTGGTGTGGTTGGTGTCTTTCGTGTAGGAGTGGACACTCCTTTCCTCTCAGCATGGGAGTGTATTTTAACCTGCAAGGTCAACAGCAGATGAACTCTGACTGGAGATTCAGTAACTGACTTAGGCACCCAGGAATGCCCATATTTCCATTTTTTATTCTTTAATGTATGAGCCCCGAACTTGATTGTGTCCAATCAGACACTATGTTCTAATAGCATCAATGTCCTGAGGACAAGATGCTTGTCCACTGTATTAATGTTCTGTAAGAATATGGCAGAATTTTGGGTCTGATGAACAACGTGGCAGATACTTTGGAACATGTATGTTTTCCACATGTAGAGAAACAAAGACTTATAAAGTACAATTACAGCCAATTCATTAAATTTGTGGTTTGGCTTGTAGCTTATTATAGCACTTTAGTCACTGTCATTACTTGTTTAGATAGAGGGAAAAAAGGGTGAACAGATACACGTGTTATGATGCTGCAAGCAGCTGCCCAGGTTTGTTCAATTCTCTCTCATCTCATACATTTTTTCACTTCATGTAATTATTCTCACATAGGACACTGAGGGAGGTGAAGCAACAAAGAGCTGTGAAAAGAGAGGCTGCAGCAGACACCTTGACAGCACATTGCACAGTGCATCACACCCAGATTGACAAATACAGGCTGACTCATGACATGAAAGTAAATACTGACTGATTCATGCAGAGTTGATAATATTTCCATTTTATACAGTTCATTGGCATTTTTTTGTGCATGTTGTTGATGCATTGTTTTCAGTAAGAATGGAAATTTGAACCAGTGTTTCCGACCTGATGCCTAGAAAATCTACTCACAAATCTTGTGTGTTTACCTCGTCCGCCTTGCCACGTTTGGGAAGTGGGGTCTTCTCTACCACCTTCCCATAGTTACCAGCTCCTGCAGTCAGCTTGGATTTCTTTGTCTGTGGTTCTTCCTCCTCACTTTCTTCCTTGCTGTTCTCTTCTTCTTCCTCTTCTTCCTCTTCTTCCTCTTCTTCCTCCTCACTGTCCTCCAGCTCTATAATTCTCTTGCGTTGTCCAGCAGCTGCTGCTTTGGCAGAGGATGTTTTGGCAGATGTCTAATTTTGGAGACATATACATTTTCAAACTTTTTGGGAGATTTACTGGACACCCAAGTTTATAACTTTATCCGACAAAACCTGCCATTTTTACTTTGATATTTGTGAAATACTGTTAAAAAATTGTAACTTACCCGTGGGCTACGGCTTGATGGAGGTGCTTTGGCTTTGGGTGCAGGCTTTGCTGCAGGCGGCGGAGCCTTTGTTGCAGCTCTAGACCTGGATGGTTCCACTTTCGGTGGCGGTGGAGGAGCAGCAGGTGTCCGAGTGGGGCGCTGAGAAGCAGCACGAGATGGAGCGGTACTAAGGGCATTTTTGAGGTGAGCTGGAAGTGGTGGAGAGCGGGGCCGTGTTATGGCTCTCTCAGAAGATCTAGTTGCCTGCACCAACAACAGAAGAAAAGGAGAAAGCAAGTCTTAGTGAGTTTCTTTAAGATATGGACCTGAAATCAGTGTTGAAGATGACAGTAGTATCCAAACATTGACTCTATATTTATTTAAACATTACAAGAAGCACAGTAGACTAACTTTGTACCTGAGAGGAGCGCTCTGTTGGTTTCATGCTAACCTCCATTGGTAGCTTCTTCACATCGGCTTCAGATTTGATGGTGCTGGTTTTCTAAGAGGGGGAATATAATATTTATGTCCCGATGTAAAACAATACAGAGCAAAACAGAGACAGGGAGAGAAGGACGAGGTACAGTACCTGCAAGACCTCTAATTTCTCCTGCTGCTGTTTGATCTTTTCTGCCAGCTCTTTCTGTTTGTCTTCAACGGTCTGCTTGTCTTTTTTCAGAACACCACATGGCAAATTCTGTTTCTGTTCAAGAGCATCACACCTGAAAACATGCCATTAACTCATTACATGAATACTCAAACTATAGTCAACTTTTAAGACATATCAAATACAGTTAAATTCTGTTACCTGTCCTGAGCACTGTCAGGGTTCATGAGACACACCCAACTGTCTGGGTAGCGTTTGTCCACAGCATCCATCTGGAATGGCAGCGTTCTCCACTTCAAACATTTATCTGAAAACAGAAAAGCAGTGGCGATAGGTTGGTTTGGAGGGTTACAGTACGACTATGAGTGTCTGTTCTGTATGTGTAATGATTTTTAACTGACCACACTGAATAGTTAGTGGTATCTCCATGGCCCGACGTCTCTTGTATCTTTGCTCCGATGATGGCGGTGCAGACCAGCTGGCAGACAGATATCCAAACTCATCCCAGAACTTCACGATACCTTTCTGGGCTGCAGAACACACAGAGATATCATTATTATTAAAGTAATAAAATATACTTGACTCAGGAAAATATTATACTGATAGAAGTGTTAAACTGTGTCCACCATTTTTTTTTTAACTGTGCAGAGTAGGTTTTGCTCACAATAGAAAACCTGAAAATTCAGAGAAACTCACCAATATTAGTGTCCTTCCAGTACTGAGCTAAATGTTCCCCCATGGATTTCAGTAAATGTCGATACTCCTTAGCATCTGCAAAGTCCTGTTTGTTGTGAGTGGGCTCGAGAACTAAATATGGGACATCCACTACACCAACGACGCCTCCGCAGGCCCTAAAACACGAAAGCCATATAACTGCAAATCATTTTTCTTGGTCATTCAAATGTTGTACTGTGGTAAGAGCAGGTTTGAACACAAGCATAAAATCTTTAATTGATATTAATAATTACAGGACAACACTGGAAACAGAAGTTATTACCAGCACCAATATCAATCAATAATCAATTACTAGCCTTAATTAAAAAACATGTTATCCCATTACAGCTATGCTACAATAATACATTTTAGCTTTAAAACACATCGCTTCTGCTGCTACGGTTACACCTGCCTTCCACACCACTACGTAGTTTATGAGTCCCTAAAACAGAGATGTTTGGAAAACGTAATATGCGAATTCATGTGTGTTCGTATGGACAGGGATTACTGCTGATACGGAGTTAAAACAATTGTGTGGACGGAGATCGTATTGGTTTCTAAATTAAATTTATAAAAAGGATGTAGCCGGAGTCAGGCCTCTGAGTATCATGAATACTTTCTAATGTTCTAAGAACATGGCCTCGGATCCCAACACGATCAGTGTCACTTTTCAATCGGAATACATTTTACTCACATGCCTCCGTCCAGCTGTGGCCCCGTCTTCTCATACATCTTGATGAGACGAGAGCAGTTGTACACAAACATCCCATCAAGGTCCCTCTGTTCAATGTTCAGGCCAAATATAAAATTCAACTCTTTGGGCTCCTTTAATGCTCTGAGGAACAAAAAGGAATATGAGTCTGACAAGACGAAAACCCACTAAAAGAAAGTGTTATGTTTTTCAAAGCTCATATTACTGTTGTCTTTATGTGACAACGAACATATACTGTAGTTGTGCTTTGTCATTATTGGTTGGTAAATATTCTAATAAAGTACAATCACATAGGAGACGAAACAAATTTTTAACTGTTTGCAAATCTCCACATGAGAAAAGACAAGTTTCTTTATCATACTTCTGTTTGGCTTCGAGAATCCTTTTCTTCATGTCAGCGTCACGTAGAAGCATCATGGCGGAGTCTTGAGCCTTTCTCAGAATTGCCTGGAGGAAGAGTATAAGGAGGGAGAAATCCCAGATTATGCCTTGACTGCTTCAGTCTTTACAACCCTGAATAGTCATTTTGATAACTGAGCATCAGATGTGCTTCCGCTGCTGACCCTTTCAAATCCCACTTCGACCTTAACCACACTTTTAGATAAATGCAGGGTTTTGAAATACAATTGAGGTTTTAGACAAAAAAATATGTCCAGTTAAAGGCCTGTTTACATTGAATGCAACCAGATTTGCATTTCACAAAATAACCAACACCTCATACCCGTGAATTTTTTGACAGGTCCTCCACTAATCCGGCCTCTACAGCCATTCGCTTACTCTCCGCCTCTCTGGCCTTTTCCTCCGCTGAAATACATGACACAAAACGGTCAGGTCAAGTCAGGTCAAGTCAAGTCAAGTCAAGTAAAACAAAACTGGAATAATTACACCCCGGACTCACCGATCTTAGCAAGGTGATCTGCTTTCTTGACTTCTTGCTCAGCACGAGTTTTAAAACGGGTAGATGAGTATTTATAAACCCTGTCAACAAAAACAAGAGTTCCAGTGAAGGTTAAGTCACAGGACTGCAGAGGTTATAGACACAGTATAAGTGTATTAACACATTACCTTGGTTTATAGAGACAGCAGGAAAGTCTTTTGGTCCGGACTTTGTGTCCCTGGATAAAAATCCTCATGCGTGGGTCGATGTACAAAACAGCTGCATACGCCCTGAACGACCTCCTCTCTGGCTTCCTGTGAGAGACGGAAGAGCGTGGTCATCAATACTCACAAAATGTCTGATCCATGCAATCAGCATCATTAAAGGAATGTGTAAAATATAGTTCCTTTCACCATGGACAAGTGTTTTTTTAAAAATCGAGTAACTGCTCTACTCACACTCCTTCAAAAGGCGTCCCAGCCATCAGTATGTCTTGGTGATCTGTCTCTGCATCCAGCTCTGGTTCTCTGTTGTCCATCAGCTTCAGATTATAGATGATCACAAGAGTGCCTTTTAACAAAACACAACACATACACAACAGAGAATGTTACTCATAAAGACATCACCCACAAGATATATTTTAGCTGAAAGTTCAACTAAATAAATTAACTTTTGGGAGTTGGGCCAATGATTGTTTTTTCTAATTGATGGACATCACAAAATTAATATATTTACATTAAGACACAGATTAATATGCTTACCACTGCTGCTTTCTATTTTGTTGAACTGTTCCATCAGTTGTTCTACATTTTTAAAGGGCGAGTATTTGAAGATCAGCTCGGTCTCTATGGCATATTTCTCCGGGTCAGAGGACAGCGGCTCCTTGGTCTTCAGATCCCAGGAAGGGAGAGGGACAATCACCTGAAGAGACAAGATTAAACACAAAAAATCTAGAGACGTTTGACAAGCACAGACTATGATAAAATACCAATGGGTTCCAATGATGGCATTAGGAGGAAAGCCAAGAACAAAATAGAGTAAAGCATCTTGTAACTAGTAAATATCAAAACAGAAGAAAAACATAAAAGGCATCCACAATCCCAAAAGGTTGAGTAGCAGCAGTATGATAGAAACTCAAAATGACACAAACCAATGACTGCAATTTTCAATAATACATTTTTTCCCCACAATTAAAGATTAAGGAGACATTGGTCATTGGTTTCTTGCAGAACTACAATTAGTCAAAATACTCACAAAAAAAAGTAACTATTTTACAAAAGATCAAAGCAATGTTGAGATTACTATATAATAAAGGACATGGTTGAAATTAACTAAAAGCATTTTATTTATGTGTTATGACAGAAAATGCATTTCTAATGTGAAGTGGGAGTTTGTTAAAAATAGTTGGTGCATAATTATAGACACAAATAACATCCAATAATTAATAGCCCTAACTAATAGGGCTATAATGACTCTGACCTCATCTAGTCCCTCTTCTTCATGGAAAGTCCTCGACAAGAAAAGGCAAGTCAGCGTGTTTCCCTTTTTTGTGAACAAGATGAAGTCTTTGCCAATTCGCATAGAGCCACTGTGAAAATAAACATTTAAACGATGTGAAATTCTTCAAACACTAGTGTACCAACTGCACAATGTCATGATCACATGAATGGGGTGATGGTCTTACGATTTCAGTCCATTTCCATACTGCCCGATCTGTGTGGACCCAGGTGATCGTTTGCTTGATTTCCCGAACTGAATCACATGGGTTGCCTCACCTTATAATTTTTTTTAAAAAAAAGAATAAAAAGGGTTCAGCATTATATTTCAAACACAAAATTCATAAAACCTCACAATGAACCCATACAAAGCACTTGTTAACATGAACTAAACACCAGCGTGAGGTTATTTCTCTGGCAATAAAGTCATACTCACTTGGGTCCATTCCAATACCATCATCCAGAAAACAGAGCAAGTAGCCGCCCCGCAGCTCTGGCCTTTTTTCTGTCAGAGAAATAGGAAGGTGAAAGACATGTTAGGAGCAATGAATAAATGTGTATGATTCAGTGTTTTAAACTAGGCGAGTATTCTGAGGTGTACCTGTGTAGATGTCTATTCGTGTGGCATTAGCATCTCTGAAAGAAATAAACCAACAGTGAGACTTTCTATGTACTTACAAGCATGGATATCAGGCTGCATAGTGTTTCAACAATTATAGGCTCTGTTGCAAATCACAATGGGTACCTTGAATTGTCAACAAGCTCCGCCAAGGCTCCAAATAAGAACTCGTGGGTTGTCCTGAAAACAGACCATGAGTTTCATTGATTGCTGTAAATCAATATGTGCACAGATTATCAATATATTTTATCATTAAAAGGGATTTAACTTGAGTTAACTAGGTAAGCTGGACGTAGAAAGTGGATGTGTGACAGAAACTTGACAGGATCTGAACACCACATTGATATTCTGAGTGGGGTTATTATTCAGTCATACAACATGCACTTCCTAGAAGTCTATTGAGAGACTATGTTTCTATGTCCTGGTTGATCATTTACTCCATCAATCATCAGATTTAATTGCAAATGCCATTTTACTTGGTAAATTGCTAAAATAAGCTCTAAATCGTTCTTGCAGTTATATATTACCTGTGCAGAATAAAAAATAATAATACAACAGGTTGGGTCTGAATTCATCTGTGTTCCTGGATGTGTTGACAGGCTATCAAAGAATGACATGGGAGGGAACCTTGGTAACATCGTCACTCCTGCAGTGCACAAGCATTAATTGCAACTCCCTTTAAAATCCATGAAAGTTTAATGATGTGAAGCATTCACAGGTTGTCCCTGTTTGATTGTTGTTGTTTTTTTCAGACAAGAGCCAAGAATGCTGTTAAATTACTAACAGGAAACCATCAAGTTTAAAACTCGAAAAAACCAAATATCACTAATGAGATACTAGAGATACATTAAGAGTATCACATGACATTATATGAAACTTTAAAAACAAACTATTTTTGGGATTGAAGTCATTAAATACGAACTGCCTCAGCATTGAAGGGGAACTCTCCTCTTCTTTGAATAGATACACAGAACAGGAGAAAGAATGTGGTCGGTGTAGATTTGGTGACAGGGACATTTATAGTGCTCAGTTGTAGCTGTTCAAACATTTATGCTGGTGTGTTGGATCTGTGCAGCCATTCAAGGGATTTGTCATTTATGTACACCAGTGGGCTGGCATGCTGTATTTGGTGGGTGGCGCGTAATATCAATAGTCACCATCTTTTACTTACGAATTTGTGTGCAGGTACTCAAAGGTAAGTTGAGCTCTGCTCAGGTTGCTGTAGCTGGAGAAGGCCATGGCCTCTCACTGTTACTTCCGGTTTCTCTCCGTCTACCCTGTTTGTCTTCTTCCTGATGGAGCGAGCTCTGGTCCAAGAGCTTTAATCCTTGAAAGAGCAAACACACACCGTCACATGTCTTGTACAGTTACCAACAGAGTAATTCCATTAGCTAACACCCTGGACAGGAGGAGGTATCAGATGGGGAGGACGCTTTACAACGAGTCTTAAAGGGGGGGGGGGCAAGTAAACAGCACCGTCAAGTTATGACTTCAGCCTCCCCACCCAGGACGAGGAACACCACGTGTGGGAGAGCTGCTGCACGCAAACATTATTGTTTAGCTACGAGCAAAAAAACCAAAAAAAAAAACCTGAAGGCGCCTGTTAGCTCAGAAGACGCGAGTGTGTGTTTTGCATTGACCAGTTACTGATGTAGCTCGGTGTCTGTGGAACAAGCACCGGCCATGTTAGCAAGAAGAGCATTTTAAATACAATATTATGCTAATGTAGCTAACGGATGTTAACATCTCCAACAGAATGTTTATGAGGTAACGAGCTGCTAGCTAGCGTCACAGTCAGAACAGGGAGCTGGCGTCAGCCGCGTCGAGTCATTTTCACCAACTTTGCAGACCGTTCTCATAAGATGGCGACCTCGCAGGGGCTCCGCGCCACTAACGCACGGTATAATCCGTCCTCGGAGGAAAAGATATTTCGTAACGTTACATTTCCATCTCCCCTAACATGACACAGTCCGCCAGGCCGCGAACAATCCGACCAGCCCGTCCTGAGCTCCGCTCATATCCCGCCTCTTTCTTCCTCCACTCAGCCACTCGGTCAATAGAAAGGCACCGTGTAGAGATCCTGAACGCTGATTGGAGGATTTACGATGCTACGTCAGCGGAAGACATTGCGGCGCATCAGGTGTATGGCGTTCACTGACCTCAAATTATAATCCCCTTTCTGAGAAGGAAAGGTATACTCATTTGTATATCCATATCAATTGTTCATATTCACTTACAGGAGAGACATAATTCAATAGTGTATGTCAACCGATCATAATTGACATTATCTCTCTTACTAAAAAAAAGCTCTGCTAGTTTATTTCCATACTACGCTGAAAAGAACTTACCTGTCAGGAACGCAGGGAAACAACATTGAAATTCCTAAATATTCAGTTACATCTAAACAGTCGTGAAAACTATGTTGTTGTTGTTTTTTTTTCTATGAGCGCTATTTCCCTCCCAAATGTGACTGGGCTCCACTAAAATCAGTTATTCAACAGTTCATTGTCACTTAGACCAACACTGGCAAACTGTTTATTACCAGAATTGTGAGTGTGCTTGTGCAATTAGGCTAATGCATCACATTTTATCTACATGAATGAATGAAACCAGTGAAAATTACTTACAAAAAGCCAATCCGGGAAAAATCCATTAACTCAAATCATGTTCACAATCCTGGACAGACTTGGCTATTCATTGTGTCTGGAGGACAAATCAGGTCTCAACACTGCTCATTTCCATGCATACATTTTTTAATGTGCATATTGTGCTGTTAACTCTTTGTTATTTAAAAAACATGGCAAATGACCTGTGTCATACAAACTTCAACAGAATATACACCCATTTTAGTTTTTATCCATTTAACAGTGTATGGTGACTGAAGCAACAAACAGCACTTGGTTAGAATCTTCAGTGATTCTTCAATACCCACTTCTTAACATTTCTACTGCTATTTAAGGGATTATTCATCCTACTGTCTCCTAGGTGAATACAAGAATACCTCCACTGTGGATCTGTAGAGCTGGCATTTATGTTCAATGTCAGACATGACAACAAAAATAAATGTCAACAAAATAAATAGCCTTGTACACCTGCTGATTGGTATAGAGAATGTTATTTTACAACCTTCAGTTTAACTGGAAAAACACCTGATATATTAAGCCCTCACCCAATTGAATGCAACCAGATAATTTTCACTTACAAGTAAACGTAACGTACAAGTTACTGAGAATAATTCTGGGAAATGTGGGAAGTGAAGTAGATAAGGGGGTTCAGAAAGCAAACAACCCCTGGAATGTACAGTACACAAGAGACCGGAGAGTTAAGGCATGGCCAGTAAACAGTGTAGGCATTATCTGTTGAACGGTTGTTCCCATTAACCGCGATCCAATAACAATATATACTCTTTCTTTTTCACACCCATAAATCAGGGAATCGCCACTGATTTAGTATTGCACATGAAGTTGGCCCCTTTAAAAGCAGCAACCAACTGATCTCATCTTCAGGATGCAGTGGATGAGAATACTTCAGGTGTCGATCAATGGCTCCTGCAAAAAAAGTAAAAACCAAGGTTATGTTAAAGTCTCTGCACATTTCTCAACATGCCACAACATCTAGATGTCTTACACAGAAATGCTGGTTAATGTAAACAGCTTCCAAAAGAACAAAGCAGTTCAATAGTTATATAAAGTTGACTATTACATTTTTTAAATCCAGCCCATTCCAGTGGCCGCAGCGTGTGAGGGAGTGTTTCACACTTGCAGTTACACAGAATATCAAACAAACTCCCAGCAGAAAAACACTGACTTCCAACAGATGGCGCACTGCCACGTTACGCTCCTCCTGAAAAAAAGAGTAAAAGTAGAGAATGATGACAAGAGGGGACATGTGTGATGACTGAGCGTGTTATTTCGTTCATGTGTGACACACTGTACCTGGGTTAACATGACTGTGAGTGCTGGGTCCTTCTTGGATCGTAAACTGTAGCAGGTTTGTGAGGCTGAAGGCAGCTGGTTGCTCACTTCCACACGAACGGGTGAAATTTTTTTGTCAAATGCAGGACACTTCGGAGGACGTCTTCATGACAGTATACAGAAAGAAACAACATTAAGCTTGACAGAGAGACATACTAAGGGGCCTAATTAGTAGAAACATACGCGTTATAATTTGAATTAACTTACGGGCTCAGGGGCAGGAGGTGTGTTGGGGCACTAATGTTGAGGCAGGTGTGGGTACCGTTTCCAGACAGAAACTCTAGAGTCACATTAACAATCTCGTTACCTAGGGAGCAAAACAAATTCAGGATGGGAGAATATAGAATATATACATGGGAGAATATGTGGTTATTTACACACTTTCACAACAAAGTCACTTCAGCGTAACACCAACCTTCAAGATGTAGTTGACTGCCTCTCAAGACAGTGTATAGACCAAGGTCTTTTACTGAGCCACTGCCAGAGCTGGCAGTCACAACCAGAGGGACTCTGAGATGCAAATGTGAGACGGAAGAAGAAGTCTTGATAGAGTCAACCTGATTCTCTTTATAATTTTTCTGCTCCGCCAGAAGAGAGGGAGCTGATGAGACAAGTGCAGATGACCCTGCACTGGCTTTCGTACAGAGCTGGAGCTGTGATAAGGAGGACAGAAGATGGTTCCAGTCCTAAACGAAGAATAAATCACATGATTTGCACATCAATATCAGCCCAGGACAGAAACACATGCATACATGAAGTCAAAGCCTGTGTAAAACGATATGCTTCATTGTACAACAGTACTCACTGTCAACTCAGATTGCATGGTACAAGCATGGGTTACAATCTGTGATTAATGTTCATCAAATGAGTCCATTTGATGAACATTGATGCATTCATTTTTTAATCGTCCAGTAATTTACCCATTCTGGACAAAAAAAACTTCTTTCTTCCTTTTTGGGTTTTAACAAAAAAGGACTATCTGTCTTGACAGTGACTTTCATTGACTCTCTCTGGATGCTCACGTGACTCTTTGTTTCTTTCCTCACACTCAGACAGCTCTAATGAGAGACATGGTTCTGTGAGTTATTCTCAAGGAATGTTCACTCCACCACGCTTCAGACACCGGTTGCATGAATTTGTTTTGTTTGGCCACAAGGAGAAACTGTGATTTATACATTAAGATGTGAACAAAATTGGGAAGAATCTCAGGGCCCTTTAGCAAAATGTTAACTCTGATTGACTACATTCATTTTTATATGCTAATTGTTCGGGTCTCATTTTTTTGTTTTTTTTGTGCTTGTACACTCCTATTCTTAATAAGTTGCATTTAACAATCACACGTGGATGATGAATTAGTTACTCAGCTATTGATTTCTCTACCATCCCACCATCTCTGTGTGTGTGTTAGTGTGTGTGTGTGTGTGTGTGTGTGTGTGTTGGTGTACGTGTGTGTGCAAACACTTGTGTGTATAAATTGGGCTTTGGTTATTTTAAATGTTATTACTATAAATATGTAAATAAAGATCATTTTTTGACAAAAACTCAGATTGCATTGAAGACCATCAGCTCAAATTTTATCGAAACTTCGATATTTGATGATCAAAATTTGCTCCAAACCACAGAAAGGGCTCAGATGAATTAGGAGGAGTCGGTCCTCACCTTCTCTGTATCAGGGTTAGACAGGGTGTGAGTGGAGCTGTAGGAGCTCAGGCAGATGAAGGAGATGGCCAGACTCAACAGACACAGGAAGAATGTCACCGTTGGCGGGTTGTGGGATACGTAACCTCTGAGGTTGGTCATTGGCTGCCAGAAACCCATCCTCAGATTCCACGTGCACTTGGGATGCGGTGATCTGTAAAAACAGAAGAGTCACTTCAGTTACTAGACATTTGACAGCTCTTTTCTTGACAATGCTAGCTGGTATAGCAATGCTTATTGGTTAGTGGATTCATTAGTGATTACAGGTTATCAGTGTATCTGTCCAACATAAGCAAGAAGTTCTGCACAGTTTTAAATAAGACACTGGTGAATGTGCTGCTTTTACAGCATAACGGTATTCAGTCGACACTAGTCCACACTACACAGGACTCACTTCTCCACCACAACCAGCAGCTCACCTGCTCAGATCATATGTGGTTACTGTCAATGTGTAACGTTGCTAACTAAAGAAGCTAATAGATTTCTTCGAACCTTGGGAGGGAGCAGACGTTTCCTGGTCACGTCACCGTTTCTGTTAAAGCATCGTGTCCACCGAGTTTCTTGACGGGGAGCAAAGCGGAGTTGGTCATCGGAGAGGTTTAAAGCACGAATGTCTTGTTATACGTACATGGTATAAAGTTCAGCTACAGCGCCACTAACACAAAGGCACGACAGCGCTGTCTGTTTACGAGAGCGCAATGCCATGACGACTGTGACGCGACGTGCTGCGTTCGAGTCAACTCGGATATCCAGGAGTTCTAACCGTCTACTAGATAACAAAAAAAAAGTCTAAACTTGTGATCCTCGGGGCACATCTATGTAACCCGACTTTTATAGAATAGAGAAAGAGTTGCGGGTGGTTTTGATTGTCAAACTTTCATATTTCTATCCAACCCTGCATTGACAGAATTGTTTATGCATTGATGTCATCTATTAATGTTGAAAAATCAAAGGGACAAGCACTACAAAGACAAAGCAATAACACCAACTTCCATTTTTTTTAAAAAAAGGCAACGATCAGGGCACTTTATTTTGAAAATGCAACGCATCATAACAGAATTACTCAAATTTGAGTAAGTCATTTGTTGATCATGTGACAGAATATTAGTATGAATAAACTATCAATATTTGTACTTGGTGATTTCTCTAGCTAAGTTGAACTTCACTGCAAACACTACCTATCCAATTAAACCATCAGAATGGAAGTGATTTGCATCTTCACACATTTGGCATGAGGAATCAACATCTTGAAAACAAAACATGAAAATCACACATAATGTGGAAGCTCCCACTTTACAACAGTTACATTGTGAAGTTGTGGTTCTCAGTTATATTGCCTTATATTCCAAGTTCTGCAAACAGTTCTGCTGACAGTTCAATAATGTAATAATGCAACAGTTCCAAAACATAGTCGTCACTCTCCTGAGAGTGAATAACTTAATGAATGTACCACTTCCCTTTATCCCTTTATTAAAACAGCACAGCTGAGAGTTTTTCATCATGTCACTCTTGTCCACAGAATGAAACAATTACTAAGTCCAGGTGACTTGTATAGGCTTGAATGCCCAAGTATCAGGATGACCCATGTGCATCAAGTCTTTGTAAGGGGAAGTGCTCCACTGGAAGGGTGGCACCTGGTCCCAGGTTGGCCCGCTCGCTGCCACCATTCCATACTCTCGGAACATCTCATATGAGGTCAACTGCAGAGGAGCACACACACAATACAGCGGATTTAACAAAGACCTCATTTATATGCCAGTCAGCAAAACATGCACAAACAATTCATTATGCATGAGAGTAGAAAGTACTCTTGAGAGATGGGTGATGGCAAAAAATGAAATTAATATTAAAAATAAATAAATGAATACCTTCATGTCTGTTCCCCCATGTTGTCGCTGCCTTAAGGCACCAAATGGATATGTTCCATTGGCTGGGTTCAGGTCTGAGCGAGCTGAAATCGCATTCTCCCCATTTGCCGGAGGGTCGCAACCTTCACATTTTGACAGTGGGTCTTCTTTAAAGTTGTTATACCTGGGGAGAGATGCTGCATCTCATAAATAAAAGGAAGTTTCAGTAATTTCCCTATGAAAATATACAATCTAATGTTAAATTTTGTTTTTACAATAAGAGTAAGAGTAAGTGAAAGTCTTTCACTGTCATATGCACTGTAAAAACAGGTGTTGTACCATTCAAAGAAATTCTCACTTTGCTCGTCCTCCATTGTCAGTTGAAGAGTAAAATTTGAAATATTCAGTACAAAAAAGAAAAATATCTATACATATAAATATATAAACACATATATACGCTCATGTAAATATGTAAACATTATAAATATATAAACAGAGTTGGTGTGCATTGTGGAAAAACAGTCATAAGGTGCATCGTTGCAAATACAGATCAATCCAGCACATGTTGGAAATGCTCACCTCCAATTTGTGCAGCAGACGGACCTTACCTCATGAGGCGGACCATTGAGTCCACATCTGTGACGTCCGTCTGGTTTCTTCTGAATAATTGAGCCCGAGGATTCTGGTCCAGAGAGAACCACGGGCCGAACTTCTCAACGAGCTCATTGCAGCCGCTGGCATTAAAAATTTCCTCGTAGTACCTACAAAAGTAGCATGAATGAACTAAAAGAAAATTTGCAATAAACATGGAACAGTGTTTTCATAAAATTTGCCGTTGAAACTCGATACTTACGGTATGTTGTAACTTGCCCAATATCCTTTCTCCAGCAATTCCTGAGTTTTATCAGTGTAAACAATGAATCCCCTGTAGAATTACAAGATAAGAAAAGCTTATTCTAAGTGAGTGAGTTGTGACAGGGCTGCGAGTCATCCACAGAAATTTATCTGTTTCTGATTAAAAGTCGGCTGCGAAGACTTACGGAATCTGCTCCAGCACAACAAAGAGGTCCTCTTTCATATCAGGCAGCCCCGGAGTGAAGTGGTTATAGTCTACAATCATCCACTGGTTGTTATACCTACAAAAACACACAAAGTCCACCTGAGCATAAAGTCCTTTAACCTACAAGATTTTACTGATTTTTATTAATTTATTGCACATCTAATGTGATTGAAGTTGAAGTTAACTGACTAAGCAGAGGATAAACAAACAGCACAGCATGATGATCCCATTATAGCCGTGTGACGCAATTGACTTCTCATGTGACTCCTGATAATAATTGACCCACTTCTGCTTCCTTTACACCTCATCAATCCACAACTCAAGTCTACGGTTACACAACATCGTATCTAATCTTGTCATCCCTGGGAATTTGGATAACAGAGCCTGAAAACTGTTCAGTTCAATTACATTTGGACAAAGTGGTGATAATGTTGGTTAACAAGTAATGAGAGCCCGTTTCTTCCTGGTGTGTGAAACTCACGTTCCACTGTTATACTTGCTGAATATCTCGGCCCATTCCTTGCCTGTAGCAGCCAGTCGATTGGCCACAATGTTCCTCAGCCATTCCATGATGGTTCCTATGGGCTGCACAAACTTCCAGAGAGCAGGGTTGCTGTTGCCAATAGTGGTTTCTAAGGTAACCTGCAGACATAAGATTTATTAAGAACAAGATCCTCCATCTAGTAAAATAACAACATATTTTAATAAAATAAATAAAATAAAATAAATAAGTGTATAATACTCAATTCTGTCATGCCAGGTGCAAGTTCTCACCAAGCCGCTACTTAGAATATAAAAGTCATCTCCAGAGAAGATTGAACCAGGGTAAGAGGAGAAGGCCTGAGTTCCCCCAGGAAGAAGATCATTGGCTGAAAAAAAATAAAAATAGAGCACATCAATAAAGTTAGGTTGGCCTATATTCATATAAACATAAATAAAATAGCTTCCAGTCAATTGCTAAAGCTTTCCAAGTAAGAAAAAATAATTGTTTTGAGGAGAAAAGGTTGATGAAAAAACTGTAGGCCAAAAAATAGTCTGACATTTTGGCAAATGTGTTTGGTTTTATGCCGAGTTATATTTAAAAACAACACCACTCTGTAGACTGGTTCTGTACAGCAGTAACAACCAAGACCTCTCAAGCTCTCTAATTAACACATCTTGATTGATAATCACATCTTGATTGTTTAAAGTCTAAAAACAAAAAAGTGTGGTTTTATGACTCAGACCATTCCCAGGAAATTTTGTTGCGACAGCGTTTGCCAGGTAAACAACTGAAGCCATAACCCTAACCCAAATTTTGTTACTAGGCAGGCTGTTTCCTCCAGTTACCAGTCTTTAAGCTAAGCTAAGCTGCTGCTCGCTGTAGCTTAATATTTAAAGTGCAGACTTTTCCTTTTTTCTCAAACTCAAGTAAGCATTTTGCCCAAAATGCCAAACTATTCCTTTAATGTGATTAAAGCAGAAGACACTTGCATCTGTAAACTACCTAAAGGTGAGACACTGAAGGCAAAGATGTATTTCTTCATAATGCGCAGCATGGACTGGTAGGTGTTCCAGGTGTCATGTGACACCAGCAGTTCCTTATTGTTTGGCAACAACTTAATGAGAGCAGAGCAGGAACCAGATCCAAGAGGTCGCGTTTGGCTGGATTTGTTCAGGGCTGATTCCAAGTCCTCAAGATCCCCACCCAGCTGGAAAAGTCTATTTAGACCGAGAAACCGTGAGTGAAAGAAACAAAATGTATGATCTCAGAAACAGAGAGGAAACATGTTTGATTAATACAAAATGGAGACAGGCAGCACTAACAGAAAGCCAAACGGGTTGAAGGAGAGTGGCCCCACTGGGAAAGACAGTTCATCATTGTAGCTGTCCTCCAGACCTTTCAGCTGCAGCAGGGCCAGACGCACCTGACGAGGACAAGAAAAGACGGACAGTGAAACATCTCCCCGGCCTTTAAACGTTTTGATGTTATGCTTCTGACAAATGCTCGTTAGGTACCTGGTACCAGTAAGGTGAATTTGGCTGCTTCTCTATTTGGTCTTGAGCCCACTGCAGATTGGCTGTGATGAAAGCCTTGAGGCGCGCGCAGTAACCCGTCTGACTGGTGAAGGGCCCGCAGTAACCCATCAGTGTGTTCATCCAGTGCTTATAGATGAGCTGGAGCACACGGATACCGATGTGAGGCAAAGCAAGCAAATTAAACATTTCAACAACATCTAAATTTAAAGCACGGTGCAGCCCGGAGAACGGCTTTACAGTAAGCTGACCTGAGATGTGACTGCAGCCTCCACTGCGCCAGCAGCGTACGCCTGGATACTGTCATTGTACTTATTGCTGGTGGTGACCTCCAAGAAAGACCATCTGAGAAGAGAACACATTCTGAATGAGAACACATTCTGAATGATGACGTAAGGGAGGTACAACCTGTGTGCAGGCTCAAAGGGTTGCAGCAGGTTGGAAATAATTGCCTATACTGCTGTTGAGGAGAAGTTTTTATTTTCTTGTTGGGTTACTGCAAAGTCCATATATCCTGTTAACTTTTGACTCGAATAATAACATGCATTGTTACTTTGTTATGGAGGATCATAGACAGGATTATGGAAATGACACAGTTGCAGCCCTGACCTCAAACATCTCAATGTGACATGAGCTAACACGGTACCACAGCTACACGGGGCAAGTGGGGTTTCACATTCAAGACTCAGGCAACAAAACAAAGGCAGCTGATTGACACTTGGTACTTAAAAAAAATGCGTCAACTCACCCGGATTTTGCAATGTCATCAGTGAAGTTCGCCCAAGCTACAAAGTCCTCTCGGAATCCCTCCAGCACAGACAGCTGTCCGCTTTGTTTGTCGAGAACCGCGGTTCGTATCTCGGCTCGAACACACGCGCACAACAAGACGTACGAAATTACCGAAACATGCACAACTGTATTCAAAGTCCCCACAGTCGACATCTTGTTTGGCCTGAACGCCATGTTTGCATCGTATACTGTATATAAACAAGTTGGCGTGAACGAGTCACATGACAACGAGGGCGACTGGTCACCTGACCGAAGTCAAGAACGTCCTTTCAAAATAAAAGACTCCATCCTCGTGTCCTCATCCGGTCCCCGAAGACACGTGACGCACGTGTGACAAAGTAAAACCAACCAGCTATTAAGTCATGAAATAAAATTTAATATAAAAAATGACATCACTCCCAATCTTTTGAGGTTAATCACTATACAAAAACTTGCGTGATGTAAGCAAAACAGAGTTTTTTTCACAAAACTTTCACCAGCCAATACATTTCTCATAATTTTTCTTCGTCTGTCCATATTATCTTTACGATCCTATTAACAGAAAAACACTGGAGCATAAGCCAGGACTGTGTCAGGACTTTCACAGCGACGGTGGCGATTATGGACATCATCAGTCTTCCGTGCTCCCTCCAGTTTCCATTGATTCAAGAATTCCCTCCATTACCTCTGCCTTACGCTGCTTTTTTGAGGCCACTGAAATGAGGAATAAATAGACAATAGTGTCAATAGTGAATATATCATTTCATGGATCATATTCTGTACGTGTAATTAAGATTTTAAAGACTTACCATGAAAATGTTCAGCTGTTTTCCGTCTCAGTGTCTCCACAGTTTCCTCAGCATCAGCCCACTCAAGCACAAGACGTCTCCCGTACAGATGGGTGCTGTGGCACAGTGCAGCAAATGCTCTCTATAGAGATAACAGGGGCATAGAATTTATGATCATAGGATAATACTATACAATATACTATACAGTAGTACTAGAGGACTCTGTATTCCCTAAATATGCATCTTTAAGCTGACATTACTTTTTAAAAGCAGATGAATCAAATCACACACAAACCTTAGCATCCTGTTTTGTAAGGAAATCAATAAAGCCAAAGCCTCTATGCTTTCCTGAACCAGCTGCTTTTTTCGGAAGACGGACAGTCTTCAGCTCTCCAAACGTGCTGAGAGGATAGACGGAAGAAATTATGGCATTAATAAATGATTTCGCTCTCAATCTTCTCCGCACACAGTGTGAATAAAAAAACCGTTATTTGTGGGTGACCCCTACCAGAAGAGTTCTCGAATTTCCCTGACAGAGGCTTGGAAGGGAACATTGCGCACAAGGATCTTTGATCCTGTTTGCTTCTTATCGACTTGCTTCTTCTTGCGTGACACCTCAGTAGTCCTTTACAAAAGCAAAAAGACTGAATCAGTATTGACCACTGAAGATGACTCACAAACCCTCACAGTCATCGTGTTAAAAATAATTAAACATATCTTACCAAAAAGTGTTTTCATGCAAATTTCAGAACAACAACAGTCCTAGTATCTCAAGTCAAATGAAGTTCCTATTGTTATTCAACATAGTTCACTATATGCTACCTTGTAGCTCTCTCGGAAATCTTCAGCTCTAACTGGTGATCATCCACAGTACAGTGCTGGGGGAGAGTTGAGAGAGAGAACACACATCAGCTCAGAACCAGATTGATGAGAAAGGCTGAAACAGTTTTGCTGAGGATATGGAGCTGGTACCTGAAGCTGCCTCAGGGCCTTCTGTGCTGCCTCTGCCATCTGATATTGGACAAAGCCATAGCCCATGGACAACAACTTTCCTGAGAGAGAAAAAAGACATACGGAACATAAGGCAGTTACCTCACCTGCTGTTTTCACTAAGCAAGAAAACACAAAATGCACATACACAAAGAAATGTATTCCACATTTGCATTTTTGCCCCTGTACTTGCCTTTGTAATCTCTCTCACAATTCAGCAGAAAGTAAAGTTAATTGTGACAGGAGCTCTACGTGTCACTGCAAAAATGTGTATAATTAATGAAATAATTACAGTTTGGTTCATTGATACTATAAGTTGTGGTTAAACCTTAATAACAGGTCAGTTTGAATCATCAGTTCAGCAAAGATGATGGTTCTTGTTGAGGAATTTCTCTCCTCTCCCCTTGGTGAGACTGCAAAGATGAGTGTTTGTTTGCCTACGTAAGGTCATCTTATCTTTGGCGTGCTGGGACAGTCGATGGTTAGCCGAAAGCTGTCTTGGTGCGTTAGAATTTAGGTTAAAGTTGAAAGACATCTTGTGAGACTCACTGGGACGCCATGCACTGACCACTGATCTCTGTAATGATCCAGAAATCTCACAAATTGACCTCTTGTAATGGATACTTCTGCATAAGACATCTACGGTCTCCATCTTGCTGAGTCAATTTTCCATTACAGTTCTTAACAACTCGTTCGAAATACTCCCACAAATGAAACTCCTATAAATATTCAGAACTAGGATCGTTTGTCTGAAAATGGACTGATGTGTCATACCTGTTTTATCTTTCTTCTTGGAGATGGTGCAGGATGTAATCTTGCCACATTTGGAAAATGTCTAAAACAAATGAAGAAAAAATATATTCAACATCTTAAACATCAGTCTATGATTAAACCCTTCTTAACCACTGTTAAATGTGAATAGCTGTATTTGAATTGACCTACCTCCTGTAGCGTCTCCTCTGTTGTGCTGAAATTAAGATTCTTAATGAAAAGGGTGGAACCTGGAGCAGATTCCTCCTCTTCATCCTCATCTTCTTCCTCTTCCTTCTCTTCTTTCACTGCCTCCTCTTTGTCAAGCACTAGGTTAGACACATACAATAAATATTCTAGTTATTTTACTCTTTTCGTGTCTATAAAAAAGTTAAACTTGAAAAGATTTTGAGGTTTATGAGTGTGTGTTTGAGGGATTCTACCTGGTTCTAGTTTGGCTGCCACAAACACCCCCACAGGTGCCCACTCTAGATACAGCGGGACATGATGGAACTAAAAATAAATAAGAAAAAAATTGTCTTCAGTCTTCTCCAGTCACACATACTCTATGGAAAGGTTACAGATGGTGAACTACAACACACGCACCTTACTGTAGGCAAGCCTTGTGAAGGCTCGTTTTGCTTCAGGCGGCTCCAGGAACTCGATGATGGCAGTGAGTCCTGACGGTGGCAGCAGCACTCGACCCAAAGAGCCATGAGGGGAGAAGAGCTCCTCCAGCTCCGACACCACCACTCCCGCTGGAAGGTTTTTCACCAGGATCACAGTTGTACTCCTTTCTGCTGCTGCCTGTACACCAGGGGGCACAAGCAGGCAACAGTGTTACTGGAGTAATCGTTCATAAAGCAGAAAATGAGGAAGAGTTTAAAATAAACTCACCTGACTGAAGGAATCCAGGCTGACACCGTTGTCCAAAAGGAACTGTCGAGTCTCCTGGACAATTTGTGTCTCTCCCAGAGCCATCCTCACTGCAACACTTCCCTTGGACTCCTGCAGGAGGACAAGAGCAAAATTTGTTACAATTTTAAATGTGTATGATGCACATGCTGCAAATGAAAAGTGAAACAGCACAATGTAGCGTCTCTCACATGGTCCAGAACTTGGCTTTTAGTGGTGTTGTATTTTTCAGCAATGGCATCTGCCACTGCACTTGTGCCAAGAAACAAGGAATTCCAGTTGTGTGAACTAGAATAAAAAAAAAGCAAAAGATGAATGGGTAAATTTAAAGAAAACGACAAAACAGATAAGCAGAAGATTAATGGGACAACGTATACCTAGAACTTGAAGCTTTGTTCTTGGCATCTTTTTGTCGTTTGTAAGATGAAGAGCCAGGACCACCTGCATCTGAGGATTCAGCCTTTTCCTTTTTCACAGTGGAGGGAAGCAGGTGAATCATCCTGCCCTAAAAGCATAAGAGAGAGTAGTCAGCCTTGAACTGACCTGTAAATTATTATATCCAGAGGCCATTACTTCTGGGTAGACAGATATCACAAACACTAGTTGGAGATCACATACCTGAAATATATGTCCGTCCAGCTTAGCTAGAGCTGTCACTGCATTCTCTGGTATCATGTAGGTTATGAAAGCGAATCCTTTAGGTTTCTTTGTTAGATTGTCGATAGGGAAGAGCACTTCAGATAAAGGACCTGTAAAGATTGTATAATTATAATACACTTGAACGAGAGTGAATTTAATTTGTGCAAAAATGTTTGTATGTGCTTATGTATATAGGTATATATATATATTTTCTTAACTCACCGTGTTTTGAAAACAGCTCTTTGATCTCTTCCTCTGTGCAGGTGTAAGGCAGGTTTCTGATGAAGAGTCGACCCGACTCTGCCACATCTTCCTCCTCCTCATCCTCCTTGAGCTGCCTGGTAAAGTTTCTGTCAATTTCTTTTTCCTTTATGTCCCTCTGGCCTTTACCGCGATTGGCATCTACACAGAAGACTTCAATGTAACGGCCCCCTGAAAACACAGACACAAAGAAACAACATTTTAAGATGAGGGAGAAAAATGACAAAATGTCGTATCACAATAGTCTTAGGGATTTTCATAATTTACACTATTCTTCTCTTTGTTTGTTGGTACACAACACACAACACACAAGAATGGACAATTCCCCCTTAGATTCAACAAAATTTGGGGCAAATCTCAACAGTCAGATATTAAGAAAAGTATGAACAGAAATAAGAATTATTTTTCACCTATGTAGTCTTTATTTTTCTTCAAAGCCTTTCCCACCTCTTCTTCAGATCGCAGGTCCACATACACGTAACCTGAGACACATTCATAGGACATCTGTGTTTATACATGGGCTTGTATACCGTCTACATTGACTCATACTATTATATCCTCTGACATATCAAAATACTTTCAGTATCATACCTGTTCTATTTCCACTTTCATTCTTCCCAATCCTGATTGCTGCGGGCTTCAGCGGGGTCATGAACTCTTTAATTTGTTGCTTTTGATGTCACATAAAATGAAAAAATATGTATTTTTGTGTCACAGATGCAGACTCTGAATTATCAACAGTGATTTTAAAGCAGAGCATCTTCACTGCACCTCTGAAATCAGAAATCTTATGTTCAGTCACCTCTTTCACGTTGAAAGGGGCTCCTCTCAGTTTCACCGTGAACTCTGTCGTCGGCTCCATCTGCAACAAACAGATGGTGGATTTAACATGTACAAACTGAAAGGCAATACCATGCTATACTGAATTGTAGTACTTGATGGTGTATTTCCTTTTAACAGTCACCTCCTGTTTGGCAGTTTTCTTGGCTTTTCTCTGCTTCTTGTCCTCGGAGGAAGCTGATGTTTTGGTCTTTGAGCTGTTGTCTCTGTCACCACTCTCATAGGCACTGTCTGCATGCTGCTGCACAGCACCACGATCTTCATCTTCGTCATCTCCCCCTTCACCATCATCCTTCTCTTCGCCCTGTTCCATGGTTTCGTCCATCTGTGCTACTTTTGAGCGCAGGTAGTCCATATCCGACAAGCCAGACTCCAATGCTCCTTTAGTAGTACCTGAAAGCAACAACACGGCGACTCTATTTGGTCCAGTCAGTCATAACTTTGCCTTCATGCTGTATTGTTCTACAATTGCAATATGTATATGTATGTATTTTTAATATAGTAAGGCAGATGCACAGAGCATTATAACACCACATCTTCATTCATGTGCACACTGAACTTTTTTTCAAATTTCATATTTTTCCATTTCATTCAAGTATGTTTGTGTGATTGTTTGAGTATGAAGTAATTGGCTATCATGAAAAAGTAAAAAAAAAAAAATGAAAACACTTGATAGGTAACTGACTCTAAATTGATGGTTAATGCAAACCTTAACTGATTTTTTTTTCTAAAATATCCTGTAAATCCAGAACTTCAGAAGATTGAGCTTCTTAATTAGGACAAAGCTTTCAGCAGCCTACACCAAGTAGGAACTCAGCACTACCAACCTTCATCTTCAACATATTCTTCCCCCTCGTCCTCTGACTGGTCAGAATCAAAGTTGAGGTAATCATCTGAGGCAGGCTTCTTCTTGCCCTGAGTCTTTGTCCGTTCACTATCAGGAGTCGTTTGCTGCAAAGTGTCGTTGGCCCAAGTTGGTGCTTGACTTCGGTTTTGATGTACTGACAGAAACTCCTTGAATCCCTGGTCCTCTTCCAGCTGATATGATACAAGAAGGTCAACATGATTAAACGTCACATCAATAAATTACAAACAGCACAAATTATCAAATATCACGGACAGAAAAATATATTACATTGTGCTCGACTGCTGCAAGTATGCTCACTGAGAACTTCTTACAGGCTAAACATGGATAATGTAGAGAGTTTTCACATGTCACTCAAATACTTAATAGAGGGATTTAAATCAGGAACTTTTTGATTGAGGAAAAATGTCTCTGACGTTGCCCATGCACTGCTGTCTATACACAATGTGCACATTTTGGTTCATACCAAAAAGCGCCGGAGGTGTCATAACCAGCCTGAGGTCGGTCCCATCTTATCCACGTTCAGATGTTATGTAATTAACATTTTGCAACGAGCAAGCGTAGTTTCTGAATTTACAAATGTACTCACATTGTCAAGTGTGCTGTTGAGTTCCTTTTTCTCCTTCTTGTTTTTCTGGAGACGGACACAATAAGTGACATATTAACACATTTTTTCAAATATTTCCTTATTGTTTCTCTCCGGAGATGAGGCCAAGAGATCCAGACTTCCATCCCTCCTGTTACTTTGTACCTTGTTCTTGTCAGTGTCAGCAGACGCAGGGGCTTTGTCCTGGCCCGAGCTCTGGGTGTGTTTGCTCCAGGCTTTTGCTTTAGTGGGGTCTCCGAACGCCTTACACATCTCCACCTGTAACACACGACAACGCAACCACGTGTTCATGTGTGGCCCAGTGGAAGGATCATAACGGTGACGTAAACGACAACGGGGCTAGGGCCGACATCACACCGTGACTCTCGACGTGTCCACGAAGCTCTTGTGGAAATGTTGCAGAGCGCTGTTCGCCTCCTCCTCGGACTTGAATCCCACGAAGCCGAACTTGCGGAACTTGCCGTCCTTGGTGAACTTCAGAGAGCAGTCCGTCACGGTGCCGAAGGCAGCAAACATCGACCGGAACCTCTCCTCCTTCATCTGCAACACAAGACACACGGCGAACGTGAACGTCTCGCAGGTGGACTGCAACAAAACGCGACCGGCGACGTCTGCCGACGTGCCGGAGGACAACTCACCCCGTTGGGAAGGTTTTTCACGATGACTCTCGACATGGTTGTAGCGGCTGTAAATCCACCACTGAAGCGTGAGACTGGCTTTTCAACAGATGTCAACAAACGAGCGTGGACTTTTCACTAGGTCGCCATGTTGAGTAGGCGGGGCTTCCTCTTCTTCTTCGTCTTCTTCTCTGAATCTTCAATTACAACCGTGCGGAGCATTACCGCCCCCACCTGTCTGTAGGAGGTAGTTCTCAGTCATATCCTTGTTACCATAGTTATCATATCATATTTTGTAGGTAGTTGAATCTCAGACTCTCCAGAGTTGTTTGCAAAAACAGTGTTTAGGTCCACGTGTTTAATTCATTCACGTCCCAGTCCTCCTTGATAACTACAATATGTGTAACGATACAATACCAAACAATATATCTCATTTCCACTCGGGTAGTCGTCATCTTTGTCTTTATGTTCTTCTTCTTCTTTTCCTTATTCTTTCTTTCTTTCCATCTTTTTTAGGTTTAACTTGTTCAACAATATATGGTAATTTCAATAACATTATAGGCTTAGATTAAAGATTTTACATATGATCAGCTCATAAAACATTATGCATAACATTACTGATTAACTTACCCAACCGTACATAAAATAGTTAAGATTAGCTCCACCTCAACCAGCAACAATGTTAAAATGGCTCTTACATATTAATGCAACAGTCCAATATTAAATTGGATAACAGTCATAGAAGCCTAGTAATTTCTTGAGACTACTTTTAGTTTGGATTTTACGATTTAAAGCTCTCTGTATTGTCCTGATGTTGAATGGTCGAACCCAAGTAAACTTACCATGTAAAAACATTTAGCCAATGATAATGATCCTAACAAAGCACATCTTTAACTTATATTTGTTTTGCAGACCTGTCAGTTTAATTTAGGTAAAGTCAGGAAGGGAGATGAACCTAAGTAACCCATAAACTAATCATTTGTGTTCCAAATAAATCTCAGGTGCCCCGTTAACCCCTTGTGGGTTAATTGCTCAATGCTTCATTTTTCTTGCTCAGTGAAGCATAGCATCAAAATCAGGCGTTCAGTTGCATTCATGTATGAATAAGGCCCTGAAGGACCTAACTGAGACAATGAGCTTCTGTGCTAGACAGGCAGTTTTAATTAGGTTTTTAATCTCTGCTTTTTTTCTTTCTGTTAAAGTGTCTCATCACAGACTGCACCTTTTTTGAAATGAAGATGTTCTGTTAATTGGCAGGGAAAGAAATTCCAACAAAATTATTGAATTTAATCTGATTACAACTTCCTCATGGCTACCAAGCATAGTTAAGCCTATTATTCGAATTTGGAGGTTTGAGCCAAATACTTACAACCAGTACTGAGACAAAGCAGCCAGACCCCTTTTGCTTGCTAAAAAAACACAACCTTTTTTAAATTTGGACTAAAATGGATTTTTGATTGAAAAAAATATAAAATATGAATATAAAAATTGTATCTAAATTGAAACTGGTAAAAATGTCAAAGCCGCCTACAGTTATGCTGTTATGGTACAATCAGGAGGATAGTCCAGTTAAGTTTTAACTTTTAAGTTTTTTACTTTTACTTTAATAGTTTTTTCACATAAATAATGTCTGTTTGATAATAATAGTTAGGTCATCTTGCAATAGCTCCACATAGAGTATATTGAAATACTCTTACCACCCCTGCAAAAGCATGCAATATATTTGTCTGTAGCCAGTCATACACTATAATGAAGCCTTTGTTTGGAAAGTCACAGTAGATGCAAGATTAGATTGTTGATTAGAACTGAAATGTCAGTAGTAAACGGATAAACTCCATGACAAGAAACACCATTTTTCTTTTCACCAGTTGATCTTTATTGGAAAAGCTTCAATTGTTTACACCCTGAGTCATGGGTTACACTTCATAGAGCAGTTGACAACAGTTTCGCTCCAGTGTCATCACTGCTGGCCTTTTTGTTGTTGGATGACTGGAACTCATTCTGGATTTCAAGGAAGGTTTTGTTCTTGGTTTCAGGAACAACCACGCAAATGTAAATTGCCACTGAGGCGCAGACGACCAAGAACACCAGGAAACAGTACTGCACCAGCCCGACCTGTGCAAATACAAGATTTTTTCCCCAAGATTTTAAGTCTTGCTTCTTCATTTTAAGTGTCCCAGACAAACAAAGGAAATATATTGTCAGTCATTTTGGACACCTACCACAATAAAAGGAAAGACCATGCCAATGAAGAAGAAGCTGCACCAGTTCACCGCCCCTGTAATGATGTAAGCTGCAGGGCGTGAGGTTTGTGTGAATAGTTCAGTGGTCAAGATGTTAGTTACGCCACCTTCACAGAAGAAGAAACAACAACAACAACAACAAAAACTCATTATCACTAACTAGTTACAACCACTGTGCAACAGCATCTGTTGAGGAAAGTCTTCAAGTGAGGAAAAAGGGACTTATTCAGTCAGTTACCTGGTCCTAAGCCAAAACTCAGGATGAAAGCAAAAACACACACCATGCTCAAGTATGGAACAATTGGGCTGGCATCCTGATAGAAAGGAAATCAGACAAATGTAATGCAAACTTGAAAATTATATGGAAGTGCATGAAATCATTTAATGTCTTTTGTTTTTCAACCACATCTGGTTCTGAGATGAATTACCTGAAAACTGAGTGTCAACGTGATTAAAATGCAGCAGATACTCATCAGTGTGTATCCTCCTGTGATGAGCGCTTTCCTCCCGAGACTTTCAACGAGGAGACCCTGTGAGACACACAGCAAGTCACAGGTTTCTTTTGGGTTTCACTCTGACCTTTCATGGGACTTTGCCAATTCTATTGTGTCTCAGTCACAGTGTCACATTCTCCTGCACAGTAATTTAGTGAAAGACTTTGTGCCCTGTTTCACTTATTTCATTTACAACTTTCCACTCTGTTTTACTCAGTTTTAGGAAGACCTCTAACATTAGTCCAACATATGAAGATTTCATTCGAACGATCTTGCTGTTCCCTTAACCTTTTTTAATCAGTGCGATGAAATATGAAGGAACATCAGTGATGTGTCGACACTTCACTTGGAGTAATATAAAATAATGTGAAAGTCATACTTACACATGTTAAAGCAGTGACGCATTCACAGGCACCTGTTCCAACAGTCACATACGGTATTCTATCTTCAGGAATACCAGATTGCCTGAACACATAGTCTGCGTAGAAGTAAATCTACAGGAAATAACGAAAAAGTTTATCTTTTTTAAACAGACATTTTTTCTTTTTCTCACTGTGGGCATTTATCAAATATATTCAACATTTTGAGAGACAGCAGGGCAACAAGTACACAAATCAACATACAGCATTGATGCCATTCAGCTGTTGCACAGCATTGAGCAGTATGACGGTGAGAAGCTGCCAGCGCTGACTGCGATCAGCAAAGAGTTCCCAAGGGTTCTTGACCTCTAAACCTGCTGAATCACTCTTCTCCTTATCGATTTCCTCCTGTTCAGCATCACAGTCCACGCTACCATGCAGTTGCTTCAGAGCTGCAGACAGGAAAATCACACGGTGAGCGTGAGCTTTTATTCTTCTCATCTGAACAGGCTTCAGGGTATGTTTTTTGAGAACCGCATCAAAAGCTTTCCAGCAACACATTTTTTTCCTCTCCACAGCAACTCAACTCATCAAAAATGTGATCATATGCTTGAACTCAAAGCCAAAAAGGAAAATGCTCTGCCTCTGCTAATTCCAGACAAGGGGAGTCCTCAGCTCTTTTATTTACACTGTCATGTGCACAAAATCAATCTTTGCAGGCCAAAGATAAAAGTACACAAGTTTTGAAAGTTGCAGTCTCAGTTTACCTTTCCTGCAGCCCTCACTGTCCCCTTTGTCAAGGAGAAGGTAGCGCGGGCTCTCTGGGAACCTCGGCAGGATCAGGAGCTGCAGAATGGCTGGAATACATGTGGTGGAGAGCAGGATGGGCCAGTACTCCTCTCTGCCCAGGAGCTCTCTGCAAAATCACCCACATAATGTCTGAGCAACACCATTGTTCAATTATATTTAGGCAAGTTTTTAATCACGTTAACACAAATTCTGGTGGTTCAGGTTGATATTCTATAAACTTTGTGTGATGTCAGAAATTAAAAGTGTTCAGATTTTACTTGAGGCCAATCACTTGTCCAGCCAAAATCCCGGCAGTGATGAATATCGAGGTTCCCACTCCCATGGCGCCACGAAATGCTGTCGGAGCTATTTCACCCAAATACAGAGGTTGAACACAAATGCCAATGCCTACGAAAATAAACCGAGATTAAAGCCACATTTCTGAAGTTTGACTCCAATGTTGTCACAACATGTGTAAAGTGAAGCCTTTGAATGTCATCCTGAAGCATTTACCTGCATTTATTCCAATGAGCAGACGTCCAATTATGAGGAGTTCAAATAATCCCGTAGAGTGACTCAGACCCATCATCAGAGCAGCTGCTAATGCAAATGTGTTATTGACCAACAGTGTCCCTTTCCTGGCAAAAACATATTACAATGGTAAATATTTGATGCAGAAAACAAAGTTAGAATGGAGAATTTTGCCAGTATGTATTTCTTCATCCATACCTCCCCAGCTTCACAGACAATGACCCACCAATCAACGCGCCTATGAGACCTCCGAGGGTGAATATGGACACAATAGTGGACCAAAGCAAGGTGAGAACATCCTGTGATATGTCAACTTGGTAACGCTCCCTCCAGGTTGCGTTGATGAAATTTTGCACATACTGCAGATTAAGGAAGAAAAAACACAAAAAGTCATGTTTTGGAACATGAGTACACATTATACGGTGCAGCATATACCACTGTCTTATAAAACATCTTTTACATTAAGCTCTGTGGCTACATCCCTCTCGTGAAATGAAATGAATCACACTAAAGTAGAAATACAGTGCACTGTAGGGTTATTACCACTGTGGGTGCGTTGATGACAGATATATTATATCCATACTGAAAGGTTCCCCCTATGCAAGCAGCACTGGCAGCCAGCAGAAGTGACTTGTTTGGAAGCTGCAATTAAAACAGAGACACGGAGGAAACAACAAATGTATCAGAAACATTTTCATATACAGTAGATCGTGGACAGAAGGCTGCATCTGATCGTCGTTTCAAACTCCACATACCTTTGGTCGCTTTCTATCTTTGGTTTCTTTGATAAGCAGAGGTTGATATTCATCCAGATATTCTTTCGGCATTTGGTCGCTGATGTTTTTCTCTGCTATTACTCTTCAAACAAATCGTCTGCCGTTTTATATCCTACCTCTGTCAACAGGAAACTTCAAGCTGACGGGAGGACGAGTTCGTCCTTTGAATGAATACAGCTGATCTCTTGTCAGTAAGTGAACACGAGGTATGGAGAATCGGCTGCAGGGCTACAGGCCATTCCATGTTTGTAAAGATTTCACGGAAATTAGCTTTTTTTTCTTACCAGGGGCAGTTCAAATCTTACACTGTCATTTACAAGTGGAGGTGGAAATAACAAGCCTCAGGACCCCCTTTTTCTGGATTTACAGCAGAGGCAGAGCATTCTTCTTTTGGCTTTGAGTTGAAGCATATAATCCAATTCTTTGAAAAAATTCAAGGAAACTGGCTTTCTTTTTTTTTCTCCGACAGAGCGAGGGGAAGTTCAAATGGGGACGGGGGGTTAAGGGAGAGAGAGAGAAAGAGAGAGAGACTTAAATAGCAACATAATAACGTGGATTGATTATTGGCCTGCATCCTGTTGCTATGTTGTGTAACAGGAGCTATGAACACGGATGACTTGATTAGGAACAGTGCATTAATAATTTGCTATTGTACAATCTGACATCAGTCGGTGTGTTCAAATAACTTTCTGTCTATTTATAATACATTTATTCAACAAAAAAGAAGATATTTAGGATCTAGTCATCATAACATCAAAGAATGGGAGATTTGGTCAGATGTTGGGGAGGATATGTTGATTGCCAGGAGAGAGTAAAATAAGGAGGGAGGAGGAGAGAGGAGGATTGTGACTGAGAGACTAGACACGACAAGACAGAGAGGGGGCGGGGGGGCTACTGGAGAGGTGGAGGAGAGTTCCCGACACAAAGATAGGACACATAGTTTGTCACATTTTTCAGATCTGTCAGTTCAAATGGAGCTCTTGTCCCAGAATGCATTGTGAATATACAGTCAAGCATATGAAGAGCACAACTAAAGGCACAAACAAAATCTGATGCGTTGACAGCTCCGAAGAGCAAAGTGTCCTAATTATGATAACTCTTAAATGAAGAAGTGTAGCAGAACCAGGATTTTTCATAGAGTTGGCTGCCCACCCAAACTAAAGAATCATGGGAGAAGGGCCTTGGTAAGAGAGGTGACCAAAAACCTGAGGGTTTAATTCCGACTGAGCTCCAGCGTAGATATGGGAGAAACCAAACAATTCAAAGAGTCATGTCTGGTTTCCTCCTTGTTCCAAACTCCCTCCATTTAAGAATTATGGAGGACAATATTTTCTACTTCAGTTTAGCAGAAACCTTTTGTGGCCTCTCCCCAGATCTGAGGCTTCACGCAATCATGGCTCTGAGCTCTGCAGGCAGTTCTTTTTAATATCAGAGCTCTGATATATATTTGTCAGCAGGTGTATGTCTTTCAAATCATGTCCAATCATCTCAAAGGTGATGCACCGAGCTAAATCTAAAGTGTTACTGCAAAGGATGCAAATGTTTAGCATCAATGTGATATTTAATTTTTTCATTTTTAATGGACTTGCAAACATTTGTGTAACATGCAATATGCTTACAATCAAATGATGTAACACACAGCTACAACAATGCTGCTTTCAGACAATCACTGCAAATATATAATCACTGAGAGAGAGGTGCTCTGTGCTTTCTTTCTTTCTTTTTTTAAACATAAACATTTAATAGGCCTAACATTAGTGGATATGGATGTAAACAGACCAAGAATAGACCTACAAGTACTACATGGCTTACAAATTCTGGAGTAAGTGAACATGTGAAGTGGTGAAAAACTGCAGCAGCTGCAGCTTCCCCATCTGGACTACATTAAAAAAGGTAACTGGATAAAATGGGATGGGCAATTAGTCAAAGATCATTAAATGCTCCATACTCAAAATGGTTATTATTTATTCTGCATGGTGGAAGTGGTTGAGGACATTAAAGATGATCAGAAAGTGAGAAATCAGAAGACATTAATGGCTTATGAACTAGTTATCAGTTCATAAGTTATCAAATAACTAATAAGGAAAAACACCAACCAAGTAAAATTTTTCCCAACCTGCCAACTAAAATCTTGTTCCTATTAATAATGGCTAAAGCATGAATAACACAATGGTTTCACATATCTTTGTAGAGGACAAAAGAAAATGCTCCCACTGCTGCTCTCATTGAACCCCAAAAACTGATGTTGTTCTACTTTTCACATCCCAAATAAGACATGGCAGCAAGTAAATCAAGTCAAATGCTGAATTTTAACTCACCTCTTTCTCTGATACAGATCCCTCATTAGAATTCATTTTGGAAGACCTTGTGAACAAACCATTAATAACGGAGAGTCAACTCCAGTCGAAGCACTTTCACCCTGTAATGGCAGCCGACTGTAAGGTGCAGCCAATGATTTCAGCTCCAAAGGGGAGACTCATTAACTCCTTATAGTACATTACTGCGTGGGGCCTTGACATCGGTTAAAGGAGGCGTAGTTGACCCTTTGTTGTAAAGTTGAAATAATGACACTTAATTAAACTGATATACCTTAGAATGATCAACTGTATTTCAACAGATTCTTAAAGAATATTTTGAAAAAAGAGTAAGAATATATAAATATTAGTTTACTTAAACTTAGGGTTTACTTATCGACCTTTACACAAAAATGATTCCTGATGTTTTTCATTAAAGTAGACAAACTGTAGACTACAGTAAAAATTAATACAACTGCATCAATAGTGTTGTCAGAAGCTTAAAACACTACTTTACTACTAACTACAAGGGATAAAAACTCAACTTTGTATTTAAACTGCTGCCAACATCAGCCCATAACTAACCTACAAGGACTTTCAAGGACATGCTGTGCATGACCCAAAGAGTTGCAAAGCTTACTGGGGGTAAAAACCTTTTAATCCTGTAAGAATTTGTTATTTGGCAAAGTGAGTGTTAAAGTGAAAGAATCGTTCTTATTTCTCAGTAATGAACATTTCCGTTTTCATTTCGTTGGTAGAAGTCAGCGTTGTGATTTGAACACCCGCACGCAGACCATGAAGCTTCTCCACAGATAGCAGACAAATGAATCAATCATGTGACGAGAATTATTGCTCCAGCTCTGTTCATGCTGTGGGATTCACAGCAAGCAGCTCTCCATCCAAATAAAACCTATTTGGATCATGTAATAACAAAAAAATGTGTGGTTTACAAAAGTAAGTGTAAACTAGTCTACAGACAGAGCCTGGAGAGATCATCCATTCAGCTGGCATGTGGTTTTCAACTAATGACATTTTGCCTCATAAAACTGGCTATCAAGCTGCCCATCACGAAATAAAAGGATCTACACCTTGACCATAGGTCAGGTGGTTTGACGGAGGAGTGACAGAAACCATCCCTCGACAGAGGAGGAGGTCTATACCAACACTTATCCAAACTGTCCTGCTTTCCCTCCGTCTCTAAACAACCACATTACTCTCTGCAGAATGGCCTGTTTTTTCCAATACTATATAATTGTTCATCTAAATCCGCTAAGTAAAGGTTTCAAATAAATCAGTATCAGAATCAGAATCAGAATCAGAATCAGTTTTATTGCCAGTTAAGTAAAAGGTTACATACAAGGAATTCTTTTGGGTGTTATTAAGGTGAATTTAGTAGTCAACATATATACACAGAATTAGAAAAAGATTGTAGAATAAAATACAATAGAATTGAATAAAATAAGATCATTTACAATAAATTTACAATAAATATCGGGATCACAGATGACTAAATGTGTGTATGGTGGATTACGTTAATATAACGTGTTGTGTCCATGGGGAAGGACACAACACAGTGTGTCAGTGGGGGTCCCGGGCCTTATACTCTCAAAATTGTAATTATTTACAGTACCTGAGTGATTGTGGTTGTTTACTCTCCACCACTTCTGCTCCATTATATGTCTTCAGCTAGAAGTGGTTCGGCCTTGAATGAGAAGCAACGATGGGCGATGTACCTGATCGTCCTGAGCTGCGGTCGAAGGTCGTGTTGGGTGTCGTGGCAAACATTGGCCGCAGGGGGGCTCTTCATCCGCACAGGAGAAACTTGGTGCAACACTGAAACTCTTCCCCTGGCGCTTGGAGAAACAGCAGGGCGGTTGTTGGTGTGTGTGTGTGTTCGTGTGTGTGTGTGTGGCGACAGGGTTCGTAATGTCGGCCAGAAAGCCACGGTCTGTGGCGAACCCCCTGGAGTCTGCGACCACCACACCCAGCGAGAGGATACTGAAGGAATGCCACACTTTATATGTCGACGGCGAAAACGGTAAATGAGAGTCAACGTCTCGGCGCGCAGCACAAACACACACACACACACACCTGCTCGGGGTGTTATGCATTGAGGTGAAGTGTGTGTGTGTGTGTGTGTGTGTGTGTGTGTGTGTGTGTGTGTGTGTGTGTGTGGCGCGCGTGTGTGTGTGTGTGCGCGTGTGTGTGTGAGCAGCAGCAGCAGCTGTCTGTCAGTGTCAAACGCACGACACTGAAACACACTGTGTGTGTGTGTGTGTGTGTGTGTGTGTGTGTGTGGACCTGCGCACTGACCATTATCATCTGGCAGCTTTCGTCACAGTCAAAGTCGCTTTCAATTCACTGTCAAACCAGACATTCGAACATGAAATGAGTTCACAACATGCCCTGTGATAATAACTCCTATAATAACATTAATAACACCTCCGTGTGTGTGTGTGTGTGTGTGTGTGTGTGTGTGTGTGTGTGTGTGTGTGTCTTTGTAGTAATGTAGTGGTCCTCTTGTGTCTATTTTCACAGCTGTACTGAATCTCCTTATAGAGATTTTGCATGTGTCCGTATTTGTCTTGAGTTTTCTGTGGTCTTTGTGGGAGTGTTGTGTTTGCATCTCCTTACTTTCTAAAAACAAAAATTAACAAAGTTACTGTTACCTTGTTAACAATTTGGCAATCATTTGTCTGTCAGCTAACTAATTACTTCAGCTCTGATCTTTTTGAAAGAAAAAAAACAACTCTGTTTTAACCCACATAAATACTATAACTTTATTCATCACATGCTGCATATTAAATTTTATGCTTGCCTGTAAACAAAGCTGACATATTGGTTCATGTTCAGATAACAGAACTGTACAGTTTATAAAATGACCAAGTTCTCTCTAGTCAACTTCCTGAAATGATTTGAAATGATTTAAAGAAAAATGGTACTGTCTCTTCTTTATTTATTACATGTTGAGGCCAGTTTAAAGTACATTCATGGTGATGATGTCACTATTCACTACAATATACTGCGTGCCCATGCCCTACTTATATATATGTGTGTGTGTGTGTGTGTGTGTGTGTGTGTGTGTGTGTGTGTGTGTGTGTGTGTGTGTGTGTGTGTGTTTTCAGGCCTGGTGAAGATTGCCAGCAGTCTCGGAGTCCTGCTCCTGCCTCCCAGAAAGAAAGTCACTGTGATGATAATGGGGAACCACTCTGCAGGGAAGAGCTCTTTCATTAATTGGTAATACACCCGACTCTAATGGGATCTGCATCATTCAGCTGCACAGGGCTGCCTGACCTACCTGCCTGTATGTGTATATATAAATGTTGGTTGGGGAAATAATTGGGATTCTCCCTGACACAAAAAAAATGCTCGTTCTCACTGTTATGGCTAACAGCAGTAAAATGTCTACTGTAAGATAAAGCAGCCTGTTATATTCTGATTCTGTGCAAATGTTACAGATGTTAATCTTAATAGTTGTCACATTTATCATTAATAATTAGAACTGTTGACTTTCAGCTGTAGACAAGCATATACCAGGCTGTTTTCTCTGCTTTTCTGGAAAAATGTTTGGCTGTTTTACAGTGTCTGGTTTTATGGCATGTTCACAAACTGCCTTTTTAAGCGGGCTCCAGGTGTATTAGTAGTGAAATAGTTAGACAATTAATTTATTAGTTGAAAGATAGAAAATTAATTGACCACAATTGGAAAAGCACTGACATGTTTGAGTCTCTTAAATGTTAGAAGGCTTTTCCTTGCTTTGTATTAATGTAAACTGTCTTCTTTAAAAACAAAAGCAATATTAGAAATGAAAAAACTTTTTTGATGCAATTCATGCCTGATTGGTGCCATTTTAGGTATGTTGAAGAGCACATACAGAAGACAGGCGTTGCCATTGAAACGCAGGGGTTTACGTTCATTACCAGTGGTCGCAAGAGGGAATCTCTGACGGTAAGAACAGCATGAAAACAACATTACCTGCTCTGTTACGTAAGGGCTCGGTATGCCGTGTTTATAAGATCTGATAAAAAGAACTAATGCTCAAAAGGAGAACCTTGATAGCCACCTGCTATAACCATCAGTGATTATTATCAGTGTTTTTAAATTGTCAGTATTTCATTATCAGACAGGTTCTTTCTCAGGTTAGTGGATGCAGGACTTTAGAATTTTTAACCTCAGTTATACCTCAGAGAACAGAAGCCTCAAGCAGTCATAACTGTAGATAAAGCGATAGGTCCAGTGTCAGGGTGCACTGAAGGCACTCCCTAGGTCGATGGGAATTTCTCATTCTATATGCTACTCCACTGAGCGGCTTTGTTGTGCACACGCCCCGCATGCACAAACGCACACACGGGCACACAGGCTCCTTCCTCTCTCTCATCCTTCCCTCTGCCTCCCTCTTCATATCCTGCCGTGGTGAAGGTAATGAAGATGAATAATATATTTGCAGTGCAGGACTGCAGAGTGGAAGGATTATCTCCTATGTACAGGACGAGCTTAAAGCAGGTGTAGGAGTGCAAAGTAGTAAAAGAAGGGAGGACTCAGGAAAAAAGTGCAGATTATTTTAATCAGGTCCTTTCTCATGTTGTCTTTTTTCCTCTCTCACAGGGGAATGCAACGCTACATCTCTACCCGCACTTTCGACCACTCCTTGAGTTCAAAGGTAAAGAGTTTTCCTCTCGTTTTAGCATCACAAACTCCGAAAAGTGCATTACTCACACAATTTGCAGTGGTTGTACTTCACGCAGTAATGTTGCTGCTGAGAGAAAAGCCAGGCCTTGCTACTGTACATGTCCTGTATCCTATTTTCATATTCCTATGTTAATCATTAAGTGCAGATCTTGCGTATGCACGCAGATTTCCTAATGTGTCGCATCACATAACAGAAACGCGTCCAAAGATCTCGCATAATAGAACAGTTTAGTGAGTGTTTAATGTATTACATAATGAGAATAATTCTTCCGCCCCCTTTGATTCTGAAACTCCTCTTAATCACGATGATGAAGCAGCCCCGCCTGCTTGGTGCACAACACAGTCTCATTAACTGCACTACAAACCCAAATGAATGCGATCTCTAAATAAATGCCTATGATTATTGTTCTCAATCATGATGAAGGAGATCAAAGGGTGTGACGAGAGAGCAAAGTGTTCACATTTTCTGTGACAGCAGGCAGATGCAGCATTGGTCCAACAGAAGAACAAGGACGAGCGAACAGGAGATGGATGTAATAATGAGCTGTAGACACAGATTGGTTCTTTAATAAATAAATAAAAAACTATATTTCATGTATAACATCAGCAGCAATTCTGGCTGTTCAAAACTGTGCTTGGCTCATGAGGTGTAACCACAAGTTATTTATGTGTTGCTTGCTGTCACCGGTCTGGCTTTTCCTTTGTGCTTTGAGGTTGTGTTTAGGTGCTTTACCTTGATGACTCAACAATGAGTCACAGTCTTGTTTCTGTTATAAATCTGACCAGACCCCTGTCCGCCTCTGCTCCGGTTTGCACCGTGTGTTTCTGAGATCTGTGAGTTGAGATTACTCCCACATAGAAGAAACGAGATGGATTTAGCGGCATATTGTCTTAAGAGAATTAGTCTCCGCTCTCTGTGCGTCAGCGGTGGTGTGGAGCCTCTGGATGTTGAGGTGGCCGTGCAGAAAGTCTGGGTGTGCCTCCTGCCTGAGTTGTAGCATCAATGTGGAAGAGGGAGGGAGGGAGGGAGGGAGGGAGGGAGGGAGGGCTGGCTGTAATGTATGTGTGTGTGTGTGTGTGTGTGTGGTTTGACAGTGAGTGTATAGAGAGTGAGGGTTCACTGGGTGCGGACCGGAGCGCTCACGGTATGGTGTGTGAGTCACATGCCCCATCGACAGCAGTGCAGTGGAGTCAGGAGGAGCTTCTGAGAAATGTCACAGCCATTAGAGACGCCACAGCCCAGACTCCAGCAGCCACAGCTCTCCGCTCTGCAGGCCTGAACCTCGCGACACCTCCAATCTGCTGCTGAAATACAAGCAATCATTTTTATTTGAACGTTCATCGCCGCCTCTGGAAATATACCATATCTTGCAATTGTTTACCTGTAACAGCGACTGAGGATGACTCATCAGAAAAGCACCATATATTCTCACGTGGGAGGAGCTGCCTATCATACAGTTTGGTCTCCTTTGGGATATGCCTGGAAGTACTTCTATATATTGTTTTAGACTTGCATGCAGGATATTTAACTGTCTCATTTTGTTTTTATCTTACCACCTGTTGTCAAGAGTTTAGACTGTGTGCAAAGATTTTTGGCTGTGTTCTTTATCTTTCTTTAGTCCAATGAGTTGTGTATAAGTTCTGGTTGACGCAGCATTTTTGCCCCCTTTGCCCTTTTCCTCATGCACAGGATCTCCTCTGTAGCCTTCTCACTTACAGCCACTTGAGGAACTTAGCACCCATCGGCGAGTATTGCTCCTGTTTCCTTTTAACCTTTCAGGAGACTCAGGGGACCTTTGTCAATCAAAGTGGACAAATATGTCCATATCGAGGCTATTTGATCCATTAATGAATTCGACTTTCAAAATTTAGCGATGCATGCATGTGTTCATTTTGAACACTCCTGACTTTTTAAACTAAAGACCGGGAGCATTATCAAGATCTAACATGAAGCTTCTTGATATTGTCTGCATAGATAAAATATTTTTTTCCTATTAAAGACTGGGGGAATGCACTTTCTAAGACGTGTATTGGGAGGCGGATGTATCGATATCGCTGTCATGCTGATGTAAGAGAAACATAATGGAATGCTAATGTGCCACAGCAGCAGTGGCCGTGCTCGCTGCAGCACAAGGATGTGATTTCTGTTTGCTGTTGACACCTGCCCCGTCCTATGAAACAGCCTCAGTGTCATCCCAGGCCTGTGTGTGTGTGTGTGTGTGTGTGTGTGTGTGTGTGTGTGTGTGTGTGTGTGTGTGTGTGTGTGTGTGTGTGTGTGTGTGTGTGTGTGGTGTGTGTGGTGTGTGTGGTGTGTGTGTGTGTGTGTGTGGATGGATGGAGGATGTGTTAGTGGATGGGGTTTATTGAGTCAATAGTGGGGGTTTTTTTCAATAGTGATGCTGTTCTGTTTTATTAATTTTTTATGGGGGGGGGGGGGGTGCGGGGTCGGGCTCATGTGTGGTGGAGTGTCGTAACTGCTCAGTGCGTTGCCTCACAGTCGTTCTTCACTGGCTAGCTTTATGTCTCACGCCCAACACTAAAGCTGCCAGTTGAAGAGCTGTTGTGTGTAACCATGACAACAGATCTCTCCGCATAGGGCATGGTGAGAAAACTGAGAGCTAGCAAATGTGTTCACTGGTTAAAATTGAAGTTGTTTGGGTGCAGCAACTAGAATTGACTAAGATTCATTTTCATGTATCTTCACAGCTAACATGCAATTCTTTATCAGCAGCACTTTTGCACAATTCCGTCAAAAATTTCTTCAAAAAGTTACGTTTTGGATCTTTAATGTCACCACATCTCCCTCAGGTCTTCAAGTATTGACTATTCTGCGGCTTCTAGTGGAACATATTATTAAATTCATTAGAGAGGCAGCTTCATAAGGAGACTCAACTTTTGATTTAGCATCTATGTCCTGATGGAAGCGCTCGTACACACACAGCATCTGTATATTCCAGGTGTCATGGACTACCTGTCGGCTGAGATCTCCACGTCCAAGCAGAAGAAGTTCAGCCTGGTGACGTTTGTGGATACCCCGGGTCTGGTGGATGGAGACATGGTTTACCCTTTCAACGTCAACAGCGCCATCACCTGGTTGGGTATGGCTTCACAGCTGCCAAGTTTGTCGCTCCAGTGCTGTTGGACAGAGCTGTCGATAAACTCTAATGAACGCTGCTTGTTTTCTTCTCAGGAGAACAGGCTGACTTGATATTTGTGTTCTTCGACCCAATGGGCCAGGCGCTGTGCAAGCGCACGCTCAACATCGTGGAGAAGCTGAGTGAGAAATGTGGAGACAAGCTGTTGTTCTACCTGAGTAAGGCAGATGAAGCTGGGAAGGAAACAGACAGACAGGTTAGTTCACTCAAGGTATTACATCTTTTGTTTGATTTGAACTTGCGGACATAACCTTTTTTTCTCTTTCGGCAGAGGGTGATGATGCAGATAGTCCAGGAGCTGTGTCGCCGTCCAGGTCTCAACAAATGTGGTTTTGAGATGCCAACAATATACATACCCAACCCACAGAAGGTGAATAAAATGTGTTTGTGTACTGGTTATTTTACAACAGATTGTCAACATTTTTCTCAGATCTCAGGTCTCTGAGATTTAAAGCTCTCCTGGGGGTTTTAAATCTCCTTGAATGAAAATTCTCCACCCACATGTTTCCTCGTGGCTCTTGATGACCAGGAACAGGATGATTAATTTTGCAATATGAGGACTGGGAGAGTTACCCACTCTAGGGGGGAACAGGGGTTGTAAACCATGGCCTTTGATCAACCCCCATGACAACGGCAGCCCTAGTCCTGAGTTATTGCTGCAGCATCTTGTGATCTACAACCAAAAAGCTCCACTCCGCATGTTAGATTTGTGCATCCCTCCTTACCTCCGATTTAAATTCGCTGAGCAGGCGAATCCTCACTTCCTACTAAGTGCACATGGGCTGTCAGTTAGAATCCCCTCAGGAATTGATGGGACGTTTCAAGACGTTCTCTTTTTGTACGTTCATTCCAAAACAGACGCATTAATGAGCCTTTGTCCTCTTTAGCCGAGCAGGTGTGTGAACATGATCGACGGAGTTTGTCAGACCATTGAGAAAACCATCAACCAGGCCGTTCAGAAGACTTTGGACCAGCTGGAGAAAGACTGTGATCTCATTTGTTCCACCATCAGCAGCAGACTAGCGCAGGACAGGTTTGACACCTCGACCTACAGCACGGCATGTTACTGTGTTTGAATTATCGCTGAAGCTAATTTAACCCGACCTAAAATGACATCACCAGATATTATAGTGTACAGTAAATGTGACCCTGATTCCCTCTGTGTGAATGTGCAGGGCTGATGTGACTAACAGCAAACAAGTCCGTCTGCACTCCTTCTTGTGTGGAGCCCTGGGTGTTTTCCTTCCTCTCCTATTCATCCTTAGTTTTGTTGTGAGCACCTTCTCCAAAGAGCAGCTGGATGAACTGTTGGGTGAAGGTCCCGCTCAGACTCTCACTATCTTCTCAGTAAGTCCAAGTAAAATCTCTACAGCTGATCAGACAAATAACATTGCAAAAAAATATTATATTATTCTCTTTTTTTCCCCACTTACTATAGTACTTGTGCACTTGCTCGTCTGACTGTTTTTTCAATGTGTGTCTCACAGGGAGTCGTGATATATTTATGGGACTTGATACCAGAAGATGGACAAGTAGTGTTTGTGATCATTTTTGGGGCCTTTTGCTACCTCCTGCTTTACCTAGCAAAGTATTTTGCAGGGTAAGTGTAACAATTATACTATACACACATGTACACACATTGTCGGTTGATGCAATTCATTTCATTAGCAAATCAATAGGCGGCTGTTTTTGCCAATAAACAAATGATTGGCCCCAGCTCCTCAAGAGTGATTGTTTTCTGCCTTGCTGTGATTTTATAACAATATATTTAGAGACATTATCTTGGGGTTTCAAATGTAAAAATGCATTTAATTGATACACACACAGAGGAAGTGATTATTGAAATTATGACTGAACATTGTTGTCATGTTCTTCATTCTCAGCCAACGGAATGAGACTCTGACGAAGAAGGAGAAGAGGGTGATGACGGAGTACAATGATTATATCCAGGATATTGTCAAAACCAAAAAGGTTAGCGGCTTATTGTATCATTATTGTATCATTTAAAAACTGCAGTAATTGATATTTTTATAACACCCAGGTGTAAGTATGCCTTTAGTAGTGACAAATTCACTCTGCTCCATGGAGGCTTTTGGCATCTTTCAGTTTGTCATTTTCTTATTTAAGACCCACAACTTTAATGTTACTACTTACTCCTGACACTTTGCCAAAACAAATGTCGAAGGTGTTAATGTCAATCAGTCTTAAGTTGTCATCTTATTTAGTCTTTCTCAAGATGTTCAAAAAAACATTTGATGGAGTTTGAAATAAACATTTTCATTTGTCAAATATAAAATGTCAGAATTATGAATCTCGCACTGTGAATTTTGCTCCACAGGGTAAATTGTATGAATGGTACCTCCAGCAGTGTGCAGAAGAATATGACCTCTGACCCCAGGTAAGCTGAAGACAGTTTACATACATCTGTTAGCATATTGACTTATGATAATCAGGGTCTTCTGTTTTCTCTTTCAGAAGGTGGAACCTCTAATGCAGACGAGATCACTGCCAACATCACCATCTCAAGAGCTGATCAAAAACTTTAAAGTGCCTCTGTCAATGAGTTCAGGAGAAACTGTGATTGTAGTTGTTAAATCATAATGTGAATAGATTTTTGAATTTTTATGGTAAATGAATTCTGGTAGAGAAGAAATTAAGTGTTTACAAAACAGAACTTTTTTCTTCTTATATTCTTCAACTTACAGCTGCTCTTACCAACAGTCATGTCTCTGTGACGTCCTCTCTGGTCTTTCATCATTGTTCTCATGTATTCATGTCCACAGATCTCAGTGCACCGTCCTGACGTCTGTCACGTCGTGTGATAAGATAAAAGAATGTGATTTCATTCTGACTGTTAGCAATAACTGCAACAACCAATGCTGTGATGAAACTTGGGCATTATAGTCGGACATTTGTTCAAATAATGTTCATGAAGTCAATAAGGCTTACCGCTGTTGTCCTGCCTCGTGAGAGATTCTCTGGGTTTTTGAAAATTCTGTTGTGTGATGTACAGTGTACTGAAACTGGTGAGTGGTGAAGTCTGTCACTGCACTGGTGTGTATCTTCTAGTTGTGTTCATGAGTGATGAACCCCTCATTACAAAAACACTCCGTAGCTCCAGAGTTTGCAGAAATATTTATTAGCCTCATTAGGTGTTTTTTAGGTGCTTTTTTAAAAAAGGGATGCAGCGATCTGATATACTAGATCTTCATCAAGTCTGACTGATACAGACGCTATACCAGCAAATCCTTGGTTTATTTGTCATTGTCTTTAAATGATTTTGTTTCCATTATTACTTCCATTCATCCAGTTATGCTGAGCTGCCAGCTTTGAAAATTGGAAAGAAAGAGCACTTGGATCAGTGAGGACAGATTTGGAGTTGAGGTATCAGTGAAAAGAGGAAGAGTTGGATCGGTGCATCCTGACTTTTTACCCAAACAATGTGGAAATACCTCTACAGACTTCTTGCAATATATTGTGAACACTGTCAGTTTGTATTGTGTGTCTCCGAGGTGTCCTCCCCATTAGGGAATTCCTGTTTTATGAGATATTTCATTCATGCATTTTTAAATCTTTTGCATAAATGTATCTACTCTGTGTAATTTTTCTGAAATTTACTTTAATTGTCTGAAACCGGGACTCAACTGACTTTTAAAAAAAAACTTTATTTAGGTCACATGACTCAAATAGTGAAACAAGCAAACTCTTACACATTTTCTAATTACTTTAACCCTGTTTTTGTGGTTAATAAAGGCAAAAATATATAAACAACAGATGAAAAAACATGAAGTGTGGAATGATTGTGTAACGCATTGAATGGTTGTTGTTGGAATACTTTTATTTCAAAGTTTTAGTTATAAAAACACAAATCCAGGCTTTTTCTGTAGGAAGAGAGATGCCTTTTAGAACGCTATGTCAGGGCTCAAGTATTTCATCAGCACAATAAGATGTAATCAGGCAGGTGCTTTAAATCCCTATGCACATAACAAGCATTTCTGAATGAAAATGAGAGAACCAGTGAAATTTTAATAACTTGGAAAAATATATTCAAGCAACAAATTAATTTCTGCTTGCAAAAAAGACCAGTAACCCCAGTACGCCCAGGCCACGAACCTCAGTTCCCTGAGTTAGTAACAAGTGAAGTCCCTGGAGGTGACAGCCATCAAAAATATCCTCAACCTACTGTTGGATTTCTATCTGACATCTCTAAGAAAATACATGATTCTATCATGCAAGCACTGGTGTATAATCAAAGTATGGTTAGAACTTCATTTGTGCAATCTACCAGCAAGGCAACCAATAAGAGGAGATATGTTGTAAAGTGTGTGTGTGTGTGTGTCGGTGAAAGCTGCATTCTCGTTTCTGCTGACGTTTGTCCTGTTGCAGATTTAAGCTCTGTTTGCTGATGCATCTAGATAGAAATATATTTGTTGGGGCATTTTTATTTATTTTACTTTTTAACTCCTGTTATAGTAAATTATTCCATGCAGATCTCGTAGTCTGTATGCAAGCATACAACCAAATCTGTTATTTAAAGCTTAGAAAAATTCAGTTCAAATTGTATTTTCTCATTTTGTTACAGTGCATTCAGGATTATAGCTATTTACAATGTTATTTGTACAAAAATGCCATGCCTGTCCCTGGATTTTTATAAACAAAGTTTAAGGTAAATACATCTTGTAGCAGCACAGAGGCTGGAACCAGTTTTGCTTTGTCGTGAACATGACAGCGTGATCATAATAGACCCACCAACACAATGTTCAGTGTATTCAGATAGTACATGGCTCCGTTTGTCACATTAAATATCTCCCAGGAACGAAAGCAAGTGTTAGTGTTGTCCTCAGGGAGTGTGTATCGAGCAGACACAGTCCTGGACCCAATGTGTGTGTGTGTGTGTGTGTGTGTGTGTGTGTGTGTGTGTGTGTGTGTGTGTGTGTGTGTGTGTGTGTGTGTGTGTGTGTGTGTTTGTGTGTGTGTTTTTGTGTGTGTGTTTGTGTGTGTGTGTGTGTGTGTGTGTGTGTGTGTGTGTGTGTGTGTGTGTGTGTTTGTGTGTGTGTGTGTGTGAGAGAGAGAGAGAGTGTCCAGACCGGGATAGCTGCTCAGTGTCTCAGCACCATAAGTGTCCATATTGAGGCGTCCAGTGGACTCTGTCCTTCGGGACCTTCTGGTGGGAAGTCATTGAGAGCCTTTGTCAATCAACCAAGAAATGTCTCCAGTCCTACAATACAAAAACAGGCCTGAGACACATGTACTTGCACATTTATCAAGCCGATTAGTGACAATTCCCTGCAAGTGGCCACTATGAGTGAAATGGGAAAGAGGAAAATATGATATTTTTCCGTACTTGCCAAGTCGCGCTAGCATCCTTCAGGTTTTAATTTTTTTAAATTTTTTGGGGTTTGCATTATTAGAAATGAAAGACATGAAAAACACTACAGTCAAATTAGGACCAAAACACAGTGACATGACACAAAATAAGAAGATAGAGCAATAACAATATATTAACATTATAATGTAGTAACACTTTATTTTCCAGGTCTGATATGTAAACTACTCAAAAGGTTCCTCTGAGGGTTTCATGCCATTTTTTTAATTATGGGGGAGGATTAGTGCACTGATCCAGCAAAAATGTAAAATGCATCTGCAACTGCAACTTGTAACAGATATTGAATGACAATAAAATATTAACATTATTGTGATAAAAAAAGTAGTAATAGTATTTCATATTAACATGGAATTTTAACTCTGAATGTATTATATATGTTACTTATTTTATGAATTCATGTATTATGATTATGTTAAAGTATTGCAGCTGTCTACTACTGTCCATTATGCCACTGGTAAATTGGACTAGATTACTTTTTTTTTTCCAAGAAACATTTATAGAAATGATCAGGACGTTATGTAACCCAGAAAATAAAGTGTTACCATAATAGTTAAGCATGTTAAAAACAACTGGAGTTATTGTTTTGCAGGACTCACACTATTTTACAATGAGTCAACTAGTTCGGTGTGTATAATACTTTCCATGTGATCAAAGTCACAAGCTCCACAACTCGTTGTGTTTTCTGTCAGTGACAACATGTTTTCATGTTATTCTTCACAGTGAAAACCCTGAGAAACCTAAAGAACATAACAGCTATTGTAATCGTGACCAGATTTAAGTCTTGGAAGCAGACTTACTCCACATCTCGTTTCTTAATCGTCTTTCCAGATCCCAAGACCTCTGCCACTCGGGATACAATAGGATCATAGTTCATGCTGGCAACGGCCACCACCTCCTCACCCCTGTGGACGGACCATTGAGAATAACGATCGTCACGCTGTGTTAGATGAGCACTCACAATAAACGATAACGAATACTTCACACATGCAGTTCGAAAATATGGCTCTAACATTGGTGTGAAAAATTCACAGAGAATTGTGAATAAACTTTACCTGGTATAGAAAGCTACAAATCTCAGTTCGTCCAGATCTCCTTGTATGATGACATCATCAAATCCATCACCATAACCTTCGCCGACAGAGAGAAAAACAATCCAGTTCAGCTTCATTCTTGGATTATGTCTTTTTGTTTAGCTTTACAGCTGGAAGGCGATGTGGTACCAACACTTCTCAGCCCAACTCAGTCACATTTCATCCTCTGATGTCTCTCTTCTAGCATGTCTGCCTCATCACACTTTCACCTCACGTCACGAGGTGAAAGCGAACACTACCTACCTGCATAGCGTATGGTCTTCCCAAACATGGCGGACCAGAAGTAAGGCACAGTTTTCATCTCAGTGACTCGACACATCATGCTGAGGGCTGCCACCCTTCCTGTCAGTCAGGTTGAAAACAAACAAACATAAGAACATGCATGCTTGTCTTTAAGCATACGCAGTAGAGCATCACCACAATACATTATTATAGCCACAGATAGGCAGTAGAAATGAAAAGAGGACCAAGCAGTGACACACTCACCGTGCACATGAGCCATTTGCCAGTGAGGGATGTTCACCTTCTTGTTGTTGCGTGGCGGGAAGGGAAACATCGCCACGTCTCCTCCAGCAAAGACCCCGTCGACATTCGTCTGCATTGTCTGGGCAGAAAGTTTCATGGAAAAAGAAATTAAACAAAATGGGACCAAAGCACTTTGGATCAGCAGCTTTGCAGATTACCTTATTGACAGTAATGAAGCCCTTGGAGTCCATGTGGAGGCCACTCTGTTTCACAAAGCCTGTTGCGGGAACCCTTCCTGCAGGAGAGAGGGCACATGAAAGAAATCAATAATAATATACAAATTTGATATACAACCGCAAATTTAAAGAAATCAAAGGGTAGTTTCAGGGTAGATGCATTTTGGATTATGTTTGACAGCACCTGCTCCGATGACACACACGTCCGCCCGTAGGACCTTTCCACTCTTCAGTACCACTTCTTTCAGCTGTGTAACGGGAAAAACAAACCTAATGAGCTGATGAGCACAAAATGGCGAGGACTCTTGAAGGCCCTGAAAGTTTGTATTTCTCTTGTTTTTTGTAGTGAAGACTTTGAGGGAATGTAATAAAATGTATTGAGTGTATTTTTTGATTTGTGGTATAGGGAAACACAAGTGAGTTGACTTTGTTAAGCTTTGACGTTCTTGTTCTGCTGTATGTCTACTTTATTATTGTCTAAGTTCAGTGAGAGAACCCCCCCCCCCACCAATGTCACCAATTCAGTGTCTGACCAAATTTGAAATACGATCACAAACCCCTGTATCAGCTAATGAATTATTGCATTGACTAATATGAATATTTGCAGAGCATTAAATTGTCAAAGTGAAGTTGCATTTTTGACCTTTTGTATATAAAATGACCTTTGCTGGAAAATTCATCAAAACATATGAATTCTTGAGTAATAGCCAAAAGAGAGACCACTGTGAGACCATAGTGACCTTGATCTTTGACCACCAAATTCTGATCTGAAATACTTTGAGGCCAAGTTTACAGGAGATTTGAGATTGGCGCACATTTCAAATAGCTTTATTCAGTTTTGTTTAATATTCTAGTTTTTTCTAACCTTACTCAACTTGATTGAAAAAAAAAGGAAAGGGAGAGGATTGTGCTTCCGAGAATCATGTCATGCTGTTTCTCTCACTTTCTGAATACCTGTCCATGATGGCCAATCATCTCTGACACCTCGTTCATCATGTAGAACTTCACCCTGTTCGCCTCAAACAGCTGCAGAGACGCAAACACACCTCAGTCACCATGAGCACAAAACAGCAAAGGGGAGAATTCACCGCTGGATTTCCGAGTGTCTGCATGATGAATCACTGCTAATGAGAAGATTTACACTCCCCTTTGTGGCTACCTGCAGTATTGACCAGAAAAACATGATTTGCATTTTAAATAGCATTGTTTTTCATTCTCATGGATAGTGCTGATGATAGTATTGAGGAGGTGCATCGTGTTCTGAATAGCTTGATTTCCCAGGCGTGTCTTTACCTTCATTATGACTTTCCCTACTTTCTCCCCGAGCGCTTTTTTAAAGGGGACGGACTCGATGCCTATGACAGAGACGGAGTGGGCCTTGTCAGTTAGCGCTGCTGCCACCTCCATACCTGCCAACACAACAAAAAAACAATTAATGTACGTCTAGATAGCGCAAAATTATACAAGAAGGAGAGAAATTAAAGGAAAAACCAGAAAAAATGAGCGGAGAAGCGAAAAGCTTACACGTGCTCCCATACAGAATACAAAGGAGTCATACAATGGTTTGAGAGAGCTTTCTTGGGTTAAGAGAGATCATTAAATTCATCGTTCCTCCTGCAGTTTTGTTTTCTTTTTGGGTACATTTCAACCCAATCTCTCCATTTATATTGTAAAATTCACATAAGTAAATGACATTTTTTTGCAGAATAACATATCACAGTAGAAAACACTGACATCTTTTTTTCTCTGCCTACTTGGGTGCTGATAATACAGGTAACTCTGACAGGCTCATTGGACCAAGTGTAGGAGGGTTAATAAACAGGGGCCCAGATCTCCGAAGAACCCAGAACGCCAATGGACATTGACGCTGCTCTGGCAGTTTGTGGTGGTGAAACACTTTTCACACAATTCACTTTCTGGTGTTGCCTTTTCCCTTAAGTTCTCGCCAATCTTAAATCAGCATAAATGTTTCTCACCAACAAATGACGTGCCCACAATCACAGCGTTCTTGTTGTCGGCCAGCTTCGCTATGCTGTTTGCGTCCTCGGGCGTCCTGAGGTGAAACACATTCCTGACGTCTTTGCCTTTGAAGATCATCGGTTTGGGTCTTTCAAGCAGAACATGGAAGCAGTCAAGTGTTATTCATAAAGATAAATAATTATCTAAGCCATTTAGTTGTCATGCAAGATAAACGTGTGTCCTCACTTGCTTCCTGTAGCAATAAAGAGTTTCCTGTACTCCATCCTCAAGCCATCTTCAAATGTCACAGATCGTGTTTTCACGTCTATTGCCACAGCCTGAAAATACACAGACAGTTTGGTTGACACGGTCATACAGGATGGATTTTTGTTCAAATTTCATAATAAAAACAACAAAAAAAAAGCTGTGTTTAATCTTGAGCTGATGAAATATCCCAGTAGGCCACAAGGACCGTTACCCGTCCTCGTGTCGTTTACCGATATTAATCAGCCTTAACCACTTCTCACCTCTTTCTCTGTGAGCAGTTCAATGTCGTGGTCCTGCAGAAAGTCCAGGGAGCGCAACCTCAGCTGCTCTGCTGTGCTGTCTAGGGACTAAGGGTTGGCAAGTTAGTGCTGAGTACATCAGTAAAAAAAATAAAAAAGATTCCCTGAATTGAAATGGCCCTCAATCTCTCCTATTTCAGTTTCATTCGTTGTCATCTGCTGTTCACTACAGTCGCCCCGACATGCAAAATTTCAAGGGCAAAACACAACGGAAAATAAGAAAATTTGCCGTTTTTTATTTTCCATTGTTTTTTCCCATTTGTCCTTGTGATTTGCACTTCAGGGCCACCGTAGTTCAAGCATGAACTTCAGCCCTCAACGTTAAAGCACACATGGACTCAGAAAACATTTTGTACATCCATATTTCCTTGAACACTGGGTAAATCCATCTGCTGAGGAAGATCGTTTGGTAAGTCCGAAAGCTCTGGAGAAGGCGCCGTTCTTGTCAGATATCCCCTGCTGTACTTGTGATCCAACAAACTGTGTCAGTTGATATTCGTCAAAGCTGCATGCTGCAGCACCTCTGCAGTCTGTTATGCAACTTTGTTGGCAGCGTCAGTTCTGTTTCCGCTTTTACGTGGTCGGGTTCTGTGTACAAACCTTACTCAGTTTAGTCCTGTCATACGGAGGATGTCTGTCCATGGTGCACATGACGATGCGATCGGTGAAGCCCTCTTGCCTCAGTGTCTCTGCACACACCAGACCTGCCGGACCTGCAGACACATTCACCGCTTTACCAGAGAGTAGCTCTATGACTTTGAAATTGAGACAATCCTGAAAGTAGTAGTCAACGGTGAGGTATTAAACAAATAGAACTATGTGCCCGTTGTGGAAATAAAGGAAGTGGGACAAAGACACCTGAGCCAATGATGAGGACATGGCTGAAGCCAGTGCTGGAGTTAATGACTGCTGAACATCGGGACATGGGCTTTGACCTCTTCTGCGACTGCAGAGCCTGGAAATGTTTGAAAAAGATCTCAGATCAATCCGGTGACCCGTTTATGTCCCACCATAAATTCTCCGCATTCCATTTTCTTGTTACCTGCTTGTTTGCGCGAATGATCACCTTGTCCTTTTCAACTCTGACCTGGATCAAACAGACATGAGCGATGTGTACACTTTTTGACGGTGCTTAGAGACACTGAAAATGTCAGGGAATGTGTGACTGCACGAGCGAGGAAGGTCACCTGGAAGGTCGGCAGACTGTCCAGTCCAGGGAAGTCCTCGATGTCTCCTGTCGCAATGTTGAAACACGCGCCGTGCCACGGACAGCGCACGTGTCCTTTTGACAGCACACCTGGAAGGTCAGAAAGCGACACGTAAGTCAAATGTAACACAGCATGATAGGTATATTGACATTGTTCAAATCCTAAGATAGCACTCACCTTTGACCAGTGGCGCCCCGTAGTGTGGACACTTGTGGCCCATGGCTGAGAACTCCCCGTGTTCTTTGATCAACAGAGCTTTGCCACTTCCCAAGTCAACCTCTCGCATCCTGTCAGACAACACAAAAACAAAGAGATGTGTGTGTCTGTGTGTGTATGTTCATAGCTGGGTTTTGAGAAAAGCTTCAAAGAAACAAACAAAGGCCATTTTGACAGGTGAAAAAAAGCACTGCAAGGTTGCATCAGGAAAACAACTTGCCTTACCGACTTAGCCTTTGCCAATTTCTGGATCTGAATTAAAGGGACAGTTCACTAAAATCACTAAGATGACTGTTATGAAAGTAATGTGTGTAGTGGCTCAGTTGTTTATTAATGAACAGTGACAATGTTCCTCTTAAATATTAGATTTTTTAGCAACAAAACTCACACTTGCTCAGTTTAATTAAAACACAGGCGCGTTCCTGTCACCGCCTTGGCAACCCACGGTGATGTCATCTCATTGGTTTGTGAGCTGACGTTTTGAAGCCTCAAGTTTAGTATTTTGACCAGCGCCATCTTGTTTTTTTGAAACCACCTGCACACATTAGATAGGTGGTCCTAACTGTCAATCAAACGGTATCCACGCCCTGCTGCTTTGTCATCTATTTTTACCTAAATGCTAAAGGCCATAATAAAAAAGTGAACATCATTATGTATTGAAGAAACTTGAAACTACAGATCGAGACCATGAACTTCTCAGGAAAATGTTTACTGACATTATAAACCAAGTGAGAAGTAGTCAATTTCTCATAGACTTCTTTTTGCAGTGTAACAGTGGAATCGCCACCCGCTGGTCATTTGAGAGAATACATGTTTTAGGCACTTGCATTGGCTTCACTTTCCGACATCCATTGATATGTACGGTCTGTGGGTATGAGCTGTAACTTATGGTGGCTGATGTAAGTTAATGTTAGGTTTTACATATATTGACATCATTGAGTCAGTTCATTCACCCTATCTCTCCTCTCTATTTTTGCTACTGTTACAGTACTCTTTTAATTGTTTTGCATTATCCCATAAATGTCACTGGTCATTGCTGTTCAACAAAAATTTAAATTGTTCGTTTTCTGCTGGACGAACCATGAAAACCTGCCACTGTCTCTAAATTAATAATTTAATAAGTATTTCTGTGATGCAGTGTCCCTGGACAGATGTATCGCCATAGGGCCTAAAAAAAGGGGAACAAATGTTTTATTGTGTTTTTACTGAACTGTTCTGAACAATCTTTAACAATATATGCCCCTGGACTTGATAGTTTAATTTTACTCTGATATGTCTTTCAGGTGTTCAACTTTGACATGATTAATGTTTGCATCGTGGCAGTGCACAACAGCTTATCTATGTCACCGGGCTCTGGATGTACTGAGAAAGAAAAGAAGTTGACTCTTTCATATTCTTACTGTCCATTTTCCAGATCTTTAACGTGACAGACTGAGGCCTCCACGTAGTCCCGTGGTTTGTGGTAGGGGGGCAGCGGGGTGGAGTCATCGTCAGAGCCGTGTCCCAGGGCCCCGTTGGGTCTGCAGTCAGCAAAGGGACTCGCTTTACCATTGGGTGACAGCCCGTCCACCTCTTTTTCTTTTTCCAGGAGAGAGAGTTCCACTTTAACTTCAACTGCACAACACAGACACGTCTCATTAAGAAAAGTGTCTCAGAATGCGTGTCTGTAGTAAAATAATGATGTAAAGCTGTCAAACAGAAACCTGTTGTGGCATAATACCTGCAATCACCAATCACCGGGGGAATTTAATTCCATCATTCCTATATATCTGTCCTCTGTTATTTTATTACCGTCCTGCCTCAGTGATTTGGTGGAGTAATTTGCCTTTCGGCCAAGAGAGATGTTTATGGCTTAGGGATAAATTGAGTCTGACAACTCCACAACTGAAACAAATGAAAGCAGGAAGCAGGTGAGGGGAGAACTGTGTAAGGGAAACCTTGCCTTCCTTTTCTTCTCCCCGTTTTCTTGGCGTGAATTCAGCTATATCATTCAACAGTTCAACATTTGATGGAAATCAAGACTTTCTAGTATTCAAAACATGTTATTAATACCATTTTTTTTACACATCTGTCTTACTTACAGCTCATATCACTCCTGTCCTAACATTGTGGCTACTCATATTAGTCAAGTAACTGAATTTTACCACTAAATCTTTAAACAAAACAACACATTACTCATTAAATACTTAAATTAACATCTTAAGATGGAAAATGTAATTTTTAATGGATAATAGTCCCTTTGAATGCAGCTATGAATCCCATAAATAATGAAATTTCCATCGTAGAAACACAGAATAACTAATGGCGGTAGCTCTGGAACTCTGTGTTTAGTGTTTAGTGAACATTCTCAATGTTCTCTCGTTCCTGCAGTGACGATTATGAAACTACACTATAACTGAGTATGAAAGTGTTTATTTTGGTTTTCTTTGATGACATGTGATGCGCTGCTGTTGGGTTTATATTTCTGAACATTGAGAAATGGTTATGTAACTCCTTTTTCACTGCAGCAGGCTTTATCTGTTGGGCTGGAAAAATGTGCTGATCACCCAGTTCCTGCACAGTAATCTGGCTGGAATTTTCTCCTGCTGAGCAAGTCTTAATTAAAATCAATGGAAAATCATAATAGTAGTGCAATCGCCAGAGAAAAGAAAGAGAAAGCTTTCCACAGCCAAAGAGAATCTCTTGGTGCCGCTGCAAAATCTGCGACTGAAATAGTACTAAATGGTTATCTTGCTCTGAACAAGATTGTTGGTTGTCTCATCGATTCAGTGTTAAGAGCTTTAATGCAGACATTTAATTTGAAGAGGGCAATGTACCGTGTCTATGAGCTCTTCCTCCCTCACATAGATCCTGTCATGGTGCCAATTTACTCCCTCTTACACTTAATATGCACCAACAATAAACTTATTATGTGATCAGTGGAAATTACCCACATTTTTACTTCACTCTTAAACTTAATGCCTCGGATCAGACTGGTTTTATATTTATATAGAAAGTTAAAAAAAATAATAGGAATATTATTTGCGTGTGTGCCACCATCTGATCATTTCAGAGGATGTATTTTTTTTGTGTTTTTGTCTTTTCAAATATTTTGTCAGTTCTTGCTGGGCTTGAATAAAGAAAAACTGATGCAATCCAACAGCAACACAAAGTAAATCTTCCAAAATGACCACACAGTTAGTCATCTGTAGGAATAAAACCTTCATGAAGGTGGGATTTATTTAAGGACTATTTAGAAGGCATTAGTTGTGTCAGTTTATTAGGTGGACATAATAAACCTACAATGGGTTTTTATTTCTTTTTAGATAGCCATGAACGGTTTCACATTTCACCAATGTTTAAAAATTGATTTTGAACATGAATTATCCATCTCCTCACAATATAATACATTTCTTCGATTTCTCTGTCTCCTCAAAGTCTCATCAGAGGCTTTTTCAGCAAGATGGACATTATGACAAGAGAGATTTACTTTGTGTTGGTGCCAGTGGCTAATTTAAGAATGTATGGCTATTCACAGTTTCCTTGTGTGAATCTATCAACTGCTAAGACAATCTGTAGAACTGTGTGAACGACCAAAGAAACTGTGCGAATAGATATTTCCTGTGGAGTCCATGTGGGCTTTACAGTCAGAAGCCTTTGCCCTATCGTTTGTACACAGACATTATGTCTTTCATTTTTCTCACTTCGCCCTCCACATGGTGATTCGATCTCTGCGTGCGACTATCACCTACTAAACTGCGTTGAAGTAATGATAGCTAATCACCCAGCCATGAAAACAGTGAATTGGATCATACACACAGTGTCAAAATTTGATATTCATGTCTCACTATGTAATCCTCTTGACCAAAGATGCCTCAGAGGGCATTCAAATTCCTCCCACGCAAAGTTCTGTACTGCATCGAGAGGAGGCTGAGGGGACTCGTATAACAGGATTTGGAGGCAGCTTTGAAAGTGTCCCAAAATGTATCTTTAAAAAATACATTTGTCGATTTCCGCCATAAAAATAATCATAACTGGGTCTCCAGAGAGAACATGTGTTGTTGTTTTCAGCTATTGACAGTGAATAATATCATTTGGTATCACACAACATCTCTCCAGGCTGTCTGTATCACACCTATTTATTCCTTATTTCATAAGTCATATTTTCATAAGTCATATTAATTATCATATTTTATTGTAATAGACATAGTTGTCTCAATGTACTCGCAAATGAAAGGGAAAAAAATTAATCCTTTTTTGAAAAATAGGAAATGGTGTAATCTTTTTGTTCAACTAAATTACATTTTTGGACTTATTCAGCAGCCACATAAATCTGTTGCATCCTTTCCAAATTAAACATTGTGTGGAAAAGTTCTTCCAAAAACAAACATGTTGCACTTGTTAGTTGCTTTGCTTTCCCCTTTGGTCCCGTTCTGGAGCCTGGAGACCGAGCTTGCTTAGCTGATTTCATTCGAAGCCCACCATCTTGTTTTCTTCTAAGGTATTTCTGGAAGATGTGTGGGTTGGATGAGCCCCAGACCAACCAGTCAAACCAACCAGTCTGACCAACCAGTCAGACCAACCAGTCTGACCAACCAGTCTGACCAACCAGTCTGAGCATAATGATGAAAACATACAGTGCAATATTATCAAAATTGTGTTTGACACGGTGTTTACTGGGTGTTTCAAGACTCTTTTTTTTACCTTGGCCAGTTTGCAGCTTACTCACTGGAATTGAATTGTGGAAATTTCAATAAAATAAACACTTGAAAAATGGCCGTGTTCTATAACTTCTGACCAGTAGTTTACATGGACTGTCATTTAAGTGTCTGACACCTTTCTATAAAATGCGCCAACAGCATTTTAAAGAAAATCAGGGCTTGATGATATTGACTTTAATAATGTGATGATATGATGTTATCACATTGTTGATCGGCAAATGTCTATTGTCCAAATTAATGATTCTAAGCAAGATGACAGAATAAGTTAATGAAATGTCTGGTGTAATAAATATGAAGAGGGTGGTTTAATGTAACGCACAAGAGACAAATAAAGTTTACTGATGTAAACATCACTTTGATAACAGTGGTTATGAATAAGTGGTTTTTGCTGACATTTTCATAAAATGTCATATCTATCGATAAGAGGAAACCTCCTCATTAATAATGTGTATTTCAACCACAGAGCTCAGCCTTACTGGAAAAAAACATCAGCAGGAGGCTAGGTGTCCATGGTGGACAGAATAACATGAACACCTTTCAGTTCTCTGTAATCCACAGCCAATGCACAACCATTTGTTGTTGTACGGGGCAACGGAGAGTGACGGCACATCAGCTGTTGTGGTGCTGCTTGTCTGCCGTGGTTCTTCTTACAGACTAAATTAACGGAGGCGAGAGAAATAGTGCGAGCATGGGAAAACCATCTTGGTTACCTGGTTTGGGTTTGGAGAAGCATCCTCCCATGGTGGGCCCAGGATTGAGGGGCACCCAGGGAAAGGGAGGGAGGGAAGGGGGAGAGGGAGGGGAGGCGCGCTCAGATCCTCGGGCTGGGCTGCTTGCTTGGAAGGTAACGACAACACAGAACTGTGTGTTTGAGAACCTGCAGGTCCACGCTGGCCATCACACACATCAGCTCCTCCACATAATCTGCATGGACGGAGGGAATGGCATCGTCAATGACAAACACAGACACGCGTACACACACACACACACACACAAACACACACACAGCTTCCAGAGGCCACAGAACTCAAGTCCTGAGGTCAGATGGTGAAATAATTTTCTGTGTCTGTGTAATATGTTAGTGCTTGTAAAGAGGAAGCGGTCGTGTTAATTGGGAACTTTTTCGCACACATTGTTACCTTTGTTCATGCATATTGCATGAGAAACTGTTAAATATTAACAGCACTCTGACACCTATTAACTTTCCCGTCACACTGCGCTTTAAAGGGAAGCTGGGGCCCCTTTGAGTTTCAAGATCACCCTTGTTTTGTTGCCACGCTGCCCTCACATTTCTGCCAGCTCTGGTATTTCGCCCACTTGTACAGTATGTTAGTTACTCACAGAGCACCGGCTATGAATCTGAGCAGACACAGGCTGGCAGGTGTAACACTCGACGTGGTGCAGTCCATCACCAAATTATCCCATTGAGGTACAACCCAAAGGACTGCTTGATATTCCGAACACATCTTAATCTCTTTGAACTTCGGGGGGGTGCAGAGTTGAATAGAAGGCTGCTCTGAAAAAAGTTCCTGAGAACTAATGAGAAATGGAAAGATCTCCTCAGACTGGCCACAACACTGGGGCAGAGATGAAGGTGTTGTATCGACTCACTCGCTTGGCGCAGGAGAATTAAAGTATGCACATGTAATTTTGTTTCTATGATTTTGAGGTACATGTTATTCTACTTTTTACTTCCATTCCTCTTCATTTTCAGAGAAAAACACATTCTCCATTTATGCAATAGCACTCTGCAGGTTCATATTTTAGGTTAACAAATAACAAAAAATATTAACACTGTCAAATTACTAATCACTGATTCCTAAACCTTTGGGGCCTGTGACCGCTCACAAAAAGCAATGTGTATTTGGGGCCATTTGTTACATTTCAGGTGTTTATGAACAGTTCCACCAAAAAGACATTTGTGGCTTCATGTTTTCCTTTCCAAAGTTATGCAATATTTCATCAAAGGGGCTGGGCTAACTGTACAAGTAAATCAATTTACACTGAACGTGTTGTTGCTGAAACTAATAGGTATATTGCACAAAATTAAACGCCAACCTATAGGATAATGACGATTTTTGCCTCCCTCTCACACATGGCCCCTTTAATAATTTGTCTCCGCTGAATATTTGATCAATAACAAATTGGAGCCGCCATCCCGGAGTTCCAGCAAGTCCAAGATATTCTGTGACCAAAGTAGGTTAAGCAGATTTGGTCCTCACAACATATGACGCAGGTTCCGCCCTCTCACTGTTGGGCCTGGACCCAAGCAGTGCGAATAATCCTGCAGCAAACAAGCTGTCAGTTTCACTCGCGTCCCTTCAAATGTTAAACCTGTTACTGGAATGTCAGAGGGGAGAATTAGCAAAATGCATCTCCTGGTCGGTGGCGAGGAGGCCGATCTGTAAACATGCTGAGGACAACAACGTTGCAAAGTGTCTCTGATGGAAAACTGGACTAAACCTTCACAAAAATTTGTCTTCGGCTACAAACGCTGATGATTATATTGCTCTACAAAGAGCAGAAAGGGACGTCTTTCTTTGGATTTCGTTTGCTTTAAAGAGACACCTCTCACACATCTCTGCTCTGAAATTAAAAGATACAGCAAATACCTAATATTCCTCCTGGCCAGGAGCAAACATGATCCCCCAGCAACAAGCCTCCGCAGCAGAGGAACAGATGCAGCAACATCCATACGTTGTTAAAAACAAATGACATGTCACTTCATTGGAACGGCTGCAGGCTGCGGCTCATTCACCGCCTCGCAGTTCAAACTGGTGATCTCTGGTTTTATTCAAACACTTGCTTGGTAGGTATGTTAACCTGCAGTTAACGATTAGGGCTATCTGATCCTCAGCTGATAAAGGACAAGAGCGCAGGACCACGCCTCTCTCTCTCCCTCACATGTTGCACGTTCTCCTGGTTTGTGAAATATGAGATAAGCCCGAGGAATCATCCACAGGTTGCGTAAAACCAACTGTTGAGCAAAAGTGCCGTCTTACCAGGCCTCCAGCGGTTGATTCTTTTTGCTCGCTGTTGGCTCATTTGAGTTGGATGTAATGGACAAGTGAGTGAAAGCCATGTTTCAAGTTTCCAAACTGGTCACCAGGACGTTCCCTGAAGTGCCAAGAAGCTTGTGACTGACTTCTGTTTACTACATTGCCTACGTGTCTATTAAAAAAAAATGGATTACAGTCGCCACAAATCCCACTGAGGAGTTCTAGCGTGTGTGACACAATCATACACTGTGAGCAGGTCCATTCACATCATTCTGGACCAAGAACAGGATGTTTGCTTGAAGTTGAGTGTGAGTGCCGATTTCAAAACCAGGCAGCGAGTCACAACAGCTCCATGTGGCTCCAAACCGTGTATAATTAAATTATCAAGCAATGTTGGAATATCATAAGTACAAATATCCGATTGTAGTTTAATGTCAAAGGGAATCCAGAAACATAACATTCAGAATGATACGTACTGTCGACGCCACATGGCTGTAGACAACAAAGATCAAACCATCATACAGAATTGTTTACTGATTTACATGATGGAGTTCATCAAGCAGCTTAAATCGAAGTCGCTTGAATACGTCAAGTTGGCCAAAACGTCTGTTTGTTGCATTTTTCTGTTAAAGCCAAAGCTGGTGAACAATGGCCCCACCGACTTGTATCAGGTCACTAGGCTGCTGCTTTGAGCGACAACCTCTCCATGATGTCATGGAAAACTAGAATTGTGATTTACAGAGGGGTTGTACAGAGCTGTGCTTCCAAACGACAGTTCGGCTATTGACCAGTTCCTCAGCAAACACACACACACACACACACACACACACACACACACGGATGTTACTGATGCTCTACATAACTTGAATAGCTCTGTTGAAGAGTGTTTGATATGGTTGTGTGTTGCAGAACTGATCAGAACAGATACAAACGTGAAAGTCCTTAAAATTGCTCTGACTCTGTGTTTTATATTGTGATTTCAGTTAATGTAATGCACCACAGTACAGAGTGCGGGTATCTGAGACAACTTCCATTCAAATACTGTATGTGAGCACAGTGCACCAGTGCAGGCATCCCATAGACGAAATACGTCAGCATCACACAAAACACACCATGTCAAAAAGTAATTACTGCATTTCTCTGACTGTAGGAGGAATAAATCAGCTTACCAGTTAGCATGGGGGAGATGCACCGAGACCCTGTCAAACTCCCCGGTGCTCAGCTTCTCCTCCCTGTGGACCACGGCGGCATATTAGCACACAAGTCTCCGTACAATCCTGTCCCTCTCCGGGATTGGCTCTGTCCACTGGAGTATTCCCCGTCTGTGTCCCGCTGCACCCTCCTCCTCTCTCCTCTTCTGCCTCTTGATGCAGCAGAGTGTGTGTGTGTGTGTGTGTGTGTGTGTGTGTGTGTGTGTGTCTCTCTGTGTGTGTGTGTGTGTGTGTGTGTGTGTGTGTGTGTGTGTGTGTGTGCCTGGCCCTCACAGACCCCCTCCAGCAGCAGACTGATCCGACCGGCCGTGGGAGTTGCTCTCTTTGTGCTGGCCGAACCTGCAAATGCAGCACGGAGGAACCTCTGCCAGTTTCGCAGCTCTGAGCAGTATTGATGGAGTTGCTGAGGGGATGCTAACACAGCATGAATTCTCACCATTCCCTGCACTTGTCCTCCTAACCCTCCCTCTCCGTCTCTCTCTCTCTCAGTTAGAGGCTGCTTGCCTCTCTGTTCAGCTCCTTTCCGCCTCGCCCCTCAAAGACCTGACTTGCCAGGCCTGATCAAAGCCCTGCTGCCCTCCCCACTGCACTGGCTGGTTTGACTGCCCACTTACCCCACCGCCTGTTCACTGTGTGCATCCATTGTGCTGCAATGCCTGTGCTGCTGCAGGACTATTTGTATTTACCCCCAGTAAACAGTATAGACAAAAAGATACTCTTCAGACTGATGCAACTCTTACTGTATGTGTATGTGTGTGTGTGTGTGTGTGTGTGTGTGTGTGTGTGTGTTGGTGTGTTTGCTACACTTCTTTCAGTGTGTGCACCAGAGGGAGAACAAGGGAAAGTGCAAATTGTGCAGTAAATCCCACTTTCAGTCAGGGGGGTAGGGTGGAGCAGGATTAAAAAGGTTGCTATGCTTATTGCTCTGTTCAATAGCAATGGCCCTTTTTTTATCAGCCTTACTGGGTGTTACAGAAATTAACTCCCAAGATATTTCCATTCCTCACATGTTCCCACTGTGAAGAGCTTCTGCCTCACCTTTGAACTACTGCTGGGACAAGGTAATTCATCTCACAATCTCAGATTAATGTCTTTAGAAATGATGACACAGGTTGATTAGGATGCAGCACTGAAAATCGTTACAGGGAAAAAGAGATACAAAAACAATTCCCATTCATCAGACGAAAGAGACTTCCACTGGCCACATGGAGAAGTCGTACTTGTACTGACAGCTGACATGTGCACGTGTGCTCCAGTGTCAGTGTGTTTATGTTGCTCTCTGCGTGTGCTCAAGCACAGCCAGGGGAGGGCGGTGTGTACAAGTACAACTCTCTGTGTGCAGGGAGAATGACGCCCTGTGACACTGATCTTTCAGTTGAATTAGATTACAGCGGGACTCTATTCTGCAGGGGCCAGAGAGAGCTACAGTGAACAAAACCTAAGTGAGATAAAAGCAAATTTGTCACAAAAGACTAAAATAGCAAATCAATAGCTTGCCACATTGTTAATGTCAGCAGTCAATAAGTTGACATGTTTTCCACAGTGCCATTTAAGAAAACAGGCATATTGAACACAAACTAAACACGGCGTGATGTGACATCAGCGGATCTCAAACTCATTTAGTTTGTGTCATTTCCAAATAAACTGACAAAAATGTTTCAAAAACTAATCACCAGCAGAGCCAAACTGTGCATTAAGAAAAAGGCTGTCAGTGCCAAGTCCCCCCCCCCCCCCCCCAAGCGAAATTCAACACAGGAGAGCTGCGGCACTGGAATGCACCTCATGTTAATGAAGGTGATGGGTTATACCTTTACTGAACAAATACTTTTTTTTGACTCATCGTGTTTCTCCTTTTTTTTTAAGGAAAAGTTTTATGGTGCAATCAGTTGAGTTTAACCATGAGAAACCTCAAATGGCACGGATGGTGGCAAATTGTGCCAAACCATGTCCCACTAAAGTCTCTAACTTTGCTCTGCTTCATTTTAATAGCATGCAGTGAGGTACAGGTAATGTTCAGATGTTGTGCTGTGGATTTCTAGAGGGTCCTGAGAGAAAGGGCCTAGTGTATAAGAGGTTAGAGGAATAAGAACGAATGCAGTCGCTTATTATTTCACATTACTTTAATAGTTTGTGAAAACTTTTCAATTCTCATCACAGTTGCATCATTAATACAGCCGTTACTCCCGTCTGAAATGCTTTTCTTGTCAGAGCTTTCGAAAGAGTTCACAATCAATGTCTCGATCTCATCAGTCAAATGCACAGGCTGACAGGCGTCCAGATGAAGTGCATGACAGTGCAGACAGCAAGCATCTGAAAAATAACATCTATAAAACCTCTGTCTTCAAGTAGTGCTGAGTCCTGTGCTTCACCCGCCTTCTGTTCTGGGCACTCGGCGGCCGCTGGTCGTGGTCTCCCATGCACACAGCTACTAAGAACAGGGTCCCTCCAATGACCAGAGCAAAACCCCCAAACCATCCAGAGAACATTGCCTCCCCGTACTCCCAGCGTGGCATGACATCAGGAAATCCCTCGTCCCAGAATTCCACCACTGTCGTGTAGGCCACATAAGAGACAGGAGCCAGCGTGGTGAGGCCCGACACCCAGGACAGCACCCCGCCGAGGATGAGGAGCCCTCTCTTTCGACCAGGCTGTCCGACACACACCTCAACCCCTTGCAGACCTGGGAAAGCAGCCAACACAGCTAGGCCTCCAGTTCCTATGGACACTGACATGAGCACCCTGGAGATCTGCAGGTCCATCGGGAGTCCCAGGCCGGACTCGTAGGCCTTACACTGAATTCCCACCTCCTCTGTGTAGAGACAGGTGTGCCAGAGCCCGGAGTACCAGTTCTCCACCTCGTTCAGGTCAGAGTTCATCGTCTTCCACAGGGGAAGGAAGGTGGTAATCAGAGAAGTGACTAAACCCCCGAACGTCACAAAGAGAGCAGTCCTTTGCATTATTTTGGTTGTTAGAAAAACCATCCTCTGGCTCTGCGTGTGGACACTGTGCTTTGATTCAGCTGTGCAGGTCTTTGTTACAGGATGGGAGATCCAGAGTGGCTCAGTAGCCCGTCCCACCTGCTGAGGTAGCAGGACCAACCTGGACAGCCCACTTATTCAACCTCCTTAATAAAATGCAGCAAGGTAAGTGGGAGATACGCAGAGAGGCATGACACGCAGAGAGGCATGACAACAGACATACTGTTTTGTTTCAGTGTCCAATGCCATCAGTGAACAACAAACTCTGTTTTTACATGAAACTGGATATGTCCAACTGGCTTTTGGGGCTGTGTGTGTGTGTGTGTGTGTGTGTGTGTGTGTGTGTGTGTTGACAAAAGCAAATGAACGACACACCAGAAAGCTTGGTATGGCAGGTGCACACAAAAAGAAGAAGAATAAAACTTTATCTCAGGCATGACTATAATGGCCTGTTTCTGTCATCTTTCAACGTTGGAATTATTTCAGCTGAATGTCACTGATGAGACAAACGTTGTTTCAGTTTAGACCTTTACCACTCTCATGAAATCAAAGGCGCAGGTTTTGATTTGCCAAGTGTCTCAGGTATCTGGACGATGAATGGCACTTTGTGCTCTCGGCAGTGGTTCTTCCAACACTTAATGAATTCCCCTGTAGGTCTCTAAAGATATTCCAACGGCAGCTCACTGAAAACAAAATCTAGTGCCTCAGCCTTCCTTAATGCTGTGATTAAAATGTACTATAACTTCAAAATAAAATGGTGAAAAAAAGCCTAAAAAGTATTACAAGTTGTTAGATGCAAAGCAATTTATACAACAGCCACGTACAACAACCTATGACTTGAAGAAAGTAGGCTTGCAGAAGCTGAAGGAATTCACCCTCTCAAACCAAGGAGCTTTGTCTGACCTTATCATCCACAGATCTATGGAAACTGAAACCCCTCAGAGAGGTGGCTAATTTGATGAAAGGTCAAGGATTAACCTTCAGCTTTTTCACAGTGTGTAGGTTACAATAGTTTAGTTTAAGCCAGGGGTATGTACAGGAATTTCAGAGTTGGTGTTTTATGCCATTTTAAATTATTTTTAAAAGGAACATTGGAATCTATGAAAAAAACAATTTGACTATTTGAGAGTGACGGGTTGGATGAGGCACAGAGACTCAGTATAGGACGACTTATTTTATACAAGAAGATTTATTAAGACTTTAAATACATGAAAATCATGTGGGTAAATATTTAACAACGGCATACAGGTGTTGCTAAACACACACTGCTTTATTTTATGAATAAATAGAGCTTGTCTGTTAGTAATGGAAAAGAGCAAATTAGAATTAGTAAAATGTTTGCCAATGAAAAGAAAATGAAAGAAAAGCTTTAAGACAGACATACATTCTAATCACATTCATATCATGGTCTTGATTCCTTACGACAGGCATGTTAACTGTGCCAGAGCTGAAATTAATACAAGTGATAAATAGATCTAGATAAATAATCCAATCGATGATACTTTGATTAAATTGTATTTAGACAGAGAACGTGTCCGAGCGGACATCATAATACAAGTCAGTTGAGGGCAACACAGCACTGTATATCTATTGCATCTTTCTAATGCAGTAGCAATACTGAGGAGATTAAAAAAATGCAAACATTTTGTTGCAAGTGTGCAAAATAAATAAATTACAAAAAAAATATAGGGGGAATTTTTTGTAGATCATTTAACATTTGTCAGAGAGCTAGAACTTTGGTTTCTTCACTGATTTCACTTCAGATTGAGAAAATCGATACTGTGTGAGAGTGGAGACGTGTGAGGTCCAACATAAAGTGAAGTACTGTGTGTCGGGGAGGAGGGAACAACTAACAGTAGGCGGAGCTGTGATATACAGTATATGGCTTCTGTGAGAGGAGGAAAGAGCCCGGCTCTCTGCGTCATCCTAAATGTCGGAGCACATCTCGGCACACTGTTTGTCTGATATGTGCGTAGCTAGAGACTCAATGATGTCCAACAGCAGCAGCTGGCTGAGAGACCTCAGGTTGGGGAGCTTGGATACCTTTGGGAGGGGAACAAATGAAAAATAATGAGCAACAAATTAAGAAAAGACAATGATGAGTCAAACAGAGGGAAAAAGCAGCACTTGATTGCTCATGTACAAAAAAAAAGAAGAGAAATAATGACGAAAATCAGAAAGAAGCTTAACAGAAAAATTAATAGAGCGGCACTATAGTGGAACGATGGGAGAATTGAGTGTTTGACTGTTTCTTTAAATAAGTCATGCTACTATGACCCTCATCGGTATGTGATGAGGTGCTTGTTCAGCCGGCCGGGCTGTAAACAGTCTCCTCTCTACGTAGAAGATGGAGGGAGATCCACCAGGAGGCCAAGAGTGTTGGCCTCCCGCTAAGAGTACAGGGCTACAGGGTTAGCTCAGCTGCAGTGAGTGGGCAGCAAACCCGTAGGGCTCCAGATACGAGCCCACCCACCTTGATGAACTGGTGGACGATAATGTGCAGGCAGTGCTTCTTCATGTCCAGAGCCTGGGTCTTATCTGCCGCCTCCAAAATCTGGAAGAGGGAGGAGTGAGTGAAAAAACGATTCATCCAGCATAAAAAAACAACAAGAAAAGTAATTTAGGTCACTGAGAAAACGTATATACCTGCAAGACGTTCTCCACAGTGACGTTCATCTCCAGATTCTGCTTGCAGTAAGCCTGCAGTCGGTTGTTGGAAAACCCATAGTAATATGGTGCAGCAAACAGATAGCTGTTTATCACAGGTCAAGGAGATTGAAAACATAATATTTCTCTTAATGCAGAACTCCAATGAAAAATATCTTCTGAGAAATACCCGTCTCAACAATTTTTTAAATAATATTATGCCTAAATCCTGGTTAAGTTCTGGTTTGGTTGGCCAATGACAGCTCCTTGGGGGTACTGACTGCACTTAATTAATATAATGACCTCTCTATTGGAATACAACATCAATTCACTTTTATAAAATAACGATTGGAATAGTAGAAAAGAGGCTATGAGACAATTGACAAGACAGTTCCTAACACTCAGCGATCGTCCCGTCCCACCACAGCTCCACTTGGTTACAGATATCTCTCTCTTCTGGCTCAAGGAATAGAAGCAGTGCCTCATTTCAGGAGCTGCCTTCATCAAAATACTCTTTAATAATTTCTTTTGTTCAATTTTGCAGGCTCTCTCTTGGTGTGACTTTTGATGGTGAGAATGAAACAACTGCGATGTGTGAATTTGAGAAGGATACAGCGAATCCTCTGGAGGCATGTTGACATCGCCATAGTAGATATAACGCAGCATGGACTCAAAGGCCTGCTTACTGGGAACCATCTCACCGATGGAGATATTGACCTGACCATCCTCGGGCATGAAGGAGCGGAACATCGCTTCAAAATAACTGAGGAATAAAAATAACAAAAAGCAGAATGTGTTAGTATCATACAAGTGTGGTTATTGATAATGAAGCCATATCATCTTTTCATATTTTCTTATAATTCTAAATTGTTATTATAATTTGTGATCACTAGTCCTCGCTCTGGGCCATGTTTACACACTGTCATGAACACCTTACTTTGTACATTTTAGAGAAGGTCTTAAAATTGTCATATTAATACATCAAGATTGCAAAGATGGCATCTTTTCCTACAGATCAGTCAAATCTGATTGAATATTTAGGATTGATCAGTAAGAACCTCCTTCTAAGCACATTCAGTTGTAGACTGAAAATTGCAAGTAAAAAAGGAAATTAGATTTTACCATCATTAATCAAAAACATACAAAAGGGGTCCTGACTGCTGTATGTTCACGGAGTAGATCATGAGCCCTGTGCTGTCGTTACCTGGATCTGGCTGCCAGTATGGCTTTATGTGCAGGTCGTGGATGTCCGTCTAACAGCAGAATAATGTCGCAGAACTCCAGGCCGCCTCCTTCCAGGCAAGCCTTCATGTCCTGCACCAGGGAGGTCCCAATGTCGACCGGCTGGTCGGAGTACACCCTGGGAGGGGGCTGCTGCTTTCTCCGCACTATCTCCACGATCAGTGGGGTGGACAGACGCTCAAACTCCTTCGTCATGATCACCTGGTTGAAGTGCGACTCCTTGACCACAAAGTTTAGGCAATGTTCCTGGAGAACAAGATAATTTGTTTGCACAAATGTTTAAATAAATGATTATTTTTATTCCCTAACCATCTCTGTTTTTTAAAAAGTAAATGCAACACAAAGCTGCAGAGCTTTATTCTACAGAACTCTGCTGGTTGAATATATAAATGTTCTGTACTGACAACACCCTGAATTTCAACCACTGGGGGGCAGCACAGGGTTATCTGGACGCACCTTGAGCTGGTCCAGTTGCAACTTGTTGGCATTTTCACAAACACTGAGAACATTCTGCAGGTCGACAGACGCCTCGATGTACTGCACACACAGCTGCTCCAGACGGGAAAGCTTGAAACTTAGAGCGAGTTTGTAAACGTCCATGATCAGGAGAACATCCTGGACATGACCTATGTAGACAGGTTGAGACAAGAACAGATAGTCAATATTTTCCCCTCACTCTCTTCAGGATTACTGAAGGCACCATCCAATTATGCCAAGCATGAGAAGAGACCTACCTCTACGTGGATACTGGATCTTGTCAGTGTAGAGGAACTGCATTAAGACTTCAAACGGCTGCGCCTCTGCTTCCCTGATCGATACTTCCAGCAGCGGCTGTGTGCCTGACGGCCTGTGGACTGCTGGGATATCCCTCGGACCTCCAGCTGCCCCTTCATCACTCTCCTCACTGCTCTCCTGTTTCGCCTTCTGCACATAGAGACAGGACAATTTAGCAGATATTTCTGTTTAACCTTATGTCAATATACAGCACACACAGAATGCCAAGATTTATGGCATTTTTGTAGTAAAAGTGATGGTGCTAAACTCGTCAGATAAACCTCACAGGAGAAGAAGCATGACAGTTGTTTCATACCCTGTTTGTGGCCTCAATTTGTATCTGAAGTCAGTGGTAATAATAATACTGACACTATCTATTGTTTGATATTATAAGTACAAATGATCAAATGTTGATATTGTGATGTGTGTGGCAGGGTTGTATCCTCACTTAGCTTGAACATTTAATTTGGACTGACTTGTGTCAGTATTGTGATATCAGAGTAGAGATCATCTGGGAATTTGATGGGTGATGAATGAATAATTATTATATTCATAACAGCTCTGGTATTCGTCTTTTGTCTCAGAGAAAATTAGTTGTACTCGGTTGCGTGGCTCTGACCTGTCGCTGCCTATCCCGAGCCTGCAGGATCTTCTTCCGCAGCCACTGACATCTTACGGTCACTATGGCAATGTGCCCTACGACTCTCTCCTCCCTCTGTAAACAAAACGAAAAAGGAAGTAGACGTAGGAGAAAAAAAACATATTGTTAGGTAATGTGAAAATCTTTATTAGTAGTTTTTCTCAGCTGTGCAGAAGTGTAGTGCCCCATATGAAAACCGACCTCTCCCAGAATAAACTCCACATCGCAGAACTGACGGTTCTCCCATAGTTTGCCATAGTCCTCATGGAGAGTACACTTTGGATAGCACGAGAACTGCCAGGAGAAGAAAAGAATTGCTTTAGGGGTGATGGAAAATCTATTCAGCAATCTTTTCTTGTATAAGGAAAAGGCTGAAATAATAGAAACATTGAGACACTAACCTGGAATCTGTACATCTCCCCACTGCGCACATTGTTGTCCACTGTCCCTCCGAAGATGTACATGGCATCTTGAATCACAGCAGCTGCATGAAAGAGTCTCCCGCTGGGCATCTGAGGTGGTACAGAGGGCAAATTCAGCATTTACTAGAAAGTGTAACGAGTTTCTTCAAAAGCATTGCTCAATTCTTAGTTAAATATTCAATATTCAATAATGAATTTATACACTAATATAGGAGGATCGCATCCATACTATTGTGATCAGCAGCGGTTCTTTAACAAAGCACCTACACTTTGGTTTTCTAGATACATTTTAACAGTAAAATGTTCCCCACCATGTTGAATGAGCATAAATTGACCTCAAAAAATGAAAGGGAGAATATTTCATAAACATTTAAATAGATTTTATACATAAACCTATACTTAGTACTTTCTCTGAGTAAAAAGTAAAACAAGTCAAATAAAACAAAGAATAGTACAGTAGGGGCAGAATATACAGGAGTTTTTGTTACAATTCAAGTATAATTATATATTGATACAGTTCATAATGTTTTTAATTAAATTTAGAAAATGTATGTTTCGTACCTCGCTGTCCAGGCTTGGTTGGATTACCTCCCAGGTCTGAGAGTCCACATCGTAACAGTGCAGCTCGTTGGGCAGAGTGTTGTCAGCAGCACCGCCAAATACATACAGGTGGTGGTCGAAGGCAACCATAGTGTGGCCATAACGTCTCTGAGGAGGTGGAGGGGAGCCCCGCAGCAAATGCTCGGTTGGGATGCGTGTCCACCTGAGAGGATGGAGTAACAAGAATGAGTAGTGATATGTAACACTGGTCACTACAGGCATGAGCGTCAGAGGTATGCAATGAAAGACTTTGCTCACATGTGGCCCTTGAACTCAAACTGGAAGAGGTTATTTGTGATCTTGGCTCCACTCTGACCAGAAAACACAAACATCTTATCCATGCATACGGCTACGGGGAAGTTGCAGCAAGATGGAGGAATCTCCCCACTCTGATCGATCTGATGGGCAAACAGGCAGAGACAGAGACACGTCAACACACACACAGCATTTCTAGGCATTTTACTCTCAATGAGCTTCTCATTTAATATGGAAATCCAATCGTACTAGCCTCTTCCCAACACGCATGTTCTCGATCCTGCAGATTGATGGTCCACATATCATTCAGCCTGCACAAGGGGAACATATCTTTCAATATTATGTGTGAATGTCTCAAAAGATCTTAAAAAAGACGAAAAATAAATTACTACTAAACTACCTGGCATTCCCATCATAGCCAGCAAATATCCACAGTTTATCACTGTAGACTGTGGCTCCGTGTGCAGATCTAGCCACTGGCAAGCTACAACAGAGAGAAGATTGATAGATATTGGCAAACAACAATGACACGTAATTGAAAATTGAGCTATCAAATACGCACTTGGTTCCCTCAAAGGAAAAAAAAAACAAAAAACTAACAAACAATGATAATAATGAAAATCCTGTTTACACTATAAACAACATAAAATATTTACGACTGCAACTAATGATTATTTTTATCATCGATTAATCTATCGATTATTTTCTCAATTAGTTGTTTGGTTCATTAAATGGTGGAAAATGTTGATCGTGTTTCCCAAAACTCGAAGATGATGTGTTTTGTTTTGTCCAACACACCAAAGATATTTAGTTTACTGTCACAGAGGAGCAAAGAAACCAGATTCACATTTAAGAAGCTGAAATCACAGAATTTTGACTTTTTTCTTCATAAAAACTATTCATCGATTATAGTTGGCGATTAATTTAGTAATCAATTACTAATCGATTTATCTATTAACTGTTGATTAACTATATTATATTATATATACATTTTCGCTTGATTTTTAATATTTAAAATAAATAATAAAGAAGTAAAAATGATAAATAAACACACATTTGAAATGAGCCGCCCTGCTCTGGATTTGAAACCACCGATGAAACCTCTATTAAAAAAAGATATCGATACATTACCTCCCCTCCACTTTCCATTCGGTCCACTGGCCTGTGGCGAACTTGTACTCAAAAAGGTCATTTTTGTTTTTCAGGTTCGAGTTGGAGTAGATGTCTCCAGTGTAGCCCCCTGAAACACATTGAAGTCCAACATTACAGCATCAATATGCAGCACATGAGTTTGAAGATAAATAAAAATTGAGAATGAAATGGCAAACTGATTTTTGGAGATAAGCTTGAAGGTGTCACCAAAGACGAACATGCTGCTGCCATAGACCACGGCTGAGTGGTGATATCTGGGCGCGGGTGGAGTTCCAGTGGTGAAAGCTCTGCAAGACATATCACAAACACACATTAGATCACATTGTCACAGTCTGCCTGTGCATCTCTTGTTGCTGATGGACCGAAGAGGAGGCTGCTTTACCGACACCATGAGCAGTCCTTCACGTCGAAGCGGAGCAGATCATTCAGCATGTTCTTCCTGTTCGGGCGACACAGTGTTTTTGACTGTATGTGTTATGGACAAAAAGTCAAAAATGGAGAAGAGAGATGTGTGTCAGTGTCCAGTGGAACTCACCCATTGTCTCCCCCAAACACGTATATGGCATCCCTGTATGCCACAACGGTGTGTTTGCTGCGCCTGTGTGAAAAGTGTGATGAGAATATAATAACACCATGACCACACGTGTGTTGTCATGAGACAGTGCACGTCCCGGTGCAGTGGAGCTACTTCAACGTTGTTACCTTGCACCAACGAACTCATCACACGGGGGGAGTCTTCTCCAGCGATGGACGGTCTCAAAGGGGCCGAAGTTGAGCGTCAAATATTCCACGCTGTCGGAGCAACTGTGGTCGAAGTCAACACTCGGGGCAACTTTCGTCGATTTGCAGGACATCGTTGCGAACTCCTCGGGCTACGTCACCGCTCAGGGCCACTCGTCCGCAGCGGCGTCCGCAGCCTGTGCCATCGTCGTCGGGGTCAGTCCTCCAGCGTCGGGGGGCCAATGTCTCCGCGACCTTCACGTCGATGTTTCCTCTCTGAACGACATGAGCAGATACAACCACGGGCCGCTTTGTTCGTTTTCACATTAAAATGACGGCGGTCTCTCGGCTAACAGTTAGCTAGTAGCGATGCTAAAAAACTGCCATGGCTAGCACCTGCTAGCTAGCTAGCTTTAAAGCTACTGCTAAACAACCACAACGAATGCTTCTAATGTGTGATAAATTATCCTCTCGACCGGATTCTAATCCAGCCGGTCGGTGTGATGAGTGAATTAGTTCGCACTAAGACATTGGCCTAGAAACTAAAACAGCTAAAAGACAACAGTGCTCAGTTGTAGAGCCACGCCCCCTCGAGCCTGGTGATTATTTCACTTCCTCTAATGCAAAACAGGTCATTCATGCATTTAATCCTCGGAACCGCAGGATGTGTATGAAGTAAGAGTATGTGAGTTTTTTAAGTTAGAAATGTGTTTAACTTAACGCATTAGTAAAGCTATGCTTTTTCCAATAAGACATCAAAAAAACTGTTTTAAATGTAGTTTCAAAAAGGGGTCAAAGGTCATTTTCTAATAGTCCATCCTTATAAAAGGGGTTTTCACATTAATCTAATATTATGAATAATAGTCACTCAATGCTCATCTCCTGGGGTTTTTCATGTTTTATTACATTAACAACAGTGAATGTCATTAGGGATTTGTAATCAAATGATCACATGATCAAAAGTGAAATACATATTTCAGATCTGCATCCCAAACTAATTTTAATCCTTTTGTAGGATGTAAGGTGTTGGGTTGCTGTTTAATTCATACACAATTAACTAATTAATATGCACCCAGTAGATAAAGGATGAAATAAACAGTCATAGATAGAGAGAGAGGAAGCGGCGGATCTTTGTGAATCAGACATTTAATACATCCAGTATAACATGTAATTTTCACTTTTATTTTGAGGATATAAAGATTATCATACATTATCAGGAGCATTGGAGCAATATATGGAGGACAAAATCAGTAACTACAGATAGATAAATCAAAAATTTAATCCATTAATAAATACAAAAAAACACAATAACAAAATATTAAATGCAGAAAATGATGTGTCAGTGAGTGGACACAAATTAAGACATACATGAGTGATACAGTGCATTGTCAGGAAAAACATATTTTTATGTCTCAATTTAATTTCCAAATAGGATTTACCTTTCTCGGCTGACAATGACTGTTTTCTCCTGATGCAACAAATCCCTGCCATATCACCAGTGTACCTGCCAAAAATTGCATGGCCAGATGATGTCAGGATTAACATCAGGAGAAAGAATAGAATTGACTACAACTGGAAAGTGTCCTGAAGAAGCAAACGTATTATATTATGTAGTAGAAAACTCGACATGATTTTTTGATGTACAATAAAAACAAAAACTAACAGGGAAAGTAAAGGAATAAGGAAACTCCTTTTCTTCTTGATTATATAGTGCTGTCATTTATTCTTTGCATATTATTTATCAGACCTTTTACATTTTGATATATCACTACAGGGAAAGCACAGGTGTACTTAATGACAGTAACCGTGGCTACATTTGATTTAGATGATATAGTTCTGTGACTCTGAACATTAATGCTATTAGTTGCACCTCTGCTTTCACTGCTATCAAAAATGTCTGTGTTTGCTCACCTACGGTACTTTTTAAATGAGGGCTGATTTTGTCCTCCATAGACAGTAAAGCGGGGTAAAATACGTACATTCACTATTTTCACATCTGTATTTTAGCCCTTAGTCTTATCCATGTCTTCAAACAAGCTGTAAGACTTCAGATGGCAAAAGTGGGTCTTCATTCCATCAAAGGGCTCATACAGTTAGTCCTGAACCTCACAGTTCACTCAACTACCCCGTTAGAACAAGCTCACATCGGAGCGTAAGAAGATATTCCTGTTGGAGAATTGAGTCAACACAGAAAACAATACATGTAGTAAACGGGCTCTATATTTATAGATTGTGTGGTCAACAGTAGTTTTTTTTTCTCAAGCACCCATCAGATACATTGCAGTGCACAATCACATGAAATGCAAATTCATTTTCAATAAAACGAGACAGAAATGTGGCAGAAACTTTTAACCTCTCATCTTTTAATACAGTCTTTCAGAGTTCAATTGGCCCTTCTCGCTCACGGCTAATTACCAGTTAATGATATCTCGGACATGGCCCCACAGCTTGGTGATCCACAAGTTCACCCCAAGCTCTGTTAAGTATTGAAGCTCTGGCATCAACATCTTACGACACAACTTCTGATGTGCCTTGTCCACATTCTTCTTCAGGTTATAGCCCATGATCGACTTCTCACCAATGGGTTGCCAGGGCTGCATGGCCGTCTCTTGGATGCTGCCAGGTTCCACAGCATGACCCCCCTCAATGCAGATGGATGCCATCTCTGCGTTTCTTCTCCTGAGCTCTGCCACCTCCTGAGCCATCCGCCGCTTACCATATGCATCTACTTTCTTCCAAAAGGTCTGGTTGAAATGCTGGTATAGCTTCCAGTCAATAGCGTTCCACTCGAGGGCCCTGGCCCTCAGCTCAGGGGTGAGTTTAGACACCGTGGATCCCTTGCGGGCGTTGAGCTTGAAGAAGAGCAAATCGCCCATCTCCCAGCAGAGGGCATCCTTGAGCAGGATGAGTGATTCCTCAAAGTATTCCACCAACATGACCAGCTGAAAACGGTCAGTGATGGATTTGATGCCTTCCTCTACCCGTGCATCATCCAGCTCCAGAGTGTTGTCCTGTCCAAAGTCAAAGAACAGCAGATTCTTGAGGTAGAAAGAGTTGAAGCCCTCTGGATCGAAGTAGTAAAGGGGATCACGTAGGAACTCGGTCAGCTTGTCATCACCTGGTATCCTCCAGGTAAAAGGCACCAGTCGGCCAAAGTAGTGGAAGGACGACTCGAACAGCTCTGCGGGGTCTCGCAGGATAGTGATGTAGGAGGTGTCCATCGGGAGCAACTTGGCCACCTCAGGTGCATTGAAGCGCATGTGATTACACATGATATTGAAACACATTCCAGATCTGTAGTCTTTTACTTGGGAACGCTCGAATAGAGATGGATAGAAGAAGTCATTTCTGCTGTCAGGAAAGGCAAATTTGAGCCGGTGTTTCTCCCCAAAGCGGAAAAGGATGTTGAGGAAGGTGCTGCTGGCCGTTTTGTGGGTCTTCATGAACATGACGTCCACTTTAGCGGAGCAGGTCTGGCCATGGGTTTGGTGTGAGTCGTTGGCGGTTGGTTTGGGATGGAGCTGCGATGGACGGTGGGCACAGGAGTAGGGGACTGGAACCCTAAAGAGAGATAAGGAGAAAATAATTGAATAAAGCGCAGATAATGGCTGAGGACGTTTTTCGTCCACAAAAATGAAAAAAAAATCAGCAAACCATCAAATTTGAGGAGCTGTGACCAGAAAATTGTTCGACATTTTTTGCTTAAAGAAACGACCCCCAAAAACTGGATGTCTTGATATGTGGTGTTTTTCTGCAGAGTAAACCCAGTAGTCTTACTCAGGCAGACTGAAGTGGATCTGTGGAGTAGAGAGGCAGTAAAGCAGGATCATGCAGCTGGTCAGGAGGGTACCCAGGACCAGGCCTTTGCATATGGACCTCCACTGCCTCCCTTGCTTGGCTGTCATGGTCCAGTAGTTTCAAGGATCCCCTAGAAAACACAAATCATCATCATCATCAGGTTAAGCATTTCCTACTTTTTATCTGTCCTACTTGATTACTGTGAATCAGTTATTTAGAAGGTTACTCGGAAATAAATTATTGTTTGAGGGGACTCCTTAGATTTAGCTCTGGCAGAAATACTCGCTACGAAACACAAACAATATGTTAAACACATTTTTCAAAAAATTTGGAATATTATTAGCAATCTAAAATGTGTCATGAAATTGACCTCTCGCATTTTCTCCTGGCAACTCCAAATACTGTATTGTTTGTGAAGTGTACAGTTTCGTGATCAGCTGGATCATAACCGGAGGTGCTCAAGAATATTTCCCCACAGAGATGAACATTATCTGTGTATTGACGCTGCTTCTGTTTCAACCTTGTGTCCTTTGGCTGCTCACTTCATGAACATTTAAAACGCTGAGTGTAGTTAAAATTGCATGGTGAGCTAGAAAATGACATACTTGTGACTTGAAATGACCAACCCTGTGTTTCTCAGCTGTTCCATAGAATGAATAATGCATCACTGTGGAAAGTGATATTGCCCCTTGCCGACTCCGGTAAGATGAGCCACCTGCTGACTCAGATATACAAATAACAAAGTGATACTCGCCACCTGAAATTCGTAGTATTATGAGACCCAATGTGACCCCAAATACACAGCAGATGTGTGAGAGGATTTTTTTTTTATTATTTTCAGCCTTTATTGCCGTTATCAAAGAATTGATCAATTGCTAGCTGAGATGTCTTTTGGCAGAAGAGAACATAGCAGAATGATGTGTTAAAATCAGTTTAAGTTCATCGTTAAATGAAACAATCTGAAAAATTTAGAAGGGCAAATTTAGAATGCCTCTTTAGACATCAAATGTGACGAGAGCCCCCACTCACACACTGCTTTATTTATATATATATATATATATATATAGAATATTTAAGAATATTTACTATTTATTTTCCTTTTTACTGCAATCCACTGCGCACAGTGCAATACTTGCAATATGTAGAAATGTATATTGCTTTTTTTTTTTTAAATTTAATTTAAAGTTTTTTTTTCCTCCTGTATTTTTTATTGTATATTTTTGCTATTTTTTGTGATAATCTGCTGCTGTAACAAGTAGATTTCCACAGTGTGGGATGAATTAAGTTCTATGTTATCTTATCTTATCAAGATGTGCTTACTTTTTGAACATATTCGACGAAATGGCAGATCAGCACTTTCATCTGGGATGGTAAATTTGTGTTTAACTCACTCTGTTACTTTTTTGAAGTCAAAGACAAAGAGTCTGAGATTCAGAATTCAGACTTTCCCTTTTTTTTTTTTTTTATAATTTCTTTGACTGGAGCTGAGTGCGTTGTCCATCATCTGACATGGTGTTTGGGGTTTTCCCTGCTTTTCAGTTAGAGACTTTAACTTGATTTACTTGTTGGTCAATCACACCAACCATACCTTCTGAAAAATGCAGACTTAATCCCATCCAAGTCATGGGTCATTTATTATTCATCTTTTGGTTTCAGTGCAGCTCTGGGGTAATGACTTGAGGTAGCTGTCAAGCCCTCATGCTGGCTGGAGTTACTGTGTACCTCGGTCCTCTGATCTTTAGAGTTATATTTTATGTTCAGTCTTATCAGAGCATTATACAAACATCACTCTTCAAACACAGCCAAAAGGGCTGTTTCTGCTCTCTGTCTGGACTCCATAAGGGGGAGAAAGGCACGTGAGAGAGCTTTCTCTTTGCCATCAGAAGAAACGCTGATGGGAGACATTTGTGGACAAAGCCAATTCAGGCAGAGCAGTTTGCCCTGCAAATGTGAAGTTCATTTCAAGTTTTTTTCTGATAAATATCCTTCCATAAAACGCAATGCAACTTTTGTGGTTTGATGATAGTGTCATTGCTCAGGTTTTAGTTTCAGATTTAAGTCAGATTTATTTACTGTTCAGTTTTAACTGGAACTCATTTCCAGAGTAATAATATAATAGTAAGATTATTTTTAGATAAAGCAGTTAGAGTAAACACAACTGGATTTAGGCTAACGTATAACTGCTCTCCTTATCTGCATTGTTGACACTGTGACACTGCTGTAGGTCTTGTATTAACTTTCTTGTTAATTCCTAACATATTGTCATTCATAAAATTAATTCATAACATATTTTCATTAATAAATACCATTTCCAATACTACAATGCACAAAATAAGATCATTTTGAAGAGGAAACGTACAAAAGACTGCAGGAGTTCTTACCCTCATATGTAAATCCAAAGAAAAACTAATGGGAGCGTTGCTTGTCCAGCTGCATTGCCTTCATCCTTTCCATCCACTTCCAGGTGACTAATACAAGTCAATCTACCTCCTACAGTTCTCCTTATGTTTAATCTCAACATGCACATACTGTGATAGACCCAGCGCAGGCCTGCGCTCCCCTCATCATATGTCCAGTGCTGCGGAGCTCAGTCATCTGGTCGCAGCTCCTCTTCTCCTCTTTCGCTCTACCTCGTACACCTGATGCCTCAGGCTACCTGGCACGCACACCCCAACTTTCAGTTCCAAAGCTAATCTTGCTGAACAAAGCACCTCGGGGAGGCTCATCTAGCCACCTGTGACGTCAGGCCTTTTGTCAGGGGATGCACACTTGCCAGTAACTGCAAAAACGAGGGGAGGATGGGAGAGATAGAGTGAGAGGGAGAGAGGGGAAGGAGAGAGACTGTATAGTCCCTCTTCTGTGTCAGCATACAGAGGGCTATTGAGTGCAGACACTGGAGTCTGAACTGCAAGCTGATAGGAGGGACGCAAAACGGCATAAAAAGAACAAATGCAGAAAGCCAAAGCACAAAGGCTCTAATTGTGCCACTTGATCAAGACTGTTCTGTCTGTAATGTTTGAAATGCTTATTTAGCATGCCATGTCTGTGTGCTCCAGGCCAATGTACACAGCACAGTCATTACATGTTGCACCAAATGATTTGGATGACAATAGTTTCCCAATTATCTAAACAAACCGAGAAAACTACACAGCCTTAACTGTCATGCAACAACAGGGAGTACATTCTTGAGGTAATAGTTTTTCCATCAATATTTTCTTTGCAATTTGTGCATTTAAATAATCATTATATAACTCATACGGCATGTAAATTATGATACAGTACATGGGATGTGATGCTTGTTAAACAACCATTTTCAATAAAACCTCCTGTGCACAGACTTTAGACGAGAATAAGATGAACATTGAGCGACAAGTCTATTGGGCTCTGTGTGCCAGGATGTAGCAATATGTGGTCACAAAGCCTCAACAATTACTGTACCCGCGAACTATCACTCAATACATTGTGGCCCTGATTGCTGGAGAGCACAAGATTTGTGCTGCTCATCGTCCCACAATCGTCATGCTCAGGCACGACACTGCCGCCATTGTTGAGCAGGGCTGCAGACACTCAGAGTGCCAGGCTGAGGCCTGGACGGGCATGCGTGGAATGCAGATCAGGGTGCGAGGGAGCGTCTCAAACTGAAAGAGACTGAGGAGTGCGGGGCACGACTGGCCTGGCCTTTGGCCCTCCGAGATCACAGCAGCACCTCAGGGGCAAGAGGAGCTCATGCTCTCTTGTCATTGACACCCACGCGTCAGTCGAGACCACTCAACAACTGGCGCACAGTGACCTCAGCCTCCGTCCATTGCACAAATGCGGCGTCTAGTTTTAGGACATTTCTTGCATCTCTTATGATCCATGCACATCTGTGGGTAAACATGACACACGAGGGTTGCTCATCTATCATTAACTAACTAATGGCTTTATTAAATCATAGACAGTCCCTGAATTTTTTAAACACAGAAGCTAAGCTAGTTATAAAACTTTAATCTTATTGTTGCAAAATCACAATTGACAGACTTTTACTTTAAAGTACAGACTTTAGTGGAATACCTCGTGTAATGGAGAATAGTAGAGCAGGGTTCATACAAACAAAAACATTTACTGAAATTTATGATTACACAATTAGCATTCCACTAATAATGGCACATTGTGCATTCCATCTTGAAATTATGCAGAGGTTATCACCACTGAGCATTTCACTCAGCGCTGTCTCGCAGGTTTCATGACACACCAACCTGTAACGCACGCTACCTCATGAACTTGAATACATAAAGTCAGTCTGAAGAAGACGCAGTCAGAAGAGTTACTTTCGTGTTTTTTTCTTGTTTGCTTTTTCAGCATCGTCGTGGGCCTTCCTCTTGGCGGTAAGCTTGTTAGCCTGTAAGAAGCGAATGAATGCAGTCAATGAACAGATACTTCACACCCGTCACACAAGCCGCTCAGAGTTTAGTGAACTCAAGAGGGTTCATCACTGGGTTCTCATGTTCTCTACACTATAACCACACAATATTGTTAAACATTGTCAAACCGAGATAAGGAACCAGATACAGAAAATAAAGTGTTCAGTGTTAAAAATGTAAGAATGTTATCTTTTCAGGGAGCTTCACAAACAGTCTTATCTACATGTGAATCTATAATCAATAGCAAAATGAAACAAACCTCTCGGATTTTTCTTTTCTTCCCGAACATGATCTTGTCGTACAGGTACTTTTCCTTTTTCTTCATCATCATGATGGCGAGGCGTTTCTCCTCTGCTTTCTCCTCCTGCTCCAAACGTTCTGGATTTTCTACCTTCATTTTTCCAGGGGTCACTTTGACTTGCAGAGACTTGTAGGGAAGAGACAAGTCGTTAAAGGCTGCACACGTTTATGCAAACCGGAGATGAAACAAGAGAAAAAGGATCCAGAAATCTCTTACCTTGCCCTGGGATCTTTGTTTTTCCATCTTCTTAAGATTCTTCTCTTCTGACTCTTCTTCGTCTTCCTCCTCATCTTCCTCCTCATCATCGTTGTCATCCTCCTCCTCCTCTTCATCCTCATCTTCGTCTTCTTCTTCTTCGTCCTCCTGTTCTTGGGCTATGAAGAAAGGAAATTAGATATAGCATATGGCATGATCTCTGAACTCCCCATCCCTATAAACATTGATCACCTCTTTTAGATCTAGACTTGCAGTGGGTGAAAACAAGGATTTTTTTAGGACTGAAGTATAAAATGTCTATAAACTGATTTAACACATTTAACAAATGGAGTACAAGATAACAGGTTTCCAGTGTATTCACTCCTCTAACAAAGACGCACCTACTTTATTACTGCTGCAATTGCTTTTAGAAGTTTCTCTACTAAATATCTATCACCTGTGTGAGACCAGGGTTTATTGATTGTAGGCTAAATAAATCTACATCCCGATCAACATCACAGCGATTCAATGTTGCAGAGTATGAAAGCCGAGACGTCAGAGGCCTCTCAGTTCGTACCAGGTTTTTCTCCCCTTTGTAGGGCCATGATCTTCACTTTTTCAGGGGGCATGTAGTCGCCTTCCTTCTCCTCCACAAACGGAGAGAGGTGAGGGGGAAGGGTCACTCCGAGGAAGTAGTCCTCCACAGGCAGGACGATTTTTGCGTTGATACAATCATACACCCACTGGGGTTGGATGTAGTACCTGAAAGATCAAGGTTATGTCAGCCTCTTATGCAGCCAACTATCGCACTTTTCCCAGTTCCAAAATGAAATTATGAGGAATTATCTCACTCTTTGATGAAGATATTTACGTTAGCTAAAGAATTGTACATATGAGGGAGTTGGCAAAGAAAGAGGACAGTGTCAAACACGATGAATGTGCTCGCTTTGAGGCAATACAGCAGAGAGAGGAATCTGAAAGAAGGCATTGTTAAGGATATGGTGATGTACGATGCGAGAGGATCACGATCACTGGGCAGAGACTTCCTGTTCAGTATTTAGGATTCAGAAATATACTGCAAATATCATTTGTTGTCAGAAAAGTGAAGAAAATGCTAAAAAGAAGAAAATCACAACATTCCTTTACCTGTTGATATATTGTGTGCTGGCGTTGGGTCGGTCAACAATGTGATGTGTGATGGTTTCTTCTGTCACCTCATATGTGCTTCCGATGCAAACAGACTTGTCCCAGGACACCTCACCACCAAAACACCTGGGAGGCAGCAGTGAAGACATTTTTTGTTAAATTAATCAGTTTTTAAGGTTTAACAAGATTTGCGTGTTTCTGGTTGTAAAAGGCTTCACTGCAGCAGGTTTCACTCACCTGATGATAAAAGCCAGTGACTCTCTGGGCACTTCCCTGTTGAGGAAGAACTTGAGACCATCAAAGAGCTTTTTCTGGGCTTCTTGCTCTTTCTGTTCCCTTTCTCTTGCCTCCAGCTTTTCCATATCTTCCTGCAGAACAGCATTTAAGGATTCATGAAAAAATGTTTTCATGGTGTCTTGTAACATATTTATTCTTTTATTTAATTATTTAGATTGCAGCTGAACCCCCACCTTAATGTTTGTGTTGCATTGGGAAATGTAGTAAAACTTATTTTTGTCAATCTGAGAACCAAAACTGGAACTAGGCTCAAGTTGTGGAAATGCAGGTATTGTAAATTTCTAAAGAGGTTTCTGGGTTCCTGGAAAGTAACTGTGCTGGAACAACTCTAACCAGTTGGGCAAAAAAAAAAGCTTCCCAGGTTGGTAGACATCTCGTCCTTAGCAACCAAACTTGAAGCTCTACTCCCCCAGTCTCACACCTTCGAACGTTTTGACTCATCTGACAAAGACATAACCGCTCACCTCTGCCCCTGGAGACTAATTACTTTAACATCTGGACCATAAGTTATCAGAGAGACAAGTTGGAAAAACATTAGCAGCCTCTTGGTTCACAGCCCCTTCAAGACACACTATTTCAACAGAACAGTCCCATTGGGTTTCAGAGCCATCATGAAAATAAATGTACACATCGGCAACAGTGACACTGCGCGTCAGTAATGCGAGGTGATGACACACCTCCAGTATGTAGAAATCAACGACGGTTTTGTGTCAACTCATTCTGTGACTGCTTCGTTTTCATGTGACTGCATTCCCTCCAACAAGTCAGGTAACCTCATGTACTGTATATGCTCTCTTGTTCTCTCTGTGTCCTCCACATACATAATGTTCAGCATTATCAACTGTTGTGTGTCTGCATGGTTTGATGAAACATCTCAGTGTCACAGCTTTAACATCAATGTTGTATAATCAGTATACTTAAACAGATAAGATCCACAATCCCACTTTGTGGCTGGTTCTTACCCCTTCAACGGGAAACTGGTCGAGTTGAGCCTCCTCCTCCTCTGCAGAAGAAACCATTCGGGCCAGACTGGCGCTCAGAGCCGATAGTTTCTGCACAGCCGAAGACAACAGGATTAAATAACCAGTTGACATCATTTATTTGCTTATGTCCAGAAGGGTGCATGGTAACCAATATCTTATTGTGAGTTGGTGTGTGCCTTTTTACCTAGTAAAAAATATTTATTTTTTTTAGATTTGCTGCTAACAATGCTTTTGTGTTTGAAATACTACTTTGCATTAAGTTTAATGGATGTTTTAGCCGACACAGAAACTGAATCAAACCAAATTAAATCAGAGACAATAATGGACCAACAGTCAACACTGCATCAACAACAAATCTTCATTCATTGAGTGGGATTTCTTAAACATATTTTTAATAAATACATCAAGATACATAAAATAAATGGATACCACTGGATAAAACACAAGTGGTTTAACAGCTCCTTTAACACTTTTTTAACATTACCTCCAAGTAGCATTCTGAATTCAGGGCATAGTCCTCCTCATTCTCCTCCTTCAGCTCACACTCGGCTTTACTGTCCAGCTGCAAAAGGAGAGATGACATTAAAAGAGCATAGATTTGCTAATAGTTGACCAAGTTCTTTCTGTAATCATGCAGTATCATCGTTTATGACTCCATATCGCCTCAAGTTGACGTTTTCTGATTCTGTCAGATACTTTCAGAAAACATACATTTTTTGAAGACTGTGGTCTTAAATTCAAAATAGCCATTTGAATCAAGGTGATCATACTGACCAGCCACAATTTACCATCAGATAAATAAGGCCTAAAAATTACTATGTACATATTCTAGAATCACAGCCTTCTGGTCGTTTGCCTCCATCAACTTGTCACGTTGCAGTTTACATTCATGTCTATCCAAACTTAAATATAGTAAATTGTAGGGAAGAATTTCAAGGAATTTAATAAAAGATATTAAGTGTTTGTGTGTTGTATTAGGTGTCATATTTAGCATATTAAGTCTTGAGGTATGGCCAAAAACATGTTTTGTGAGATCAGACTGTCCTTGATCTTTGATGAGTTCTTTGGAGTAGATCGATCAACTTGTATTTACATAAACGATTAAGCCAAGGTGTGGCTATTTCACCGCCGCTATTACAGATTACACAGGACACTTAACAAGAACCGACTTTTGGCTCAATATCTTTAGAGCGCTTACTTTGACTTTTATTAAAAGAATTTTTTTAATCCCCAAGATCAACAAATGTCATTATCAGTTGGTCTCTAATTTTCAGAATCCAAGATATACCTTTGGTGGATAGAGCAGGTTGAGGGAATGGTAAAGTCTGAAGTTGATGAACCCCAGGAGAGTGGTGTACAACTCCGTGAAAGTTGCCATTACTCTGTAGTCGACATCTGTTGGGTGCTGAAAAGGCAAAAACAGAGATCATGTCTTGATGGTCAAATTAATCAATCTAACCACAAATATTTATAGTAATTTATAATCTATGGAGCACACAAACAGCAGAAACAACAGACTTACCCCACTCCTTTAGACCACACTATATTAACCTTTGAGTATGAAAGCAACAGTGTTTGCTGACTTTGATGGGTCCAAATACTTTGTTAACCTCAAGTGTAATCCCATTATACTATTACTACTGAGTAATATGACTCATTAAAAGCATAACCATTGTCAACAACGTCTTCATTCTGCACTTACGTCATGGGAGAACTGATATGGCACCAGCCATGTAATGAGCTGTCCCATCACCTCAGCTTGATAATATATTCCCTTGATGGAGATGAAAACCTTTAAGAAACAGTAAAGTGTTCAGTGCATTGCAAATCGGAGGTCAATTGAATCAAATAATATCAATACACCTCTGAATTAAATTTATGTCTCAAACAAAGAAAGCAGCCAGATGGTTGCCCTGGCACCTTTCTGAGAGCACGAGCTGCGACCACATAGTTCATCCACTCCACGGTGAGGCGTCTACACAGCTGGATTGTCTGCACGTGGCATTTTCCTGTTCGGGCGAAGGTGGAGAAGAGGAAGCACATGCAGAGGGCGTCGTCGATATCACGGAGGGCATCGATGAAGCTGGGGTACCTGTCAAATAAAGGAGCAGCCATGAGACTTTGTTACTTGATAGTGTGATTTTTTTTAAAAACCTCTTACCTTAAAAAAGACTGACATGCATTAAATATACCAAACACAAAATAAAAGCATTTCCTGTAGTTTGCAGCTACCTTGTAATTTCTCAATTGCTCAACTACGCCCTCCTGTGTTGAGTATGGAGAATAAGACCCACCTCTCTTTGATGATGTGGTCCAGTTTATATGTGGGCTTGTTCTCTCTCAGTCTCTCCACTGCAGACCATTCCGTTTTTCCGTAAGCCTTCTTAAGTTTGCGTACAAATACCTGTTAAGATAAAACATTTTGATAATAGGGTAGATGTTCATATTGATATCATGATTAAAGAAAATTTGAGTGACATCCAAAATAAATTTTAGTGCACAGACACAGTGACTTTCCTCAAGTTGAAATGTATCTAAAGAGACAGTAAGCCATTTAGGAGAAAGCTCGTCTCTCTTCGTTGATGATGATTTTAACACACTGACCAGACTTGGGTTTGGGAGACCAACGCGCTAACCATGAGACCAAAACCCCCGAGTCGCAGCTTCATTCGCGAGCACGTCTCTTGTCGTGTGCGGGAGGGATGTTTACAAACTCTACAGTGATGTGAGGTGCGTTCTGCACCATTTTTGGGGTTTTCAATTTACATAGCCAGGACTGTTTCACGGTGCACACACAGAACCGACAGCCAGCGTACTGTGAGGAAATATTCTTTTTTTTAATTTTCTGATTTTTAAAAAACATGTATTGGTCTAAAATCGCGGACTGCCCCTTTATTATGCACTGTTTGTAAAGGAGGAGGCCATTTTTCGACAACAGGGGGAAAAAAACAATTTAAAAAAAGACACTTACCCAAATACACCAAATCAACACTTACTCTCAATACTGTTCATACATTGGTGTTATTATTAAGAATGTAAAAGGGGGGGTACCTTGTAGTCTCTGAACTTGCCAACAATGGGCTCGTGCAGTAGAAAGCGGATGTCCTTGATCAGGTAGAAGGTCCTGGGGGCAGTGGAGCCCTTGTTCACCTTCTTCTTGTGCTTGGGCTCGTGAGGGTAGATGCCTTTGAGGATGCATAGTCGCCTGAAACGTGGAACTAGAAATTATTTTTCTGTGCCATTATTAACGACATCGACTCCCCAAGTAGATACGGTTCACAAAACAAACATCCACAAGTATGAGCACGTCTACTCAAACAATTCATCACCATTGAACTGTACTGTCCAAAACGATCTGAATCCAGTTCTGACAAAAAGTGAACCACATAAGCTTCGTGGAGGAACCGTCTCAGATGACATTCATGCTGACTGAGGATGTTTTACTGGCGTCTTGCCTCCAAACACCACGACGGACGCTCTCCTGCACAAGGCGCGGTGCTGTTACCTGAAGTCGGGGAGGCTCAGTCGTAACTTCTTGCGAGCTTTATTCCTGGTGATGTAGTTGGTGACAGAGCCCCTCTCGTACTGGAAAGCAACAACACACGCTGATGTTAAACTCCCACAAACCACAGGACCTCATTTCACAGTCGAGCTGACGAGATACTCAATCTCCAAAACGCTCAATTTCACCAACGCAGATTCAGGAAAAACAAACGGCGGCTAGCACCGTCGGCTAACTAGCTAACCACGGGTTAACGTCCCTGTGCCTGACATTAGCCCGACGGCAGCTCTTACCTTTTTCTTTTGAAGACCCCCCATTTACCAACGATATCTGACCCCGCACACAATTATAGGAGAATTCAACTGTCTCCGAAATACGCAGTTCTCAAGTGAACGCAGTGTTAGCTCCAGCCACACGCAGCCAATACACGTGTTGATGGTCGTGTGACGTGCTGGGAGGAGGCGGGGCGAGCAGGGATCAGGACCCAGGGGCGGGCCGTTTGTCCGCCTGTTTGAAAAAACAACAACTTCACTGTGTCTGTTTATTCACATTTTTTGTATATTAATACACACCATATAATTTTAGCAAATGATTCAATTTCAATTTGACACGCCAGATGTATTTAAAAATCACGCGTTTAATTTGTCTGCAGAAATGCCTTTCAAAATAAGTTTTCATTTTTATTTTAGCACAAGTAACAACGTGACGAATATTTTAGAACTGTGTAGAGGCAAAGGTGTAAAATGCCTACAAAACTATTCAAATATCAAGTCTAGAAACATCAATAATCAGAATAATTTGGCGGAGATGAAAATGGTTGACTCAACCACATCTGAACCCCACCCCTTTCTCTTCTTCCCCACCCTCACTGGTGCCAGGGATGGTTGAAAGAGATCCAGACTAGTGATGAGCAGGAGCAGTGGGTGAGAGTAATAAAAAAGCTTGATACGGATAGATATTAGACTCCACAAGGACATCTCCGAATATGAGTGAGGCATTTCACCAGTTCATCATGGGATTGCGTGAGTTTATAAAGGAGTACTTTCTTGGTTTCTGGGATTATGAGACACCAAAGATAATGGTGGTTAAAAACAGAACTCTTGGAGTCATTTACAGAAGCGTTCAGTTTCTTGTGATCACTTATTTCATCTGGTAAGCTTCATTTTTGTGTATTTGCATGTTCTCAATATGTGTTAACAGGAACAAATTATGGCATTCAAAGGTTTTATGTAACTTAAGTTTGTTGATTTTCTTTATATTTTGGTATTAGCTTCATGTGTGGAATTATTTTTAATACATGTTTCAGGAAATACATAAAAGTATAAACTACATTACCAACGATAAACCTTTGTGTGTAAAAAGTGCATAGAAGGATAAAAAAAGAAGTACCATGACATTAAATTACTAAACCCATATGCAGTTTTGTGGAAAGGGAAGATTTTCCATTTGCGTATAACCGGAGACAAATAAACAGTCGAACTGAAGGACACATAACTGATGACAAAAAGTATGGTTGGGTCCCTCTCCATTATCAGAACTTTTTTTTGATCTGAGCAGAGCAGTTTCACTAGATTAATAGATCTAATTAGTCATCTTATTGTTTCAGATCTTAAATCATTTCTTTGTTCATTATTCAGTGATTGCAATGCGTCATCTTGCCTTCTCTCCTTGACTCCAGCACACAGGGCTTAACAGCTCCAGGGTAACATGACACCTCTAATAACAATTGATGTCAAAACTGAAAATGTGATATCGCCCCCGTCTGCTCTATCATCCTTGAAGGTATGTCTTTATGAGTCAGAAAGCATACCAAGAGAGTGAAACTCGTCCAGAAAGCTCCGTTTACACTCGCATGAAAGGCACAGCAGTTCTTGGAGATGATATTCTGGACACTGTGGAGTACGCTCGGCCCTCAGAGGTTAGTTGAGAAAAAATGCTGCAGCACAATCAAGAAATTATCACCGAATGAAATCTGTCAGCATCCTTACTGTATTGCTTCATGTTAGTGTGAATGCCTCAGAACATTTTTTATGTAATTTTCTTCAAAGGGTGGTGATGTGATTAGTACAATATTGAGACGAGAAGTTACATATGATCAGAGACAAGGGACCTGCGCCGAGGTGAGAGGTTCACTCAAGCCTAGGATGCAGGAAAATACAATTTGATAAGTGCACGCACACATGCTTTTATTTCCCAATGACTGAGCATCTGTCTTATATCATTTTAGTATTTCCAAGTTCCCAGTGCCAACTGTACAAAAGATTCTGACTGTGTCCAAGGAGAGGTTGACTTTGCTGGCCATGGTACTGTTTTAATTACTCATGAAATCTTTCTTTATCTCTGGTTGAGGGATTTTTGCCACACATTTTCTCTGTTTTAACACCTTACAGGCAGAAGGACGGGCAGATGTGTCCAGTACTATAACCACACATTCAAAACCTGTGAGATCCAAACTTGGTGTCCCATTGAGGAGTATGCTGTAGTACGGTAAGGCAGGTGATATAATGTATAATCACCACCAAATTGATGCGTCAAGTTCAAGTCGTGGATTATTTGGATCACACAATATTCTGTCTCGGAGGATCTGGAAGACAAAGAACCAAATATCTTAATGCATTAACAAAACGAAAACACCTAGAAGCAGCAGCTGAAAGACAAATCCCTATATCTTAAAACATATAATATAAAAACCAAAAATATCAGAGAAGTGAAAAAAAAGTCAGTCAATAAATATGAAGTGGTCAAATAAGCTGTTTAGAAAGTTTCAACTTCCCTGCTTTGTCCCTGATCGGACAAAATGATTGATGTAACAATCAAGAAATGGTGGCAGAATAAGATGGTAACTGATATTATGGTTATTTGGTGTCTTCTACAGTGAACCAGAAATAAGGGAGGCAATCAACTTCACAGTGTTCATCAGGAACTCCATTCACTTTCCCAAATTTAAAGTGCTGAGGTAAAGTACCTCCACACACACACACACACACACACACACACACACACACACACACACACTGGAGCCAATGCTTCTTGCTATTTCAGCAGAAATTCAGAGGATCTTCACTTCTTATCTTTGGCAGAGGAAATATCAAAGATGCCTCGAATAGGCGTGACATGCAGAAATACCTCACTAAGTGTCATTATGATGAGGAGAAGGAGCCCTACTGTCCAAACTTTCGCCTCGGCTACATCGCAAATAAAGCTAATGAGAACGTCACTGATCTCTACAGGACCGTGAGTATGACTTCTGAATCAAGTTGAATCATGTCCATTTATACATGCATCTTATTTTGCACGACACACACTGTGTCCGTGATGTTTGGCACACAGATGTGTTGAAAATGAGGTACAACATTTTCGCTCAGGGAGGAGTGATTGGAGTTTTCATTAACTGGAAGTGTAACCTGGACCTGGATCCTTCACACTGTAAACCTACGTATTCCTTTCGTCGGCTTGATCTCCGAAAGAATCAGACCAGCTCTGGATACTATTACAGGTGAGCTCCATCAACAAACACTGACTTTTTTCTTCAGTGTTTTGAACTGTGGCCTTTACTCTGGCCTGTGGTACGTCTTTCCATCTTTACCCTCTTTATTTATATGCAATTGTCCAGATTTGCCAAATATTACAGTAAGAATGGGGTGGAGTCTCGGACACTTATCAAGGCCTTCGGCATTCGTCTGGATGTCATTGTTCACGGACATGTAAGTGGATACTTCATCATCACTGCAGTTTATTTTCATATCAGAAGTCATATCATTTATGTCATTTCTTTGCAGGCGGGAAAATTCAGTCCCATCCCAACCATCATCAGCACAGTGACTGCTATGACATCCGTTGCGATTGTGAGCGACCCCTTAATTTCTTTCTAATCTCCAGACTTTAATGTGACAGTTAATGCTCTTTGCACCACAATCAGTTTTTCTTCTTTTCATTTCACTCCGTCTAGTGTACCATTATCTGTGACTGGATTATGCTGACGTTTATTGACAAGAACGAAGTCTACAGTGAGAGAAAGTTTGATGAAGTGAGCAGAAGGCATCATTTATTCTATCTTTACACATACGCTGTTTGGTTTCATCTGTGTTCAAGGCAATTTTGAGATTCTGATCATCAGAGCTTTTCTTATATTTTTAGTAGTTTACATGGAATGAGTAAGGAGCAAATCTCACAGATAAATAATGATGTGTTAACTGAATAACTCACAATGAAGGACTGCACAGTAGACAATGCATTTTTTGGGATAATTACAAAATAATTTCTATTATTACATACATCACACTGATTGGCTACACACGTTCCCTCATTATTTCATTATTATCGTACCATAACAAACAAATGACAATATGCTCAATATTTTGTGTTCTTTGTCTTGTTACCAGTACTTCTTTACTTTCCCGTTTAAAGATGAAGACAATTAAAAAGGGAACCAGATTGGGGATAACACACATTATAAAAGATCAGATTTTAATTTCTTTACTTTCAGATGTCCAAGGTCAAAATGTGATTCAAGTTAATGCAAAGAAAGTATTTTTTTCTGCATTGTGCCTTTAAACCCTACATTAAAATCAGTATGCAGCTCGGGGAAACAAACTATGACCATGGAGTGAACATATGCTGGTCATGTATTCATGTCTATTTCAACAAGTTTGTCGATAAACAGCACCTTCTCTAAATGTCCCATGCAGGTTATCAATGAGCCCACAGTGCCCACAGAGCTCAGCTACATCAACAGTTTCGGCTCAAACCACTCTGACCTCTCTGATGGCGTACCACTGTGATGTCATCGCAGCGTGTGCACTCTCCTAAAACCACCTTACTGGGGCAACAACAGCACGTGATTTCTCAGGCTTCTGCAACAGCTCCGAGATGGACTTTCATTGGCTGCTATGCTGCCTACAGTGGGGACATACTGACAGAGATCCACAGTGGCCGAGGTCACTGTATGAAAGAAAAACAGCTGGTTCTCTCCAAGGCTCTGTGCAGTGGGTTCATTTATCATCTCAAACTTTGATGGACCTCCACTGTTGGACAGTGTCATTTAACCTGCTTCTTAGACGACAATAACACCACTTGGAGGACGTGTTTATTTTTTCTCAATATGAAAAGAAAACAAATAGTATTTCATAACACTAAAATATTTGAGTGCTCAGTCATGAGAAACAGATTCACAAACCATACGGATCATGTTCATGTATTGCAGACATTCAAACCAACAATAAAATCCAACTTGTTATAAGCATCAGCATTATTATGATTCATTCCCTATATCCTTCAACCTGACGTGTTCAGCATAATGAGGAGATACATGAGGAGGAAATGGCCATGAGACACACAAAGAGAGCAGCGATCTGTAATCGAATAACACTGGCATTTATCATGAAATGGTTTCCTTAATAAGATTGTCGGGAACCATGAATCCAGCTGAATGCCTGAGAGCAATAGAAATGTCAGCGGTGGAAAAAAAATACTTAGGACTAATGGATCGATATCTGGCATGATGGATGGAACCCCACCACGAAAAGCGACATGTCAGTTGAGAAATTGTGTGCTTTTGACATGTAAAAATCTGTAAATTCCTCGAATTTCATATCTTAAAAGTGTAGTGGTTACGTTAATTTATTTAATAAGCTCATAAAATCTTTAGTTTAAGATGTTTTGAGAGGCAAACAACTGAATTAATTTTGTCACACTGCCTCTAATCTTGCTCTTATGCCTTCATTTTTCAACCAACATGTACAGCATGTGTCAGTGAGAAGCCCCGAAGAGCCAATCTAATTGTGCCTCAGTCTAAGAGTGTGAAATTTGATTATTTGTCTGGGCGATGCCCATCAACAGGCAAGTGAGTCCACTGTGGGGCAATGAGGTTAAAGAGATGGAGCCGAGTGAAATCATGATTGTGATCCAGATTTGCTTGCAGTCGCTTCCAACCACCAAATGTTTTTCCTACATTGGATAAGAGTAAAAATGAGGAATTCCTCATGATTTCATTCCATTACTCCGAAAAAGGATAAGCCCACATTAAAATTCAAACAGTCACCTACTGGAGACTTGAAGGTCAAACTTACTCAATAATTCCTCTAAGAAAAGGAACAAAATCATCTCCTCAAGTGACACACCACAGAAAAAACATGACAGCTAAAGATAAATCCAGCAGGTAAATCCAATTTCCAATAATCCGACATATCTAATGCATTTCGCTGCAACTTGACAGATAAGAGGAAGCGGGCGGATAATTCAGGTCACCAGCTGTACACAAGCCACACAGACACACGAGCAGCGTGGTGAGGAGGAAGATCAGACGATTAGTGATTGCTGATCAATGAGTGTCCCCAGGGGAGGTGGCTGTCAGGACATTTATGTTTCATATAAATAATCTTTTTTAACTTTGTGAAAGCACAGCGCTCTAGGTAGGGCCCTGGCTCAAATAACAAGAGTGGTAATGACAAACAGGCTCACAGCTTAAACACAAAATATTTATTAACAGTCAAAAGCTGAAATTAATACAGTTAATACAAAAAAAATCTAATGGGACATAATCAGGAATTCAAACATATTTACATTGTGTGTATTTCCCTTCCAAACGGACTCACACACTATCAAACAGCACTGAAACGGACATCAAGTGCATCAACTGGGAAAGTGAACGTTTCAGCATCGAGTTTTTTCCTGACTTAGAGGGAGATTACTAGTTGCCACACAGGCAGCGGAGAGAAAGAGATGTCCTGTTCAGTGAATGCTCTGTCCGACGTGTGGACTCATCACAAGCAGCCAGTCAATGGTCTCCTCCAGGAAGCTCATGTTGTAGTGGGACGCTATGTTCCGAAACACCGTGATCTGCTCAGAGAAGCTCTTTTAATGGGAGAAAGAAAAATAAAGCAGCTGTAAAAACTTTTTCAAATTGAACCAGTCATATGCTTGTATCACTAATTGAATGATGTAATGTATAAGAGAGTAGAAACCTTGGCCGAGAAGGTGAGGTCAAAGTCGCCGGCACATCTGCAGTAGAGAGGCATGTTCGCTTCCTTCACGCCTTTACATTTGGTACACACCTAAAATCAGACAAGTGATTTTGGCTGTGTGTTAGGAGCAACATGTGGGAACATTTTTATCATATTTGAAACCGAAGAGATATATATTGCTCTGTTGGAGACCATTTCTTTAAATTATTTTTGGGGATTTTGCCGATATAGAGACAAAGATAAAGACAGGACACATGGGGAGAGCAAGGGAGGTGACGTACAACCAAGGTCCCAGCTGAAACTGAACTGGGTACATTACAGATTACGATGCATGTGTGAACCACTAGGACTATGTAGTTTATTCTGCTGAGAATGAAAGCAGCATTTTTAACTCACCAGGTCCTGCAGTGTGTAGCTCATCAGCTTCTTCTGCAGGGCCTCTACCAGAGCCATCTCAATAGACTCAGTCTCGTACTGGGCCAGGCAGTTGGAGCAGAACCACTGAGGCAAGACAGACCCGTCCTGGGGAGAAGGGAGCAGGGTTAATCTCATTTAGAGAGAGGAGGCATATGGGCAAATTGAAATGCAATTTAATGAAGCAGCTTCACGAATGTTGGTGTTGGTATCTTTTGCGAAGCTCTTACCTGCGCAACAGAAGGGTCCTTGCAGAGGTCGAGGTCACGGCAAAAATTGCAGTGGTGGCAGATGACTTCTGGCAGGATGTAGGAGTTACATGGATCCTGGAACTGGGCATTCTCTGAAAACTCACCAACGTCCACGAGACGCAGGAGGTCTCTCTTCAGCTTGTTCACCTGGTTCACTATGTTGGCGTCTAGTGAGAGGACCTGACGAGAGAAAAGATGTTGAGACATTTTCATCCGTTGCAAACCCTGCAAAACTGTTCATATTTTTAACTACATACAACACATGAAAAAAGCTACGCAAGATGTTCCTTGTATTCTGTCCAGTCCTTAGCATATATTGTCCCTTTAGGTGCATACCTGGCAGACATATTTAATAAACTCCAGTGCTGGGTTGTTGAGTGGCAGGTGGGATCCAGGCAGGACAGGGAACATCTCTGAAGGTTGGGTCACACTCCTGGTACCCGTCACCTTCTTCTGGATTTTTTGAGTGATGGTGAAAAAGTTCTGTGTCAGCTCACTGGACACGTATTCCTGGGAGAAGGAGATCATTCCTACGGCAGAGTAAAAAAACAAAAAACAATCACACCGGTGAGGAAATCTACCTAAATGTGATTAAAAGTGTAGTGTCTTTTTGTCCATATACGGAATGAGAGGGGAATATGTGTTTACATCTCTTTCTTTGGAATGCCAAGTTAGGGGCCTCCTGATGACCCCTCACCTTTCCTTGTGGCCCCTGTAAGTTCCACGTCTCATATAGCATAACTTGATTCGAACCAGATGCTCTTACTCAAGTAAACAATGGGCCTATAAATGTAACCCCCAAGAAGAGTTGGGAGGGTTGTCTTTTTGGCCAGACACTCTCCAAGTTCTGCAGGGCTTGAATCGATGCTGGTCTTTTTGTAATAAACCTTTATATGCAATCAAGACGGTGTCGGCGGACTTCTCTTCAATACATCTTCACATCATCGCTACTTAGTATACAACAAAAGCTACCAGTAAGGGTTTAAGTGTAACAGACACTATTCTGTGGCAACTCTAATAAGGGTAAAGCGAAGTCCCTTCAAGACAAGTTAGGTCTTTAGTAACCGAAGCAGCTTCCCAAACATCATCTTACCAGGAAGAGCACTTAGGTCTCCCACTGCCTGCTGGGAAGCCTGGCTGCCTCCTCGTCTCTTGACTGGTGTTGCTCCAGGAGCATTTCGTCTCAGCTCCTCTTTCATACTGTGGTAGACTGCTGCAATGTAGGCTGGGTGAAAAGGATGTGTGTGATTGTAAGAGTTTATTGAGAGGAAAAGCAAAGAGAAAATATCTGTTGTGTGTTGATTTCTGATTTTTTTTTTTTTTACCTGAGACAGTCATGAGGAAGTATTTTTGACATGAGGCTGTTTGGGGCAGATACTGCATGATATTCCAGTTGCTTTCAATCAGCTCCTCCACCTCATCTGTCTCTCCATCACCGTCATCTTCCTCAACATTCGCTTCATCCTCATCCTCGCTGCCATCCTCATCACCCTCCCCTCGTCTACTTTTCTTCCTTTTGCCTCCTTCCTAAAAAAAAACGATCACGTGCTGGGAATGAGCTCAGTACTCAGCTTGGTTAACTTTAATCAAAGCAAATAAACCGTGGCAGTTGAACTGGGCAGGAGATTCAGGTTGAACTACCTCTCCATACAAGACGTTGGAGGGCAGTTTCCCCTTCACGCCACCGTAGTTGGCCGGGTCCATCCACAGCAGGAACTCCCAGCATCGAGAGAAGGACAAGGACAAGGAGTGGAAGATTTCTTTGGTGTGGATGCTTGACGAGGAAAAGTAAAAAAAAGAGAAGAAATGATTTTTAAAAACAACACTTTTTTAAAAATCATATACCTTGATATTAATGATCTGATATTTAGGGGATGGCTACTGTGCTTTCAAAAGAAAATGTTCACTGACTGAACAATTAAATAAATCATTGTGTTCCACTCAACTTTGCTTTGAAGATGAGAAAAACATTTGTGGTCATAACAATATTCTAATGAACCAACTTTTCATACATTGGCCTAACTTCCCCATTTAGTTTTCCTCCCATTAGTGTAATGGGCAGTTTGCCTCTTTTAAGACACACCCCATGATGGAGACCACAACACCATCTCAGGAAAACATCTAATTGGTCTAAATGGTAATTGTGTTTATTCTGACGTTAGTGTTCGGGCTCCAGCCTACTGAATACAAACCTTTTTTAAATCAACCATTTATTGAGCAGTCTGTCTAGCGTATGCATGTATTTGTGTCAAATAAAAATGTATGGGTTGGGGGATTATATGTAGGGATTAATTGTTAACATCACTCAACAATGCAAGGATTTGTAGAGACGTGACTGCAGAGGGTAGATGTCTGACCTGCTGGTGATATATTCCACGTAGCCGATCGCATCATCTATCCTCCGTTTTTTAGTACACAGGATGATCCTGTTGAAGTTTCCATACACCACAGTTGAGCCGAGACGTTTGAACTCTGCAACCAACCTGACATCAGAACGGGACAGTGCTTAATGGAAGAACAGGATACTGCAGCAGGTGTGCATTTAGAAATGGGGATAAATCGGTGCAAAAAAATGATGAGAGGGGACCTGACGTCAATAATATAAAAATGTTCTTGGAGAGGCCATTTAATACATTGCCTGGGAAACAGAAGAAACAACAGTTTCTCTCATGAACAAGTGAGAGATTTTACTATCGTTTCAAAACAAAGACTAAACGTGAAAAACACATAATGGATGGTAACTGTAGTGTAGAGGATATTGAGGCAGTGGCACTCACTGTAGAAAAACCTTCTTCATCATGTTGTGCAGGGTGCGGTGAAGTGCGGGGTCGTAGAGCAGAGAGCTCGGGGAGCGCAGCCAGCGGTAGAAGTGCATCACCTGGTTGTCTGCGTACACATTGTGGAACTGAGTGATCTCCCTGACCCATCCCACCACCATGCTCTTCAAGATCCTGCAGAGGAAACCGTGGGATGAACAAAACACGACTTGCTTTCTTTATCAACGAGACTATACTCTAGTATACATGTGGGCTTAAAGGGCAGTGTACAACAGATGTTTGCACACCTGAAGGTGTTGGAGCAGAGAGCAGTCTCATCATAACTAGCGACAGCGCTTGCTCCCTGATTCCCAGACATCATGTCCTCCAACGAGGCCTGCTGGATCACATCAAAACTGACGCCCAGACTGGCTCCCCCCTCCATGTCATTGACATGCTGCGACTGGAGGATGGTGTTCACTGCCAGGCTCTGCAGGTCCATCTCCACACACACTGGAAGGAGCAGAATAATCCATACATGCAGAGAAATTACACTTTGCTCTCTTTATACTTAACGTTTCTTTTTCCATGTGTATGTGTGTTCCTGGCGTTTGTGTACCTGTGGAATAGCATCCTTGAGCGTTGATCTCCACAGAGCCCCTGTCCTCGCTTTCCATGACCAGACGGCTGTCATCAGCCTCTTTTCCCCCGAGATCGGGTCTGGCTGTGGGTGAAAGCCACAGCAGGTGGTTGTGCTTTCGTAGATGTCTTGCCAGGAACAAGTCTGAACCAAAGATGGACACATCCTGAGGCAAGTTCCCCACAGGTAAGTGGTAATACCTGAAAGCGAGAGACATTATGTGAGTCTTCAAAGCCCACATTTCATGCAATCAACAACGGCAGCTACTCAGACAACAATTTAGTCAAACCTGTGACTAAAACTGGTGATTAAAATAAAATAATAAAAGATGATTCACGTGACTCTAAGAGTCCGCAGTGTTGCAGTTTGTACCTGGCCATGTCAAAAGCCTGCGACAGGCAGCTGTCCAGGTTGAGGTAGTGGCGGATCATGCGCCGGGCACCGTGCCGTTGCCAGTCCAGCACGTTATAACTGATCTCATCCACCACATGTACTGGAACGACCGGGAACTCCTCAAGCACCGGCATTCCCGACGCCAAACGACGCAACTCCCAGTTTGACTGCACCGCGATAAGGGTGGGTCCACGACGCTCCTCCTGTAAACGGCAACAGACAAAGCAGAAGCTAATCAGTGTAGCCACATGATATAACATATCACAAGACAACAGGTACAAGTATGAAATAGGAGCAGTGTACTTTACCTTGTAGCTGAGCAGAATGCGCTGCAGTGCGCGGTAGATGGCCTTTGCATCGTTTTCAGCTCGGACCTCAAAGTTGTGTTTCTCTGGAGGCAGAAGATCCTCTGTAGTCTTCTCCAGGAGGGCAGTGCGTTCAGCTGTGTAAAGGTTGTTCAGGTTGGGCATCTGGTTGCTTCGAACCTAAGAAGAAGAGAAAAAAAAGACTTATTATAACAGACCTTGAGAAGAATCTCTATAGCTGGATGGGAATGCATTTTGAGATCGGTGTCGAGACCGAAAAACAACAATACAGTAAGATGTGTATCAAAACATCAATGAAGTTGAAGTAATAAAGACTCTATATTCGATATTGTTCTTACTGTGTCCAAGACAAAGATGCTGGCTTTGCGCTGAGAGGGGATGAACAGGCCGAACAGAGCCTTGTGACCCTGGCTGTGATGGTACAAGTACATGTGGCGAACACTCCCTGAGAGGAAAGCAAATATAACACACTAATGTAAAACTTGTGTCTCGTGAAAAAATGCATGGCTCCTGCCCAGGATTTTAACTAAAGCTTGTGACATAACAGATCACTGTTGCACCATGAAAACTTCATTTAAATATTCCAACAGTTAACACATCACATAATTTTTCCCAAAAAACAAAACAACAACACCTCTAGATGGGCAATCATTGAACTGTGGCATCCCATAACCACCAATCAACATAAAACAATGCCTTACAAAATATAAAATATAACCAAGCTCAATATTAGGTTAGAAAGAAAGAGAATGGTAAATAGTGCAAACAAAACACACAAAAACAATAATCCCCCTAGGATCCATTTTGACATAAATTCAGTGTATCAGACAGGTCCTACCTGGTTCCAGGTAGCTGAACTGGGCCAGAGACCTCATCTCCAGATGCTCCAGGTCAAAAGAATCGGCCTCCCTGCCGGCCAGATCCCTCACAACATGTTTATTGACCATACACACACATCCAAGCTTCACCAGTGCACGAAACAGCAAGGGAACCTGAAAGAGTGAGACGACACCAACACTTCATCAGTCAACTTCCTGCAGGGTCCACAAACGCCAAACTGATAATGATCTATGCACTATTAGAAACACCCATTTCTCAAACATGTATTATATGTTACATTAGGAAGTGTACATCCATATATGATACCTGTGTTTCATAGACTCCTTCGATGTCTGGTGCGGAGAGGTCAGCGTTGATCTCATTGATGTGCTCCTGGTACATGTCCTCTGGTACACAGTACTCATAAAGGTAGCCCACCATGTTGGAGCGAGGCAGCATGCGATTCACCTGAAGCATAAGGTATGAATGTCAAAATTTGCATTGTGACAACACATTCTTTATAGTATTTGCAGTGCATTTTCCATTCTGCGTGCCTTTCTGTATGTTGCTCCCTCCTCTTGTTTGGGGACTTTCTGATTGACATAGAAGACACGGGGGATGTTGAGCTTCATGCAGTGGAGGTCGTTTCCGATCACAGCCCACAACTTGTACAGACCAGGGTGACTCGTCTCTGCAATCTGCGTGTTAGGTAACAGCACAACATATTATAAACTATACAAGACTCTAATTCAGAGTTGTATGAATATCAGACAATTTTCTATGGATTGTATAAATAATTGGAGACAGTGGGGGGGGGGGGGGTTTACTTCACCTGCACAATTTGCCATGGCATGTCCAGGATGCTGCGTGCCGTTCTGCGGAGGAAGCTCCCCAGGCCGGTGGTTGGGCCATCTCTGATGACTCCTCCACCAACAGGCTGCGCTTCACCGTCTAGCAGCCTCCTCCTCTTCTTCCTCTCCTTCCTCTGCCTCAGCTGCAGCTCCCACTTTTTCTTATGGTAGCGCAGCCACACGAGACGCTCCTCCTGTGTATAAACAAGGTCGTTAAACCTGGAACAGATGTAATCTTTCTCTCACAAAATTTGAAATTCTAATATATTCAGAAATCATTACAAATTGCCTGACGGGACCAAACAAGCAAGACTTGGTGATTCTTGCTATTTTCTCCTACCCGTGTCTTTCCCATAGGTGGGGGCGGACCCAGGATCTCTCTCCAGGACTGGGTGAGCTCGACGTCCTGAGACTCCACCTGGCTGTCGTCTCCCTGAGAGGCTCGCTTCCGCTTGGTACTGATGAGGATGGCCGGCTGCAGAGGTCTGGCCGGCATCCCAAAGTCCTCTATGTCCACAGCTTGGCCTGCTTCGAGAGGCTGAAGGGCCACCTAAGAGAGAAGAGGACATTTGGTAAAGTGAACAATGGGGCAGATTATCTTAAACCACACATAGGTCTAAAAAAGCAACACATTTCTTAACTACAGAAGAATCCACTGATGGGAGCTTAGGACACTTTCTGTAATGACAGATGGGACATTTTGCCGCGAGGTGAACTCACCTGTCTCTTGCCTTCACTGGTGAATAGTTCACTAATTTTCTTTTGCTTGTAAATGTCATTTTTCTCCAGAAGTTTCTTGTGAAGCCAGTCGGGATGCCTCACTCTGGGCACTGGGTTTTTCACCTGATGACGAAATCAAATAAAATTCACTTGCACGTTGCATTTGGGATGTGCCGAGACAGATTAAAGGCATGTTTGTTTTACCTTACCTGTTGCAGAGCTGCAGGGATGGTGATGATTTTCTGAATGGCACTACCCAACCTCTCTATGTAGTAACTCCAGTCAAGGATCTGGAGAGGCCCACGACAGACATTTCAATGTCAGAGGAAGATCACAAGCAAACTCGCGGGAGAAAACCGACAATCATAAAAGTTTTATTTTAAAAACTCACAGAGCGGATGTCCAAGTCATGCAGGCTGGGCATCTTCAGCCACTTACGAAGGAAATGTTTCTTCACACTGGGCTCTGCCTGGAAGATGGCAAGAGGAATGGCTCTAATGGAGAGAAACCCAAATGTGAAACAAAAGGCTTTTACTTCTGCTTGTTCTCCGCAAAAATTTAACGTTGGGAAAGCAACTTGGAGATCATTTTATTTGATGCTGCTCATGCCAGAAAATGTATCACGATGGAACAGGCATTTTGATTTAAAAAATTTAAAAAAAGGTCAGTGTGTGGGGCCTATTTACATTTTAATTGCAAAATCTTCTTGTGTTCATCAGCCTACCGTCTTGTGTTTGTCAAAGGTTTAATTTATGATGAGAATGTTTTACAAGGTCTTATTATACATCCTGACAGTGTTGCATATGAAGCATTTTAAGTTTCACCACTGCTGCCTTTCATGCAGGATGGCTAATCAATGGTTTTGTTATTTATAGGATAATATTTATGTGTAATTTTAACAGAATGAATGTCTCTGTTCAGAGCCGCTGGCCCACCTCTCTGTGACAGGCGAACCCTCTGGTTTTCGGGAGATGACGTAGCGACAGCTCAGACCAGCATCTTTCACCATCTGGTCTCCCAGGAACTCAGCGAGTCGCTTGGCGGTGCTGATAGAAGTGGACTTCTGCTCTCCGTAGTCCTCCAGCCTTCTGGACATTGAACGATTCTCTGAAATCAGTTCAAACAGCTCCGCATCTGGCATGTTGGCAGCCTGGAAACGTAGTGAAATAAAGCTTTTTATGAGGGTGATAAGAACCCTCTGAAAATGAATACTGACTTTTAACAAAGTTGATAATTGTCTGCTTAATCCAAGTTACTCAAAACACATTTGAAAGCAGGATGTAAATGTCTTGTGATTCTAGAATGCCATCTAAAAAAACATTGGATCACAGGTTTTCACCTTGCTGTACAGAACGTCCAGCCAGTAGTCAGCCACTTTGGACACAGACGCGTACACCTCCTCCAGAGTGGTACCTTTGAGGAAAGCCTCAAACACCGAGGACTGAAAAATCTTAATGAGCTGGAGCTCTCCTCTTCTCTTCACCTCAAAACCCTTCAGCTCAGCAAGAGAACCATCCTCATTAAACACAGCATACCTTAAACAAAGAGAGATCGTTATGACAGTCACTCTAGACTTTAACCAGGCAGTTCATGCCCTACATTTTTGGTACAAATCATCCATTTAATCGCAAAAAACGCTGTCTCTATACCTTTTCTTCAGCTTCTTCCCTTCCTCTTTAGAGGCGGGCAGGATCATCGCCAGGTACGGTCCGTCCACCTCGAAGAAGATGCTGTTCTCCGACCTGGTCTCGTAAGTGAGGGACGCGGGGTCGACCAGCTCGTGGTACTGGTCGTTGGTAAATCCCTCCTTCACCATGATGTTCAGCATGGCCCCCGGGTAAGAGATGGTCACCTTGGGCTTCTTCTCATTACCCGTCTTCACCACAAAGTTCTCAGGAAAGGTGTTGGGTAGGACACACCAGATACCATCGGTGTCCAGCTCCAGTGGTCTCCTGAGTTGCAGAGATGTAGGAGTGAAAAATGTGAGCCGCCATTATGGACTTCACATATGAGAAAAGCAGAAGGAACTTGACTGGACTTCAGTGCATGTCTGAAAGCAGCTTAAAAACACTAGTCACAATGTGCTTTACAGTCAGATAAAAACAAAGTCAGACAAAAACAAAATAAGAACACATGGAATAAGAATAAGAAATAAAAACCATGCTGCAGCAGCTGGATTCAAACCCACATGTTGGCAAGAATCTGCTGATGAGACAAGTCAGTTCCTTTTGTACTGACGCCGCACTCTGACTGCGCTCACCCTGACCAAGAAGATCATTCCCGTAATTAGGCATCACATTATCAATGTGACACTCACCCTATTTGTTCAATCAGCTCTCTGGCTTGAGTGATGATGTTGGCTCCAGTGTAGCACACAATGCCAGCCATCTCCATGGAGTACCAGCGTGCCCTGATGGAAACACAAAGACAGCGTCCATATTAGTGTATATCTGAACATTTTATATAATCACTAAAGAAAATCAATATTCTGTACAGTAATCGACTCTTACCCTTTCCTCATGACGTAGCCATAAAACGAGTTGAGGATACATTTGTGAGCCAGCTGAAGAGAGTCGTACAGGATCTCCATGTTCTTGCAACGCTTCACCTCAGCGGCGTCTCCACTGTCCTGAGCTGATGACAGTTTCTTCTTCCACACCTTCAGAAAAGAAGCACGAAAATATCAGCACCGGAGAAACTGATTTGAACGGGCAAGACAAGAAGATCAACAGCTTAGAAATTAGTGAGTTTGTGTCTATAACAGAAACACAGATTACATTTTGAGATTATATGTTTGGATGATAATTATTTCTATTGCTATCAAAACCAACATCTACCTTGTGGAGTCCTTTGAATTCGTAACGTCGATCTCTGAACGCTCTCACAGTGTCGACATAAAAGGAGTTTTCTCTCTGACAGATGGTGGTGACTCGTTCCTCCAGCTTGGTGACGTGTACCTTCTTGTAGGCTCTCTTACAGTAGTCTGAGATGAGGAGTATATACATCACCATATGTTTACCACTGAACTTGAACACTTGCTTTTAAATTTAACCCAAAATGAGCCATTGTGCCAGTTAAGAAAAGAAAAGAGACGCTGGAAAAATATACCTGCCAAACGTTTCTTCTCATGTTTGGCTTGCTCCTCTCTGTTGAGGTTGTGAAAAGCTCGAGGTGGACCGTTGGGGAACAGCGGCGGGAACTTCTCTGACTCCAGTTGCTGCTGGATACGGTGAAACTCACTGCGACTGGCCGGCACTGCAGACAGAGGCAGCAGCTCACTTCAATACATGTTATTATAATCCTTGATAGGCATTGGAAAATGACAAGACGCTGACATTTTTATTTCTAGGAAAAGGGCATATGCATCCTCAGGAAGTAAATATGACATATTTGTCGCCCACTTCCACAAACTGCACCACTAAAATGATCACAGCGAAAGAATCTTCTTGGATGCCTCCATTTCAGCCCCTCGTTTCTTTGCCATAACCAGCGACACCACAATAGAAACATGAACTTACTGATTTCTCCTCTCCATTGCCAGGCCATCCTTCTCTGACAGGTGGCTCCAGGCTTGTTAAAGTCACAGGCAGCACAAGTGGCCTCATCGACCATAGCCGATGGCTGGACAAGCAGAAAATAAAGAAATAAAGAAGAGTTTCATGCTTTCTATAAATTTCCCTCACTTCCTAGCATTTCTTTTCTTTCTTTCTTTCTTTTTCTTTTTACCTGCAGGCGGTTGGTGAGGATGATGTTGGGGTACATAGCCCCCACGTCCAGATGGTAGATGAGGGGGCATTCGATCCTGTTTGGAACTTCCTTCAGCGAAGTCAGCTTTGCCTTGATCTCATCGCAGACCTGGAAAAATACCAGTGACATTTGAGTTCAAGCAGAGAAAACCAAGAAAAGTTTTAAAAAGAAATTAAAAGACAAATTGGAGCAATCACAAAAAAAAAAACGCAGCAAGGAAACAATGACAAATCTCACCTCATTGAAGTTTGTGACTTGCTCCAGGGGGATTTTCTCCTCTTCCTCAATAGCGTGACGCATTGTTCTCTCAACTCTTTGCAGCAGGAAGTCGAATGCAGCTGGGTTCTGTTAACAGACCAAACTGTCGCATTTAAAAACGTAAAGGAAGCTTGAGAGCAAGGAATCAACATCAAGTGGAACTGTGATGGACTGACAGACCATTTTAAAGCGGCAGGGGATGTCACTGCGAAACACTCCGGACTCCAGTGCCTCCACGTGGCCGCCCACGTAGGTCTCCGAGTCCATGACGTGGCCGTCGTCTGTCAGTTTGTTGAAGACCTGCTCCTGCTTATTGGGGAAGACAATGTTGGCGTGGAAGGCTTGCACCATGAGCAAGGCCTCACACAGTGTCCCAGAGCCTTTACGCAGCACCTGGCAACAGATGGACAACACAAGAAAAGAAATGAATAACCGTCCAAATGCATGTTATTTCTTTGCGGGATGTAACCGGCTTTTACATAAACAAACCTCATCAGGCTCCATGGGGATGATGGTACACAGGGCGAAGATGAAGGGATGAACATATTTCATGTACATGTAATATGTGGCCACAGCATCTGACACAGAGTACGTTGCTAAAGTCTGACAGAAAGAGAGAGAAAAGAAAAGTCAATGAAATCGCAAACTGCTCACTAAAAAATAATTCACCTCTTGATTTTCTGAGCTGTTACAAAACGTAAGTCCATATCAGAACCTGTGGCTCCTCTGTTGCCATGCGGCACATCTCCTCGGGGTCCAGCTCTACAGGGTCGTAGCCCAGTTTGGCCTTCGCTGCTGCCTTCAGATTATGACTTCCCACCGGCAGGTAGCTGTCTCTTTTTACCCACCTAACACAGGGAAAAAACAGGTTGGTATCACGTTAGAAATTAAATAACCGAGAATCGGCCCTAAACGGCTTTGACAGTTTACAACTCATAGTCTCACCAAAAAAATGGCACATGCGAGTGTATTGCTTGTGACAAAATGAATCATAGGTTATCCTATCGGTCATGTTACTTTTTTTGCTGCGGATTGTGTGAATCAATATATCCATTCACTGAACATTTTAATTCTAGTAGAGGAAATGCCGCCTTGTTTAGATGATGTGGCTGGATTATTCTTCAGAGAAAGAGTGAGAGAGTGACTCAATAAGCTTGTCTCGAAAGAAACGTTACGTTTTCAAGGCGATACAGCGAATCAAGTCTGAAGCGATCACAATCTGGTAGAAGCCTGATATATGTTTTCCGTAGACAGGAAAACATTGTTTAGTGTAGATTGTGTATTTAAATATACATTTTTTAGAATCCAAAATTAGCAATTAAAAATATTAATTTAGGATGGACCAGTTGTACATGTGGGCGGGGCCAGGTCCGTTAGATCCACCAATGACACAGTGTCTGCTCCTACATGCATGTTTACATCAAACACAGTGGTATTGGTATCATCATCATCATCATCATCATCACCACAGTATTAACAGGGGTGCGAACCGTAAGCAGTCCATGTGGATGGCCTGACTGGACTTGTACTCTCCCTGGTTGTCCTTCTGGAACCCGATCTCCCTGTGCATGCTCAGTCCATGGAGTGAAGCCCGAGTCTCAATAAAAGGCCTAAAGAAATGGAAACAAAGTAAGAGAGGTGCAAGAGAGAGATGAACGGTCAACATCATCATATATCGTATGTGAGTAATACATGTAATCAAACAGCAAAGACAACAGCTCACCAATCAAAGAAGTCTCCGTTGTATGTCACAAAGATGTTTGGTTTGGTCTCTTGAACGTGATCGAACCACCTCTGAATGAGGGCCGCCTGCAGCCAAAGTCAAGTTGCCACATGTTATTGCACTGATGCGAAAAACAGAACTTCACAGTTATGATAATTAACAAAATTTCAAGTGCTTCAATATCTATTTACAGAGTGGTACATTGACTGTGATGCTGCTACCCACTTCATCATCCTCATTGAAAATGGTGAAAGGGCCTTCGTATTCAGGTTTGGGAGTGAACTCGAAATCCTCAATGTTCTCAGAGACGATTTCTCTGTTTGTTATTAGAAACCCCTTTAAAAGAAAGACAGGGCAAAAAAAAAAACTTTACAGAGGTAAATATTAACAGACAATATATAGTATATATTTAACAGTTAATAAAACTTACCTGTCCGTCTATCATGTAGGAGATCATCATAATCTGGTCTGTCTCTGCATCTGGGAACTTCAGTGGCAGTTTGGTGGTCTCGATGTCAAAGGCCATAACTACAGGGTCCTAAAAGAACATGCAACAATGTGTAATGTAAAGGGCCCTTGATGCCTTGAAAATAACTTTTGACTAAATTAGGGCTAAATCACAAAATTCTCATACTGGTCGCTCCACAAGATCATCTCTCTGTACGATCTCTGGTGGGTAGGTGCTGCCTCTGTATCGAACATTGTACCAGTGAGCCTAAAAGAAAATACAGACGCTAAAAGACAAGAACAGCAAACACGTGTCCTTGTGTATGTTTGAGGATTGCTTAAAACACTGGAGTAGCAGAAATCTGCATTTACCACGTGAATCTTGAGGTCAATTGACACTCGCACGTGATAGGGGACGTCGTACTCTCTCATGTCCACTATGTTGTCCAGCTGGTCTGAAATGTTCTTTGACGTCCTGTGTTCATCTGCAGAGCTCACGTTTCCACCAGACAAGGCACTGAAAAACCAACAAATGTGTCCACAGATGAATATGAGAGTGGAAATAACCGAGTACAATTCATGAAGAGAAACGAATATGATGGGTGGTTCGGTCGTACCTTGACAACATTGACGTGTAGGCATCGTTGGACTGCTCCCGCTCTCTGTTCTTACGCACCGCGGGGGCGATCTCACGCTTCACTTTGATGAGGTCGTCCACGGTGTTGAACGCCAGCTTGATGTAGCTTCTCTTCAGTCCAACCAAATGGTTTGGCTGAGAAGGACGGGAGAAACAACAACAACGTCAACAGTCCTAATGGCCATTAGAATAGTATAATGTAGTTCAAATTAGGAACTTCTATTGATGATTATTTCAATTATTGGTTAATCTACCTTCCATTATTACAATTAGTCTTTAAGTCTTCTGTTGTCTAAAACCTCCTCTAAAATCTCCAAGCTTACTCAAACTTACTTTGAAATGATATGACAAAGAAAACTGAAAATCTGCACATTTTTCACAATTTCATCATGAATAGTTTTGAAACTATTAATTGATTAATGGAATAGCTGCTGATTATGTCTCAGTCATTCAAGTAATCAATAAACTGAGCAATCCTTTTAGCTCTAGTCAAATATTGTGTTGTTGTTTTTAGTTTTTAAAAAAAAATCAATGTGGCTTACAACTTCACTTTGTCACCGTTATTTATGTTATATGAAACACAGCAATGGACTTTGGCACTGTCAGAACTCTCACCAGGTCTAGATCCTCTTTTGAGAGAATTTCAAGCTTCGACACCTTTCCTTGGAACTTCCTCGACAAGTACGAGATGACCTCTCTCTCGCAGTTCTGGGAAAAAACACCGCCGTCTTTAAAGAAGGACTTTTGGAGCATGTGGCAAAAGAACCAAAAAACAGATGGCAACGTACCTTTTTAGTGGCTATGTAAAAATATGGCTTGAAAGGGAGCGCCACCTACAGACAGGACACATCCAAGGAAGAATAGTTAGCACAGTGGAAAAGGCAATTAATAATATTCAGGAATATCATTAATTGGTAATAACACAACCCAATAAAGCTGGGGGTCAGTTTGAGCTTTTTGATTGATCCAACTCACCTTGAACCTACTTCCATCCTCCTGAATGAAATAGAAATCCACAGCACTGATCATCCTCTTGTCTTCATCCAGAATCTCAGCCTAACATATAAAAAGAAAACAGTGTCAAAAACACAACACTAATCATAATGATAATAGTGTCACTGCGCCTCTTCACGTCGCAGTGTGTGGACCCACCGGGTGCATGTTCATCAGCCAGCCTGTCTTCTCCCCCGGCTCCTTCAACCTGTCGAAGCCGAAGCGGGAGTCCATCTCGTCGGTGAACTGGCTGCGCTCCAGCCGCTTGAGAGCCGACATGGAGGAGCCATCGTCCCTGGTTCAAACAGACAAACAAACGTGATTTGCTTGTGCCATCCTCGTATTTACTTCTACAGTGCAACGAAGACACGCAGACTCTGGAGAACAACAGAGAGAAATGTGAGACATTATCAGCTTACTGGTTGTCCGGGTCTCCTCCGCCTTGTCCTCGCTCGGCTCTGAACCTTCCACTGTTTTGGAAAACCATCTTCTGTCGCGAGACGGCGGCCACAACACGGAGGGCTGAATTAAACACTCGCTCGGTTTCTACAAGTCTTCGATTGACGCCGCATTAGGAAAGTATTCGAGGTTATTAGTCGCCTGTGATTCTGTTGTCACTCGCTGACACGGGATGTGTTTTCTTACTTTGGCGCGCTGCTGCAGTTCCCGCGAGTGCAGCGCCGAGAGCAGGAAGGACGGAGATCGTCTATTGAAACAACTGCATCACTCCGACCGAAAATCTTGTTGCACTTCTTGCTCCCGAACTGTGACAATATAACGCTGTATTCACGAACAAGAAAAAAACTCCCCGCATAATTTGCCCATGTGTTTAATCCCAGTTGTAACCTCAAATCATATACATGTGTAAAATTAGCTGCTTTTATTGTGTTGTAGGTGAGAAGAGGAACACTGATTACTACATTGTGTTTATGAACCAGAAGAGGAAGAAATTCCTTGTTACAAATAACTGATTGGTTGAGACCAATTTTATCAATTCATCTGCAGAAAACATTTTGCAGAAGCAGCCATATGCACTAAAAAAAATGTTCGCCACATTTCAGCCTTTTGATCGACATTTTGGGGGGAATGCTCTTGTGAATTTATTTCTTATGCTTGACCCTTATACTCTTCCGTACTGCCGGTCTCCGGGACCGCCCACTCTGCTGGCCGTTTAAGTCGGCGCTTCCTGCTTTCCTTTGATCCAGAGACTGAAGCATCGCGCTCACACACGATCTCCGGGAGTTTTCCTTCTTCCTGGGCGGAGCTTGAAATCCTCCCAAGACGACACATGTTTACAATCCAAGCGAGGAGGAGGAGGAGGAAGAGGAGGAGGTGACGGTGACGGTGGTGGACTTGAAAGAGGTAGGTGCTGCTGGTGGTGGTAGGTGCCGGTGACACTCACTGTCGCTGGCATGGGCAATATTCAAACCGGGGCGGTTCACTTTGGGCGCAGTTTGAGTTTTCATTGTCGAGGATGAGGAAGCGACAGCAACAACATCTTTTGGCTAGCTGTGAGAAAAGCCAGCCCGTTAGCCGAGCGTGTGCTGCAACAGCAGCTACAACAACAACAACAACAACAACAACGGCAGATCAATGTGTAAACTTCATGTTTCTACAGATTAATATCGTTGTGTAAAGTCACTTCAATGGTTCAAACCTCAGACGTCCCTCGTCGATGCACATTTGACCCAACGTTGGATCTTCAAAGGCAGCGTTGTTTTCCTGTTGAGCATGAACAAGGGTTCATCTCCAGAACTGACTTTCTATATTCATCCTGCTGTGCTTCATCTCTTCAAGTCTTTGTCAGTAGCAGGTGATAAAGCAAGTTTAGTCTGTTGTCATTTCCTGTGCATAGAGCAAAGATCACCATACTTTAACTTTGTTATTCTTTTTATCAATCAGTGGGATGTCTAATTTTCAATTTAAAATTCCATAGTCAATCACCGGAAGTACTTGCTTTCAAAAAAAACATTTGCAATGTTTTTTGATGATGACATAAAGTTCCCCTGTCAAGCGGCTGCAGAGGACAACTGCCTCCTTGTCCGTCCCTTTCACAGGAATGTGTTAATATATCTTTGTCTGATGTGCTAACTTAAGATTCACATGATGAATATTTGTTTGCACATTACTCTGTCCTCCACATCTTTGTAACCTTCAGATGGATGTGTGTTGCCTGCTCCTCACCCCTCACTCCCTCAGTGTTGACCTTTACCCCACATGGAGTAGCCTTGGTTCTCACGTCAGCTGTTAAAGTCGAGCTGTTTGTGGGACACTGACTGAAATGTAGCCTGCCGGGTCCCGCCACCATAGTCCACTATCTTCATTTACAAATCAGACTTGATAGTCGAGAAGAGTGTGCATATCATTTGAACCATTGCTCATAAGAGAGTTTTAGTTGATTTATTTAATATAAAAGACTATCTGCATTTAATTAGTATAGATGTTTGTTTTTTTTGGTTGAGCTGGTATTAAAGTAAGAATTTCAATGTTTTTCTCGCTGACTTTTGAGGTTAAACTGAATCCACAGACCTTATCTCAAATTACACGAGCGTCTCTGTCCTCAGTGAGTCTATGACCTCCAGCCATTTATAAAGAAATGTCCTTGCACTAGAATAGCTCACAGTGAGCAGAGCTATGTAGTATAATGTTTTCTAAAATTCACTTGAGATCTGATGGCAAGGCCATAATGTCTCTCTATCATAGTTTGACTCATAGTAGAATGTAGACCAGTAACACTATTTTTGTGTGAAAAAATCTGACAACGATATATTTAGCTTTGCACTTTTGTAACATTGTAGGACTCATGATGGACAGTTTACAAAAAAATAAACATGTTTTTTTTTTTTATTCAATACTTTCTTCTTCCTCATCAAAACCTGGTGCTTACATTACCCAAAGTGCAACTCAACTCAAGTCCCTCAGTTGCACAGATTCAGGTTTGTTACTATGAGCCGCCAGCTTCAAGTAGAGATGAGGAGCAGGCTACAGAGATCTGGGGCTTCTCCAGATTGTTCTCATTTTCAAACTTGTAGGCTTCAGCCCCAACCAATGCTGCAAAGCAATAAATCAGACCGTTCACAGTTTGCTCTGGAGCCACAAAAAAATCTTTATACAACTTTCATCATATATGCAGTAGGATGTGAACAGACAATAAAATGATGGGTCCACCTTTAAGTTGGCCGATGTTGTGTAGATGTTACTTTAATCTCTTCTCTCTCTTCTATCGTTGCAGTCACAGGAGGATGTCTGTAAATGTTCGTCTTAGCAGCTTTGGGATTAGTCCTATGGATATTGTTGCTACTGTGGAGGGCTAATATCAAGACGGCAGCGATGCCCGTGAAAGGAGAGGAATGTCCATCTGGCTGTGGTCCGCCAGCAGCAGAGGAGGACATGCCCGCTGCAAACACTCCTCATTCTGGCGAACATTCCCTCTCAACAGTTCCCACTACCTCAACGTGCAAAGAGAATCCTACTCCTCCGGCCGACAGTCCCTGTGCGGGTCTTGATGTCAAAGCAGTGGACTCCGGGCCTCCGCAGTCCTCCGCTGAGGTCAATTCAAAGCTGCCATCGTTGCCACCGACTGCTCAAAAACCTCACAAAACCAAAGTGCCAATGCTCAGCTCCGGGCCCGAGGCGAGGGAACGCCTCAAATTCATTCTCGGAGCATCAGAGGACAACTCCTCAGACGAGGAGCCTCTGGTGGGCAAACCTCCAAGTGGTGCAGCGCAGCCCTCGACCTCCACCAGGAAATCTTCCCCTCAGCAGGCATCTGGTGCCGTAACGAAGTCCAGCTTCTCGGGCATCAAGTAAGACTTTGTTTTTCATTCATTCATTCATCGTCTACCGCTTTATCCATTTAAGGGTCCCGGGGGGAACTTTGTTTTTATGCATGCAAATTCGATGTCAACTATCCAGGGTCACTCCCATCATGTGACCGTACGTAGGTGAAACACTCTTGTCAGGCATGTTGTTTTTAAAGGTTTGGCAGATGATTTGCATGTGTCTGAAAGCCAATCATGTGCCATGAAGCAATGCCTCTGCTCGCCCGGTCTCCACAAGCCGTGTTATATCACCTGACTGCATCGAGCTGACCTGTGTTGTTGTCGTCGCATGCAAACACCTCTGCTCTATTATTGGAGCCAGAGCCTCAGCCGGTGACTTTGAAACCTGTGGTGTGACTCTAGGTCACAACGCAGCAAACACACTTTTGCAAAATGAAAACAACTTAAACAAACTCTTATATTTTTCTGTCACCGTTTTCATAGTTAAGAGGGTTTTTTAAATTCCCAGCGACGGTACATTATATGATGGAGGGTCAGAGGAGTTGTTTATTGCACACAGGTATGTGTTTGACTTGACATGCTTGTTGATTTTGGATAGACTCGTGGATAAGGTTAAGTGTGCTAGTGGGACTTCATGAAAAGGGAGAATGTTTCTTCTGCAAATCTAGGCCTCGGAAGCATCTTTCTGCAATTCAAAGGAATATAAACCCTTTAGAAAATATATCTTTTTGTGCGTGAGTGGATAAAGATTTCAGTCTTTTCCTGTCCTGAACTTATGCTACATTATTTTGTCTGAATACTCATTGCTTTATTATTTTTCATAAAAGAAGTAGAATGAATCCCTTAGTGCTGGTGTTGGCCTCTGCTGTTATTGTATTAACAATGAGCAGCCTGTGATCGTTCTCGGGGGATCTGTTTATATTTTGCTGCACATGTGGGAGTAGAGAGTGGAGGGAGCGCTTGAGAGGAAGCACATTTGTAGTGGTCCCTTTCTTTTGCTCTTATTTTAAAATGTGTTTCTACTACTAAGTTGCGAAGAGCCATGAAGAAGGCCGTGCAATGGAGGGAAGCGGCTGTCAAAGTCTCAACTTGTTCCCGTATCTCAGCAGGAAAGCTCCGTTAAGAGGTTTGATACTGTTGTGTAGTCATTTGATACTTTAGCTGCCATGTTTGTTATTTGGACAGATAACACATGCTTTACGTTAGAGCAGCAGAAATAATGGAAGACAACACAAATCTGCTTTGTACATAAGTTCAGCAAATGTCTAAGCAACTTCTGCAGATTATTTTTTTTTAACAGGAATGCACGCTAGTGCGGCGATACTGTTGTTATGTAGAGCCTGTCTTGGCACATGTAGGTTTGAGGAAATAAAAAATAAAAAAAACCTACTACAACATTGGTTTACTCCCTAGAGGAGGGAAGTGTAAAACTGACCAGAATGACTTTGTGGTGTCATCATGAAGCAATATAGTAATACACTTTTCCTTAGGACAGGTTATGTTCATGAATTGTTTGTTGTATTTCAATTTAACCCCGTCATATCATGCACCACGCACTGGAAACAAAGGGTAAGAAAGTGGGTGAGAAGTGCATGACACATTGAGCTGTAAAAGGTTATCAAAAAACCAGCTCAATAACCAAGTACTATCTGCATTTCCTCAGTGAACAGTTCAAAACAGGAGTTAAGTATAAAGTTCATATCAACCGAGGCAGAATTGCTCTGCAGCTCCACGATACAGGCCACGCAGTTCCTCAGTGATATCTGAGCATGGGACAGGATTTCTGTGAAGGTACAGTACACCTGACTCGTGGTGCAATTACAGTGAGACTTTGGAATAAGCAAGACTTGAGCCAACAGATAAAAATGGTATGTAAAACGATCTAATGTTACTGCACTATGTATTCTACGTGCATATGAAAAACATAGGAAAAATATTTTGCATTTGCTTTCTTATTGTAATCAGTGTTGTATCTTATACAATATTGATATTGTATAAGGAATTAGAGCAATTAAATCACGACTTCTGTTTTACCTTTTTTGTATTTAATGACATTGCTTCTCTTTTAATCTCAAAAGAATCTGTTGTCAAATGTTAAACCAAGGCAGATGGTTTAACATCTGCCTTGGTTTAACATTTTTGTAGCATAAAATTGAGCTTTTGATTCTAATTCGAAACTTGCCAACAACTTGAATTTTACACTGAGTAGAGCAAAGAGGCACATTTCATTGTTCATGGAACCTGCATTATTGATTGTCAGAGTATGGAAAGACAATAACCAATCATTATTATCACTGACTACTATGTTGAAATAACCTAATAGTCATTCACGAATATAAGTATCACTTAAAATCGCAATAAACATTAAAGGCTGTATGTCAGTGTCAACTAAATCTCATGATTTGAAATGATTCCATATTTAAAGATGACAGTTAGTTTGTTCATCCCATTTAATCCAATATTCAACATCTGTTCCCTGTCAACACAATTCCAGCCTGGCTGGTGCATTTGAAATATTAATTTGAATATACTGTATGTTTTATCCTGATGCTGACACATTTAGTTTTATTGGCACTGCTGTGGTGAACAACTGATAAAGAGGTTCAGCAAAACTGATTGTGTTCCTGAAACGTACAGTTTTTTTGAGATTACATGCTCTTGCGCAGAGCAGCGGTGACGTGTGATTTCAAAGATAAGGTCAGAAATAAATGAGTTTGTTTTGACTATTGCAGAGACAGGCTGAACTTTGACTTGGGTTTAAGTTTTTCACTGCTGTTGTTGACTTGTTGCTGTCACGTAGTTTGTTAACAGGACCTGATCGACACAGTTCTGTCACTGATCTCCATCATGGCTGCTGTCAGGCACCGTGCTCTGCTTCTGTTTTAGAGTACGACATGCTCACTGTGGTTTGTCAGGATTATTTAAATAATGTTACAGCTAAAATGCAAAACTAAAATACGCCCAGGTAAGTTTAGCTGTGGTATTGGACAAGACGACTAACCATGAGCTTTCCACTCCAGGCCTAGCATGTCTGGTCTTCATTTGGTGAAAAAAGGACGTGAACACAGAAAGATGGATCTACAGAGGGACTTCACCGTGGCCTCTCCGGCTGAGTTTGTCACTCGATTTGGTGGCAACCGTGTTATCGAAAAAGTAAGAATAAAAGTCCTTCCTGAATTTTTAGAATCTCTATTTTTACACTTGTTAATGCCGTTGCAAGTTTTTTATTGGAAATGTCTTATTTCTGAGGTTTGTGTTTCTGTTCCAGGTGCTGATAGCTAACAATGGCATTGCTGCAGTCAAATGTATGCGCTCTATCCGTCGCTGGTCCTACGAAATGTTTCGCAATGAGAGGACCATCCGCTTTGTGGTCATGGTAACCCCTGAAGACTTGAAAGCAAATGCAGGTCATTGTGAACTTGATGCTTATGCTTTATTATTACCCATTATCAGTTATCACCAAGCAGTTATCTGGCTGGAAGTGAGAGTTTGTCCACGCTGTCAAGGAAAAAGATTCCCTGGGAACTTTTACTGAATAAATATTCAGCTGTTACATGTGACTCTCTTTTCCCCCCTGTAGAATACATTAAAATGGCAGACCATTACGTGCCTGTACCTGGTGGGCCCAACAATAACAACTATGCCAATGTAGAGCTGATAGTGGACATTGCAAAAAGAATCCCAGTACAGGTACATTTTCAGTTTTTATCTACACAAATGTGTTTTTGCCTCTGAATTAAACCTTTCCTCTGTGATAAATGACCGTTTGGCACATCTCTTTGTGTATTATTCTTAACAGGCTGTGTGGGCTGGTTGGGGCCATGCCTCAGAAAATCCCAAACTGCCTGAGCTCCTGGACAAAGCAGGGATATCCTTCTTAGGTATGTATAAAGAAAGTTTGAAAACAGATAAATTTACTTTAGTACCTGTGTCACATGTCATTGTTTAATGATGATTGACCTTTTTGTCAGGGCCGTCCAGTAAGGCCATGTGGGCTCTTGGAGACAAGGTGGCATCATCCATTGTGGCCCAGAGTGCTGGCATCCCCACACTACCATGGAGCGGATCAGGTGACGCATTACCTCCACACACCGTCTTAGTTCACATAATGTGGAGTAAGAGATATTGTGCTGACTGCACAGGGTACAGACTAACTGACAGGGTTAATGCTTTCATCTGTGTAGCACATATACTCAATTCAAATTATGCTTCAGGCCTGAGAGTGGACTGGACAGAGGAGGACCAAGGAGGGGGCAATGTGATCTGTGTTCCTCCAGAGGTCTACACAAAGGGCTGTGTTCATGACGTAGATGATGGCCTAGCTGTAAGCATGATAAGCGCAGTCATCAAAATGATATAAACACAACATTTCAACACACCTTATTTTTTCTGAAAATATTCCCTTCAAGAATTTATCTTTTGGGAAGTCATATTTTCTGTGTTATTTCTTTGCAGGGAGCTGAAAGAATTGGTTATCCAGTTGTTATCAAGGCCTCTGAGGGCGGTGGTGGAAAGGGAATCCGTAAAGTGGAAAGTTCTGAGGATTTTTCCACTTCATTTAGACAGGTTTGTGTAATTACATTTTATAGCCCTACTTAATAAATTTGAGCTTCTTTCTGCTCACGTTTTCTTTTTTTTGAGTGCAGGTCCAGGCAGAGGTAACTGGCTCACCGATCTTCATCATGCAGCTGGCTCAGCATGCAAGGCACCTTGAGGTTCAGATACTGGCTGATGAGTATGGCAATGCCATTTCTCTGTTTGGGCGAGACTGTTCCATCCAGAGAAGGCACCAGAAGATCATAGAGGAGGCTCCTCCCACCATAGTTGCTCCCTCGACGTTCGAGCAAATGGAACGGGTTAGTTTACGCCACTTAACGTTTTTATTTTTGACACTAAATAACCCAGCTTGTCTGAGCGAGACTTTTACATTTTGTCTCCTAATCATTCTTCCGGGCTAGTATGCTGTGCGACTTGCTAAGATGGTGGGCTACGTGAGTGCAGGTACTGTGGAGTATCTCTTCTCTGAAGATGGTTGTTTCCATTTCCTGGAGCTGAATCCTCGCCTGCAGGTTGAACATCCTTGTACAGAGATGATTGGGGATGTAAACCTGCCCGCTGCCCAGCTTCAGGTAAACCTCTGTCAGTTGACACTAATTATAACACATGACCAAAATGATTCCTTATTAATCTAAAGAGATTAAATCCTGCAATTGTAACTCAGGGTTTCATCTCTGATAGATTGCAATGGGAATCCCCCTTCATAGAATTAAGGACATCCGCTTGCTTTATGGAGAAACTCCATGGGGCGACACGATCATTGACTTTGAGAATCCAGACTGCATTCCAAGCCCAAGAGGGCATGTCATAGCTGCTCGCATAACCAGCGAGAACCCCGATGAGGTAGGGCTCAATTTTATCAACTCTCAAAACACAGAAGTTTTCCACCAAATCCTTTTAACCTCGAAAGACTAACTTGCTGTCCTTGTGCCGTCACCCACAGGGTTTCAAGCCCAGTTCTGGCACCGTGCAGGAGCTGAACTTCCGCAGCAGTAAAAACGTATGGGGTTATTTCAGTGTGGGCGCGACTGGTGGCCTGCATGAATTTGCAGACTCGCAGTTTGGACACTGTTTCTCCTGGGGCGAGAACCGCGAAGAAGCCATTTCGTAAGCCTGGTTTTTGATGAGGCCTTGACATCTGATATTTCACAGTCACCTTTAAGGAAGTTTCTTGGAGGATACATGTGTTCCCATCAGATGTGACATTTTCCATATGCTTTAGGAACATGGTGGTGGCCATGAAGGAGCTGTCCATCAGAGGAGACTTCAGGACGACGGTCGAATACCTCATCAAGTTGCTGGAGACAGAAAGCTTCAGAAACAACGACATTGACACGGGCTGGCTGGATCATCTCATTACAGAGAAAGTGCAGGTAAGAGACCGAAGACCTGATGCCTGATCTTTGAGAAGCTTCTTCGTTTTATTGGATCATTTAAGCCATGTGCTCTTTATGCAGGCAGAGAGACCAGATACCATGCTGGGTATTGTCTGTGGGGCTTTGCACGTAGCGGATGCTAGCTTCAGAAAGAGCATGTCTGACTACCTACATTCCCTGGAAAGGTCAGTGGCCGCAGTCCCTTCTTGTCAATGTCTCACTTCGGTTTTTTTTGTACTCATGTAGCTGACTTTTAATCTGCTACATCCTCAGAGGCCAGGTACTGCCTGCAGCCAGTCTCCTAAACTCTGTCAATGTGGACCTAATCTATGAGGGAGTCAAGTTCTGCCTCAAGGTGCTGCATCAGTCTTATTCCCTTCTCGATTTCCTTGTTTGACTCAACCTCTCGCTTTTTCTAATCAACACATTTTCCCTGATGCCGTCTGCAGGTGGCTCGCCAGTCCCCAACAACTTATGTCCTTACGATGAACAGCTCCGACATTGAAATAGATGTCCACAGGCTGAGTGATGGAGGCCTCCTGCTGTCCTACGACGGCAGCAGCCACACCACCTACATGAAAGAGGAAGTAGACAGGCAAGACCGTGACCATTTTCTAGATGAATGAATTGGCTGCACATATTTTCCTTTCCTTATTTTCTTTATACTTTTTTTAATCCACAGCTACCGCGTCACTGTTGGCAACAAGACCTGTGTATTTGAGAAGGAGAAGGATCCCACAGTGCTGAGGTCGCCCTCTGCTGGCAAATTGCTGCAGTACATGGTTGAGGATGGAGGCCACCTTGGTGCAGGGGAGACCTACGCTGAGATTGAGGTGACAGATTTTGGCAAAATGTGCAATGCCTGCAATTTCGTGAGGAGTGCTGTATGTTAATGTGTTGATTTTGACTTTGCTGTTTGTGCTGTGGATTCAGGTGATGAAGATGGTGATGACTTTGTCTGTGCAGCAGTCTGGTTGTATCCACTTTGTTAAGAGGCCTGGCGCAGTACTGCAGACTGGCTGTGTGGTTGCAAACATCGCCCTGGATGACCCCAGCAGTATACATCGGGTAGATTATTCCACATCGCTGTTTACTGCACATCATTTGATCTCTCAGTCGTACCTTGTTATTCATAGCACTTTCTCAAAATATTCTGATGTCCAGGTCTTATTCGAATGTAATAAGTTGGCATACGTTTTCACCGTTGATTTATTCAGTTCTGGTTGGAAAACAATCTTGTAACTGTTTTTGTTGTTAACAGCAGGTGACAATGGACACTGTTCTTTTCCATTTTCGCCCTCCCTCACAGGTGGAGCTCAACACAGCCACCCTGCCAACCCAGCAAGCGCTGCCCATGGTTGGGGAAAAACTTCACCAGGTCTTCCACAGTGTGCTCGAAAACCTGATTAAAGTCATGGATGGGTACTGCCTTGAAGAGCCCTACTTCAGCACCAAGGTACACAACAGTCCCGCTGCCACGACAAGATTCCTGAATTACAGACGTCGAGAAGTTTTATTGAATTTATTTGCATGTTTGGGTTCATGTCCATAGCTGAAACAGTGGGTGGCGACCCTGATGAAGACTCTAAGAGACCCTTCCCTGCCGCTGTTGGAGCTCCAGGAGATCATGACCAGTGTGGCGGGTCGTATTCCACCTGGCGTTGAGAAAGATATCCGTAAAGTCATAGCTCAGTACGCGAGCAACATCACCTCTGTCCTCTGCCAGTTCCCCAGTCAGAAGGTGATGGACCTGCAACAACAAAGTGCCGTTTTAAAATTGTGCCTGTGTCACATAGCAAATTCTTTGAATATAAACCACCACTCTTGTCAGTATATCATAATGATGTTTCCTTTGTTTCACTCTAGATTGCAAATATGCTAGACAGCCATGCAGCGACCCTACAGCGGAAGCCTGATCGAGAGGTTTTCTTCATGAACACTCAGAGTATTGTACAGCTGATACAGAGGTGTGTTTTTGTGGTCAAATGCAGCAGTAATAACACTGATGAGTGATATTGGTATTAGATTGTTTGACACATGTTCTGTTCAGGTACCGCAGTGGAATCCGTGGTTATATGAAGTCTGTGGTTCTCGATCTCCTGAAGCGTTACCTGCAAGTAGAGATGCAGTTTCAGGAAGGTGACAATAATACTCTCTCAGTTTTAAAATGGGAAACTCTAAATGAGAAGTTTTCTTTATTGTGACTGCAGTAGACCTTAAGTTGAAATTATTTTTGCCCCTTTTTCGCCCAAACAGCTCACTATGACAAGTGTGTCATCAACTTGAGAGAGAAGCACAAACCTGACATGAGTCCTGTGCTGGAGTACATCTTCTCTCATGCCCAAGTGTCCAAGAAGAACATCCTGGTTACAATGCTCATAGTAAGTCTTTCACCCACATGGACGCAGCAATCACTCCTCCGACGACAAATATTTGTGTTGTGATAATGTGTGGTTAACTTTGTGCAGGACCAACATTGTGGAAGGGATCCCACCTTGGCAGATGAGCTGATGGCTATTCTGAATGAACTCACACAACTCAGCAAGATGGAGAACTCAAAGGTGGCATTGAGAGCCAGACAGGTAAGACAACCTGCATCTCACTTTATCTGCTTTCAGACGCCCACTAAAGTCCGGACATTTCCTCAACTTCTCAGGAGGGAAGGGTGTAAATGTGACTCATTCACTCACACATTTTCTGGCACATTTCCTGCCAGTGCCCTAAAAATATATTACGGAAAATGTCTGAGTGAGCAGGGAGATCTGTGGAAGATTCCGAGTGAGCGAGTTGCTGCTCTACCCAGGCGCCACACCTCACCTGAATGTTCCTGAAATGTTCCTGCTTTTGTGAACATGTCTGACTCAGATGGTCTCCTGCGGTTTTCTGCATATGTGAATGACAAACTCTTCTTTGAATATATAATTGAAACACTTTTTTTTTTACTTTAAAAAATGATGTTTTTCCTTTTCCTGCCTGATTATTTGATGTTGTATTTGTAAATATTTCTCAGGTCTTGATTGCCTCTCATTTACCATCATACGAACTGAGACACAACCAGGTGGAGTCCATCTTCCTTTCAGCCATCGACATGTATGGCCACCAGTTCTGTCCAGAAAACCTAAAGGTTAGCTTCGTGTGGAGACATTTCATTTTTTGCCTGTTTTTGGGGGAGCCCGAAAGTGAAAAAAAAAAATCCTACTTGTTTCCATTTCTCACAGAAACTCATTCTCTCTGAAACCTCCATTTTTGACGTTTTGCCCAATTTCTTCTATCACTCCAATCAAGTTGTGTGCATGGCTGCCCTAGAGGTATGATCGGTGGAAACACACAGAAGGATTTCTTTTCTACGCATTTTATTGTTGTTTACGTACTCAGTACTTACTGATGTCTTGACTTTCAGGTGTATGTGCGCAGAGCTTATATCGCCTATGAGCTAAACAGCATCCAGCATCACCAGTTGCAGGAAGGAACGTGTGCTGTAGATTTCCAGTTCATGTTGCCATCGTCACATCCAAACAGGTAACGTATTGCCTTCAAAAACTGCACTGCAAAGTTTAATTTCCAGGCTCACATGGAGGAAATTCCGGCCATAAAACATTTGTCTTTCTGCCTTCAGCCATCATTTTATAATAAATTGTACTGATTTAACAGATTTATCTTTGAACATGAAACCACACAGCTGTACGGTCACAGAGTCGTATGTAAACTGCTGCTGTAACTGCTCATGGCTAAATCTGAATGCAGACAGTTTCTTCCCTCTGGGACATTAATGTGAATGTGCAAAGCGACAAAGTGCTTTCATCTAATCACAATGCCTAGAGCTAGTGGTGCAGTTTGACCATCTACCGCTAATATTCACCTGTCAATCATCTTATTTCAGAGGGAGCAGCCCTACTCTGAACAGGTAGAGTAAAGCTCCTCCCAGCCAGACAAACCTCCTGGTCGTGTGTACAGTATGTCCCAACGCATGCTGGATGCACCGTGCTGCTTTTCTTCCTTTCTTTCTGTGACGACAGAAACATTTGTTTCAGGACTCCTCTAACAAGTCCTTCCTAAGCTATATTTCTCCGTGTATCTGTTGTTTCTCTGAACTTGTCAAACAATACTGAGCTTTTTGAGAAGTGCATCCTTTATTTTTTTTTGTGCCTCTCAAAAACTTCAAAGATTTTAGATCACTATCTAATGGACATTTTTTTTTTCATTCTTAATTTTCAACTCTCAATCGAGATATAGTAATAATTGCCCCCTTGTTAACAACAATCCATAACCCCTTTCAATTCAATACAGGACATGTACCAATAGACTGTATGTAATTATAATATAAATGGGTGGGAACACCCACACTTTAATTGCTCTCTGTACCGATATGCGTACTCTTGGCTGTGTTTCTTTTCCTCGTTTTTTAAAGAGCAAACCTGTCTGTGATTATTCACTGGTCCTATCTTGCCGTCTGTGCCTGTGGGTGTCTCTTTTTCAGGGTTCCCGTGCCGATGCATGGATCGGGACAGTTTAACATGAGGCGGCAGTCAAGCGAGCTCTTCCAGGAGGGAGCATTCTCTCCACCCTGCCAGCGTATGGGGGCCATGGTGGCTTTCCAGTGCTTTGACGACTTCAGGAGGTCACTTTAACTTGATCAAAATGTCCTTTCTCCTTGTGTCAATTTCTGGCAAAGATGTGTAGATCAAAGATACAATAAAAAAAATTTTTTTTTAAATGTTTTTCTTTGCAGGAATTTTGATGAAGTTCTTTCCAGCTTTGTAGAACCGCTCTTGGAGAGTTCTCCGTTCTCGGAGTCCTGCTCCAGTCTTTATGAGGAGGAGAATTTCAAGGTGAGGGCTGTGTAAATCCTGCTGGCTTATGAAGTAAAAAAAAAAGGGCTATTTTCAACAGTGTACCTGCAGCCATCTGTTTTGCTTCCATCCTCTACAGAATACGAGGGAGAATCCAATCCACATCATTAATGTGTCCATAAAAACGGCAGACACGGAGGATGACAATGCCTTGGTCACAGCCTTGACTGCCTTTGCCCAGTCAAAGGTCAGTCACTAGATCTAAGATAACATATGACAGATTCTTATAAATTTAGGATATTGTTTAAGTTTTTGTCTTGTTGAAATGATTGGTATATGTTGCATTTTGTTTTACAGAGAGCAATCCTCTTTGAGTATGGAATCAGGAGAATCACATTTTTGATTGCACAGAAGGTAATACTGCAACAACAGTCTTACGCTTTTCATTAGGCCCACTATTATCTTTCTGTATATTAATTTGTAAATAACTTTAAAAAAGCCAACAATTGCTCTTTACTTTACAGAGTTTGAGACTAAAGATCAACTTGTGCTTTGTGTGTATAGTAGATCATAAATTATCATACTATGAAAAAACATAGTACTTAGTTTGCACCTTTTAGTGTGCTAAAGTTGTAGATAATGAGTACATTTTTCTATATATCCTGTTACTTCCTTTAATTTCTAATGCCTCTAGCTTTCTTAATAAGGAATATCTAAATCCTAATATTATTTTTAAATTGTTAATGCTGCTTATACCACTGGCTGGCTAAAAAGAAACTTAAATAATGTAGAAATTCTGCTGCTATCGCAGTTGTTTATGAACCATATTTTCCAAATCCCAGTCAATTCGTTTCGTAAGGTAGAAGTAATATCTCATAGTTTGGCCATTTGTATTTATTTCTGATATAATGTGGTTGTGACCAATTACATTTGCATTCTCTCATTATTATTTTTTTTTTCAATTTCATTCCGACAGAGAGAATTTCCCAAGTTCTTCACTTTCAGAGCTAGAGATGGGGTACGTTTTTGATCATCAGAATATAATGAATGAGCCGATATGCTTCTGTATGATGACACCCCTCTATCTGCACCCCTCCTCAGTTCCAGGAGGATCGGATTTATCGGAATCTGGAGCCAGCATTGGCGTTTCAGCTGGAGCTCAACCGTATGAGGAACTTTGACCTGAATGCTGTTCCCTGTGCCAACCACAAGATGCATCTCTACCTGGGCGCCGCTCGTGTTCAGGAGGGGGCTGAAGTCACTGACTACCGCTTCTTCATTCGAGCTATCATCCGCCACTCAGATCTCATTACAAAGGTGTGACGATAAACTGCAAGATACTGTTGTTGTTTTTTCATTGTTTTGAAAAATTGTTTTTCCAAGGAGGAAGAGCTTTTTGTTTGAAGAATACTAGATAGTTTACTGTTTCTAGCTGATGTTTGCAGTAACATGCAATTAAATCTCTCTATACCAGGAAGCCTCCTTTGAATACCTTCAAAATGAAGGAGAACGTCTTCTACTGGAGGCCATGGATGAGTTGGAGGTGGCCTTCAGTAACACCAGTGTCACAGACTGCAACCACATCTTCCTCAACTTTGTCCCGACAGTCATCATGGACCCTTCTAAAGTCAGTGTCCAGCCCATTCTGTATAAACTACCATGTTAGTGTTAGTGTTACTATAGTGTTGTTAAATAATTGGACCCATCCGAATACCTTTTCCTGGTCCATATCAAGGATTTTGATTCCAATAAATACTTTTACCGTGTCTTAATGTGATGCTAATGTCAAAAGTCCATATTCATTGAACTAATTGTATATACAGACATATCTTCTATACAGTTATATAAAATATCTTTAAAAAAAAAATATTGGATTGAACACTAAGTGTTCTATTTAACATCTTCGTTCTCTTCTCGGTAATAATCAGATAGAGGAATCTGTTCGCTCCATGGTAATGCGCTATGGCAGCCGTCTGTGGAAGCTGCGGGTCCTGCAGGCGGAGCTGAAGATCAACATCCGCCTGACACCAACAGGAAATGCCGTTCCTATTCGTCTGTTTCTCACTAATGAATCTGGATATTATTTGGACATCAGCCTGTACAAGGAGGTCACTGACCCAAGCTCCGGGCAGGTAAGGGCGGTGTCTCCTTGAGGCTTTTTTGTGTTTCGTTGCAGGGGACATTAATTGCTTCATTCACCTCCTCCACATCCTCTTTTGCAGATCATGTTCCAGTCATATGGAGACAAGCAGGGTCCTCTGCATGGCATGCTGATTAACACTCCTTATGTGACCAAAGACCTGCTGCAGGCCAAACGCTTCCAGGCTCAAACTTTGGGAACGACATATGTCTACGACTTTCCCGAGATGTTCAGACAGGTACTGCTGACTCACGGAATCAGACTTATTTCTCTCTTTGATATTAATTACGTGTCTGACTCTACTGAAATCCTTCTTTTAGGCTCTGTTCAAGCTGTGGGGTCCAGGGGACAAATACCCTAAAGATGTGTTGATTTGCACTGAGCTGGTTCTGGACCCACAAGGTCGACTGGTGCAGATGAACCGCCTGCCTGGGGACAATGATGTAGGATTCCATTTTAGGGCAATTACATTAACTGTTACACAATTGAATTTATTCTTTCTGTGTGTGATGAATCTGATAACTGCTCTTCACCAGGTGGGCATGGTTGCCTTCAGGATGAAGATGAAGACTCCTGAGTGCCCAGAGGGCAGAGACATCATCGTCATCTGTAACGACATCACTCACATGATCGGCTCATTCGGTCCTCAGGAGGATGAGCTGTTCCTCAGGGCGTCTGAGCTGGCTCGGGCCGAGGGCATCCCCCGCATTTACATCGCAGCCAACAGCGGAGCACGCATCGGCCTTGCTGAAGAAATAAAACACATGTTCCAGGTGGCATGGATCGACCCCACTGACCCCTACAAGGTGACTTCTTAGACACGTTTCTCATCACATTTTCACTTTGTGGTTGGAGAAGAAATGACCATAGGTAATTGCAAAACGTGTGGATTTGCATTTCCTATTGTACGTTATTTCCGTATCTTGCTGCAGGGTTTCAAGTACCTTTACCTGACACCTCAGGACTACACACGTATCAGCTCCACCAACGCTGTACACTGTCACCATGTAGAGGAAGGCGGAGAGTCCAGGTACAGTGCTTATTCTTACAAAGTACGGAAATACATGATGCTCTTGACTTCCTTCTGTGGGGATGAAATAATAAAATAGTAGAGATTTGTTGATTTTGTCATGGTGCCCATCCATTACAGGTACATCATCACTGACATCATCGGGAAGGATGAAGGTCTTGGTGTGGAGAACCTCCGAGGATCTGGCACCATCGCTGGAGAATCTTCTCAGGCCTATGAGGAGATTATTACAATCAGTATGGTGAGAATGTGGATGTGACGTCCCTTAGCAGTCGGAGCCAGTCGTCATCTTCTCTTGGGCTTTTTATTTTAACATACTTCATGCTCTTGCAGGTGTCGTGTCGCGCTATTGGAATCGGAGCCTATCTGGTCCGTTTGGGTCAGCGAGTGATCCAGGTGGAGAACTCTCACATTATCCTGACTGGAGCAGGGGCTCTGAACAAGGTTTGTTGGTCTGAACCGCCATGTTGTTTTACACACTAAATGCGACTTTGTCATTCAAATAACATCTAAATAAATATACTTCAGGTCCAGTGAGCCCTGCTCGGTTAAAAAAAAAGAGAAAATATTAGGGAAAAAACGGGCAATTGGGAGAATAATCAGGCAAAATAAGTTTTGTATAAAACAGACACATGCTGATTGCTGGTTTTGCACATTTGTAGTCTTAAGCACTAATTGTGGGCTTTAGTGATTGTTGGGTGACAGTTGGTGGGAAAGCAGATTGAGACAAAACTCTGCACAGTACACCTCAGAATATGAAAAGTGGGGGGAAAAAATTAAAGCTTCATTTTTTGTAGCTTTAATATTCAATTGTTGCAGGAAGACGAAAATGTAGCCATGGTCACCGTTTCTGTACAGGTTCTGGGCAGAGAGGTCTACACCTCCAACAACCAGCTGGGTGGAGTCCAGATCATGCACAACAATGGAGTCACTCACACCACTGTGCCTGATGACTTTGAGGGAGTCTTCACCATCCTCCAGTGGCTCTCGTACATGCCAAAGGTTTGGCTGAATGTGTGAAGTTCGTGCGGTGTCCCATCCGGATCTGAGTACAGTAACGGAACCAGATTACTAAACTAGAGTTTTTTCTCTCATCACAGAACAATCACTCCCCTGTGCCTGTTATAGCAGCTACAGATCCAGTGGACAGAGAGATAGAGTTCACTCCTACAAAAGCACCATATGACCCTCGCTGGATGCTGGCTGGTAGACCTCACCCCAGTGAGTTGCATGATCTAAAGCCTGAAACTTTCCCCTTTCAGTACTAAACCAAATCGATGTCCATGTTCTGAACACTCTTCCTTGGTGTCATCAGCGGTGAGAGGCGCCTGGCAGAGTGGATTCTTCGACCACGGCTCTTTCATGGAGATCATGGAGTCTTGGGCTCAGACGGTGGTGGTGGGGAGAGCACGGTAAAAATCTGTTTATACTCAATGTTAAAGTACTTAATTTGTAGGTTAATTGGTTATTAAACCTCACACTTAAAACTGATTATTAATTATGTTCAATGAGTACAGGTTAGGAGGAATTCCCCTTGGTGTCATTGCTGTTGAAACACGCACTGTTGAGTTCACTGTCCCAGCCGATCCAGCCAACCTGGCCTCAGAATCTAAAGTGAGAAAATCTTTCCAAATGTTTATGACATGCAATCTGCTGTGACTCTAATCAGAAAAGCCTTTCACCTCTGCCCTCGTGGTTTTGTGTGTTCATGTCAGGTTCTGCAGCAAGCTGGCCAGGTGTGGTTTCCAGATTCAGCCTTTAAAACAGCTCAGGCCATCTGTGACTTCAACCGTGAGCGTCTGCCTCTCATGGTGTTTGCCAATTGGAGGGGCTTCTCTGGGGGAATGAAGGGTAAAGGATGAATAAAGAAATTTGCAGAGAAACTTCATTAAATACTCTAGTTTTTTAACTATGAAAGAACTTCTTTTGCCTGTTTCTCTCTCAGATATGTATGACCAGATATTGAAGTTTGGAGCCTATATTGTGGATGCCCTGCGTAGTTTCCGCCAGCCGGTGCTGGTGTACATCCCACCACATGCTGAGCTGAGGGGAGGGTCCTGGGTGGTGATTGACCCCACCATCAACCCACTGTGTATGGAGCTCTATGCTGACAGGGAGAGCAGGTACACGAGTGCAGTGATGTTTTATTTCAATTGTTGGCATTTCAAACGACAGATGGATGTGTAATTACATGTTTTTTGTTTCCTTTTTGTGTTTTCTCTGTTCAGGGGCGGTGTGCTGGAAGCTGAGGGCACAGTGGAGATCAAATTCAGGAGGAAGGACCTGCTGAAGACCATGAGAAGACTAGATTCAGTCTATTCTAGTCTGGTTGAGAAGCTTGGTAAAAGCTCTTCATCTCAATTGATGCAGCCACTTGTATTTTCTTCACCATATCGCTAGGATCTTTGTAACCTCAGAGTGAGTCACAGCCCTGTTCTGTTTTCATCAGCTTCGCCAGAGCTGTCGCAAAAACAGTGCAGAGAGCTGGAGTCCAAGCTCAAAGCAAGGGAAGAATTCCTGTTGCCCATCTACCACCAGGTGGCAGTGCAGTTTGTAGACCTCCATGACACCCCAGGGAGGATGCAGGAGAAGGGTGTGATCACTGTGAGTGAACACTTCACAGTAACGCTTATGTTATTTCAGGGAATGTATGTGTAACACCACGTGCAGGAACTAAAACTGCACTCAGTGGAGGCGCATGGCTTCTATAACGCACTGTACAATGCTCTCTTGACAGGATATTTTGGACTGGAAGAATGTGCGGACCTTCTTTTACTGGCGTCTGCGTCGCCTCCTGTTGGAGCAGGTGGTGAAATGTGACATTCTGCAGGCCAACAAGGACCTTGGCGATGGACACATGCAGTCAATGCTGCGACGCTGGTTTGTTGAGACAGAGGGAACAGTCAAGGTATGTGGCGACGGCAAAAGTTACTTTCACCTAAGGCAAAGCTCATTTTATTTTATTTTACAGACGCTTTATAGTATGTGTTTCCCTGTCTGGTACTGTATGTTTATCCTCATCATAGTTAAAGACATACCTGATTAGAAATTTAAAGTTATGTGTGTTTACCTTCCCAGGCCTACCTTTGGGATAATAACCAAGCAGTAGTGGAGTGGCTTGAGAAGCATTTGTCAATGGAGGACGGCACTCAATCAGCCATCCGAGAGAACATCAAGTACTTGAAACGAGAAAACACTTTGAAACACATACGCAGGTATGTAGGAACACACACACACACACACACACACACACACAGTGTATGAATGATGTGTGATAGAAGAAGCGCTGTATGTAGAATGTGTGTGTTTATCCATAACTGCAACTTGACTGGGATGCATCCTGAGTCATTTAATATTGATAGAGATACCATGGTTTGTGAGTTTCTGATCTGACATCATGGAAAATCATACTTTCTTTCAACTTCAGAAAAATTGCAGAACAAAGTGTCCCCTTTTTAACAGCTTATAATTTTACCCTTGTTTCTAGCCTGGTGCAGGCAAACCCCGACGTGGCCATGGATTCCATCATCCACATGAGCCAGAACATCAGTCCGTCTCAGAGGGCCAAGCTCTTGCATCTGGTGGCTACTATGGACAGCGCCAGCCCCAGTTAAGCTGAGGGTTTTTTTCAGGTTATGCTATAAAAGAGAACAAAAGAGTATCTTCCATTAGATTGTGCCGTATAGGTAAAGAGTTGAAAAATTTAAAGCTATAGCAAGAAAAAAAATCGTATTACTTTACAGGATTATAGTTGGGGCAATTCTTTGAAACGCACACATGCCATAGTGACTTAATCGTCAGTTATCACAAAACCACTACAAAGCTCTGTCTGTCAAAATCCACTCCATTGATTGTCTTTTACCTTAGTTAGGTATCTGTACCTAATGGTTGGTCAGTGTTAAATGTATCTCAATAGGCTGATGCATTATATTGAGGTCAGGGTTATGCAATTGTAATGAAATGGGAGAGTTCATATTTAGGTGCTGGTTGTCACATTTAAAGGTATTCAATAAATATTTTTATTTAAGTATCTTAACAAAAAACAGAGGTAATATAAGTCAAAATTCAGATGCATTAACATGGTCAGTTAAAGTTTCAGTTTAATTTCTGTATGTTCTAAAACAAAATTATGATTTTACCAGTATTGTGATGCAGAAATGCGGATTAAAAAGCATGTTAAATTTTCTCTAATGCTGCAGTATTATGAGTGAAGTTGTGTTTGTCATTTCACTGTAGACGCGGGACTTGGTGGTCCGACCTTTTCATTGTCACTTTCAGTCTGTTTGTTTAGGAATGCCATCTTGTTTTATGTGCTAAAGACAATGGTATGAATGACAGAAGATAGTGTGACTTTCATGTATGTCGGTGTATCTCCGATATAAAGAAGCAATTCTTAAGACTCAGGTTTGTTGAAGATGGACATTAATGGCACATGTGGTTCCCCCCAGACGATGTCTTGATTTGCCTTACCTCTGATCACAATACCACAAATATCAACATTTCATTTGAATGTATATAAACTCTTGTATTCCAACCACGGCTGTTGGTAATAAATATCATTGATATATTTTGGCAAAAAAAAAAGTATTTTATTTACCCATGTGATTTTTATTATGGTCAAGTTAATGAACATAATATACACCTAACTTTGAGACATGTTAATCACAATGTGTGGAAGAATAACGTGTAAAATCTGGATTATTCAAAGTGTGGCACATGTTTGCATTTGGGAACAAAGTGGGTCAATACAGTCAAAAGAAAGCTTTTCTGTGGCAATAGCAATTTGAAACATTCAAATATATACAGCAAAAGATTGACAGAGTCAGTACCTTCTCCAGCTGCCTTTTATAAATATAAATAAAACATCACAGTAATAATGTCTAGCACAATACAACAGACGAGATGGGGAGCTACAGTATGGAAGGACTTAAAAAACGCAGAGTGAACAGTAGAAAAACTGGTGGATGCTAACTCACACACACTTCTCCACGTAGAGTCCTCGCACTTGTACAGGCTTGGAGTGTTTGCTTGGCAAAGCTAGATCTTTAGAGTCTTACACACGTCTTTCTCACATCCACATCTTAATTTGTCAGCAGTTTTAGTTCTTAATGAGCAATTTCCTTGTGGACTTTATGTGAAATGATTCTCAGACGTCCTCCTCCAGATAGTTCCCGGGTGAAGCGGTGTGATTTGTACGTTTAGTGGCACAGAAGAAACCAGACTTGAGTCTTCTTCTGTTGGCGTCCATAGATATCCACAGATGAGACAAATCACGTTGATTCTGTTGGTGACAGTTTGGCTGCTCTAAAGCAGGGCAATGGGCTTGCTGTTAGCTGGTGTGCCCATGTACTGGGTAGACAGGGGATCCTGGGTGGCGTAGGAGGTGTAGAGGCCCGTCACCTGCACATCTGACAGTGGCAGGTTCATTCCAGCGGAGGCGGGAGGAAGGTTCACTGTACCCAAGTCACAGTCTGATAGTCGGAGGGGTGAGTTACTGAAGGTGCCCAAAGCATCCAAGTTAAAGCTGTCGTCCTTCATTTCTTCCCACAGATTACCTGAGCAGGAGGAAAGAGAGGTTATTGTACCGATGCAACAACACTTCAATTATCCAGCAAAAAAAACAAAAGAAGTGTAATTACCTTGAAAGGCAAAGTCCATGATGCTGGGGTCCAGTGCATCCACCTCTGTATGCGTATCACCATGCACACTGTAGAAATCCTCAGGGGGCTTGCTGGCCTGCTGAGTGAGTGGACTGTGGCAAAGGTCAGGGACCGTGAGGAGGGGAGGTGTCTGGGCCGGGGCAGGGGACATGGGGGCCAGTCGAGCCTGAGCCTGGAGCTGGGCCTGGAACTGGTGGTGGTGCTGGTGCTGGTGCTGGTGCTGTTGCTGGTGCTGGTGCATGGGTAAACACGGGAGGGACAGCGTGACTATGGGCTGAGGCTGCATCTGGGCGGAGACGGGCAGCGGGAGGCCCGTTGGACAGCCGGGCAGCCGGGTCATGCCGGCCTCTAAAACCTTACGTCTGCAGTTCTCTGGGCGGTCTGTGATTAGCTTGTCCAACTCATCTGTGGGGACCAAAGCAGATTATAAGACTTACTGTAGGTTGTCATTTGTTAGTGACCCCAGGATGAGCCTTACAATTGCAAAGCTTTTGTGTTTAAATGTTTCTGACCAGGGTTAGCCATGCTGCGGCGGATGGCCGGCAGGTCCTTGCGTTTCCACTTCTGCATCTCTTCCTCCATCTTGTCAATTTTGGCCGGGTTCAGTGCCCATAGACAGCCCTTGCGGGATGAGCTGCTCGTCTTGTTCTCCACTTTCTCAAAGCATTTGTTTAGGGACAGGTTGTGTCTGACTGAGTTCTTCCATCCATCAGGCGCAGTCTGCAGAGAGAGAGGTAATGTATAATGAGTCACGTTCTTTATTTACACAAACCTTCAACTTTTGTTTTGCTTGTAATATTATTTGGAGCCTCCTACCTTAAAATAGGGAAAGTGTTCCTTCATAAAGCTATAGATCTCGCTGACCGGGAGGCTGCCAGTTTTGCTGTTTTTCAGAGCCATTGCAATCAAACAGCTGAGGGGAAAAAAGAAAAGATTAAATCATTGCTTCAGCTCAAAGCAGATGAGGTGAAATACACTACGCAACAATTCAGTCATAAATCCAAACGTTTGTGTGCCGACCTGTAGGAGTAGATTGGCTTGGGGAAAGACTTGGGCTGCAGCTCCTGGTCTTGTGGAGCCAGGCGAGGTTGTGTGAATAGACTTTGGTCGGTGAAAGAGACATTGCTATAAAGCCCAGTTGTTGAACACTAGGAGAGACAGGAGAGAATAATGAGAACCTTATCCATTACATTTATTTATTTTTTCCGGTTGATAAAATCGACTCGTCATTAGCTTAAAAATAAAATGTTTTACCTGTTGTCCAGTTTGGGTTAGTGAATACACCTGCTGGGGTGCAGGCTGGTAGACTGAGGTAGGGCACTGGTACCCAGGAGAAGGCAGCCCGTTCATGGAGTATGGAGACATCTGTGAAACAAAATGCAGGTGCATTTTTCATTAAACTGTACAACAGCACCATATAACATTAATATAATTTTTTTTGCAGTGCTGCTGAAACTCACACTTCCACTGTGGGTGTTGATGATGCTGATTCCTAGAGGGCTGTGCTGCATGTTGCTCTGGAGTTGGAGCATGGAGCCCTGTCCCGCTGTCATCGTCAAGCTGCCTAACTGAGCTGTGAGCATGAACAGACACACTGGTCTTAGTTTAAATTAAAACAAAACACAACCTATGTATCCTCACATGAAGGGCTTTCTACTCATCCAGATATTTCTGATATATATATATATATATATATATCGAGATGAAGATATTTGCTGCAGCTTATGACAGTAGATTAACGCTCAATGCTCAAAGCACCATAAGACAAGAAGTTCAGCAACAGAATCTCTCATGAGAAATTATATGGCTACTTATCACATTTATGGACTTTTGGAGTTTTGTTCGAGTTAAATTAGCTTTTCAATTAAAAAGCTCAATAGAAGCTGCAAAAGCAAATCCCACCCAAACTCTCAAAATTGATCGATTTCTGTGGTTAACAGTCCCTGTTTCGTTAGTTGCTGAAAAAAAATCCTAATAGCTTGGGACAGCACATCCTCTGTTTTCATTCGCCCTCATCTTTGAGGATGGTCTAAAAAAAAGTTCATATCTGGAGGGGCCAGAAATCTTGACGAATCCAGCGGTCCCGATTCATCCAATCAGAGAGATGATGCGGTTTTTTGAATGTTGCACTGTCCCCTCCCTGTCCCCTCACCTGTGTGTTGCTCCAGCAAGCTGCCCTGAGACGGCCCGTTGCCGTGGGCCCGGCTATCAACCATCTGCTGTAGTCGGGGCACATCCACGGAGGTGAGCCATGACAGAGACTGCAGGTCCCCAGGGAGGTCCTCCTCCCTCAGCTGGGAGGGGTCCGTGGTCAGAAGCCTGCAGGAGAGGAGGGGGAGGGGAGAGGTTGGGAGGGGGGGTTGCATAAGTGGAATTTAAATCTAAACACTTGACAGAACATTGTGTACTTCGGAGTCAAAACCACTGTAATGCTTCTAAATGTTGGCAAACAGAGATGAAAGCTGCCGAGCGAAGCCGTGTATTAGCTCCTGCATCCAGGATTTACCGTAAGAAGATTAACTACCAGTGTTGTTTAGCAGTGACAGTTTTAATCAACAATGAGGGAGTTAAACAAGCTTTCCATTCAGCGTTAATCATCTGTTGAGATTATTGGGGCTGTTTATTTTTTCTCCAGGAGTGACACACACTGATCTTTGTTTCTCTTAGTTTTTACTTATTTTTTTCGCAGCTTGTAAATACAAATATTTTTTGGGGGGAAATGATTTCACACCAGATTTTTCATCGAAGAATATTTTTTTTCAATCCATCATTACCATATATTTTGAGCTTCGGACTGGATTTCTGTTTAACCAGTGCACTGCCAGTACCAACTAGCTTTCTGTCATTATGTCTTTTATGGGGAGAGCCTCAAAAAAGAAATAAAGAAAAGGGAGGACTCCTCTTGAATCCTCTCCAGTCTCCTCCGCACAAACACACTTACTGGGCAAGGGTTTAGTAATTGGGGTCGCTATGACAACACATACTGTTCAGTTACTCTGTGGGTCTGTGGACAGTGTGGGACCCCCCCTTCACAGACACACACGAAATCTCCTTATAAAAAAATCAACCCTGTGTCAGGTGACCATGGTCTCGCTGTTACCATTGGCTGAATCATAAGTAAACAACGCATGAGATCGTTTGAAACATGGGACAGCAGCACATGTTGCCTGCAACAGTTGGCCTTGTCCATTGAAAAATGATCACCTATTGTGTCCCAAACGACAAATCTGCCCAGTGGCACGTGGCTCTATTGTCTTCCCCAGACCCTTCCTTGATTGTCTCTGTCGTTTCTTTTCTTTACCCAGCCCTCGCATTAATCTGTTGGAATGACAGCCCTCACATAAGGGGGACAAATAGGATGCCATCTGCTTCCCTGTCCCTTTCCAGCCTCTATCCAACCCCCTCCATCACCCTCTGCTCCCCACCCTCCCTTAACTGGGGAATTAACAGAACTTCAGGCAAGAGGGGGTGCAAATGCAGTTTGAGGTCAGGGCTCCGTGTCTGCCATCTGAATAAGTGACATCATTGAAGCCAGGAATCAGCAGCACACGTCCTCAAACACCTTGCATGCGCCATCAAAGGATTTTGAGGGAGCATCCTTTTGAGGCAGGTGTTAATTCGACACTGTGTAAAGTATCCGGTATCACAGCTTGAACTTTGAAGTTAATGTGCCTTTGTCAGACTGACGCTCACTCTTTCTCTCTTTTTCTTTGTCTTGTTGCTGTGAGTTTTCTGACAAAATGAGGAAATGATGCTCAAGCATAACAATCAGACAACCTTTGACTGTTGAATGAAAGTACTACAGCTTTTTGCTTTGTATAAAAAGTTGATCAAGAGTATGTACAATAATTGCTACAGTTGGTCTTTTACACTACTACAACATAATATACTCACGGTTGCACTTATTTATGATATGATGTCAAATGCATACGTATGGAAGTTGCAGAATAGACGACGCTTTGGAGGTTTTACCTCCTCCCCTCTCCTCTCCTCCTCCTCCTCTCTCTCTCTACCAGCAGCATAGTAATTGCTCACTGATGCAAAACATGTTGAGCTGGTGTCTCCGTGTATCATCCAAACCTTCCCAGAGGTTTAACAACACCAAATATTGCACCTCCTCCTCCCTCCCTCCCTCCCTCCCTCCCTCCTTTTCTAATTGCTCGCCACTTGTGCACAGTGGTGACCCAGAGCGCCCCGTCTCCCCCTGAGTCGGCGGGCCAAGAGGCTCAGGCTCTCCGTGTGCCGACAGCAGGAGTGTAAACAGAGCTGATGGTTTCTGACAGATCCATTCAGACTGAAAATTATTTATTCTTCAGGATTTTTTTCCTCTCGCCTTTTTCCATGCAACCCCCCCCCCCCCCCCCACCATGCACAAAAAGAGCTGTCCATCTACCTTTAGATTAAACATAGTAGGGTCAGACAATTTGTTCCATGACTCTTTGCAGAACACCTTAAGGGATTTGATTACTATAAATATGCCTTTTATCTATTGAGGCATCTCAGAGTTGATCCTGAGAGTTTTTGACGATGTGCGACAGAAATTATAATCACTGTTTAGTCCAGAAATATTCTGTGACGAGTTTATGATATAATGGAACAGACGTCTTACCTGTAGTCCTGTGGAGACGGATGATGCCCAGCATTCTCAATTATTCCTGACATCCTGGATGTAATTCCACCTTCTATCATTTCCTGGGATGTGTGGTGCCTCTGCAATGTTAATTTAAAAAAATTACAAATTTTTTCACTCACTGAGTATTCAAGCTGATATAAACAAGCTATGTAGAATTATATATTGCAGTATTAATAATATTCAAATAGTTCATCTTCCTTTATGAATAATCATATCAGAGCAGCATGTGCCACGTCTGAATAATGTAAGGTTCAATGAAAATTACACAATAAAAAAAATTATAATTGAGTTTTAGCCACATAGAATTTCCTTTTGGCATCAGTTTGCCTTTGTTGTAGCTAAAGTCCATTTCACTGCCAGAATTGTTTTTGTTCCCCTTTAACTCTAACACTATCAGAGATTTTACAAGAACACGCTGAATTATCAGAATAATATAGTTTGCATTCAATAAGCATTCCGTTCAAATGTTTACACAACCCATGCCACATTAAATCAACCAAGATTTGAACGGCTTACCGTTCAGCTTAAAGAGAAATTGCGTTTAAAGTTTAAAAAAAAAAAAATTTAAATGTCCCTAAAAGAATTAACAACCCGATACAGACTGTGATGCCTAAAGAGAGAGAACGTGAAAAGTCACCTGTTTTAGATGATACTGAAGGTTGTGAGAGCCAGTCGCGAGCCCCAGTACTGTATTTCACTGTGTTGCACTTGATTCTCCAAAAACCGTTTTTAAATTTCCCTCTCTGGAGCTGTCCAGCGCTCTGACATGCGCAGTGGAGACCTCAGCGGAGCTCCCGGTGGTGGCTCGGGGGGCAGGAGGGTCCCGTGGGTTTGACAGCTGCTCTTCACACTTCCGACCACATCCCCACTTGCCACAGCGAGTGCAGAGAAGAATCGACGTTGTGAGACTTTATTTCTCTCTCAGTTTCCGGGGCTCCGTCGCCGGGGTGCGCGCTCCTCCACCGCGCGTAAAAAGCAGCCAGACACACGTTTGTTGCAGTAAAAAGTCAGGCCATACTCCATCCAGACATTGCAGTCCTCTTATCGGATGGTTGCCGAAGAGCGAAACTTCTAGAATAGTATCGTAAGGAAGGTCCCTGTCTGTCTTGCACCGCCCGGTGCGTGTGTGCCACTTCCACAGGTGGCGCGCAGGTGCGCGCGGCCGTGCGTCTTAATGAAAACCAAAATATACTCAGGCCAAAGTCCCGCTCAGGCGATTTTAGACAGCTGAGACAAAAATGTTCTGAATTCTTTCTTTTTTTTAAATAGTTGAACTAGACTATGCGCATTAAAAACAACACGGAGAGGAAAAAAAACCCAATTGAATAAAAGAATAGGAAGGAGAATCATTAAATATCCATTTTGCTCCACTACAGCCTGCTGCCAGGTTATTCCCAGTAAGCTCCCTCGTTCACGTCTAGGACGATGTGAGTCGCTACTTGTGGTGGCATCTGTGTATGAGTGTGAACTTTTTTTTTCTTTTCCTCTCTAAGGGAAGTGCTTGTAGATCATTTGCTTCCCGCCGCTGTGGCCGCGTCCCGCTCCTCTCGGCAGTGGGAAAAGGAGCCGGGGAGGCGCGCAGCGAGGGCAGAGGGCCGGGAGGCGGCAAAGGCCCACTCGTCTGGAGAGGGGGGAGGGGGGGCAGTGTGACACGGAGGAGCTGTGTCCTGGTATCTCGTTACACACACCTACCAGTCCAGAAAACAAGAAACGACTGTGTCCTCATGTCTTCATTATAGCTGAAATGTATAAAATAAACTACTGTGAAATGTATAAAAAAAAAATCTCACGTCCAACTGCTGATTGTCATAAGGATATGGGCAGTTCACTGAGTTCACATGGCAAAAAGAACTTACGGAAAGAGACCTGCTTTCACAGTGTCTGTAATACAAGTAATGGACAGGTCTCTCTGACTCTGGCGTTCAAGTGAGCTCCGAGGAGGAACACACGCATGTTTCTCTGTTGAATGGCTGGTCTGCCCAATGTCTCACTCTCAACTGTTTTACACTTCTGCAGGGCATCGCGAGTGACAATGTTTTCACACGAGCAGCCGCGACGAGGTGAGTGAACGCGTCTGTGCACCAGTGATGGGAATGAGGCAGGTATCTGCCATGGTCTAATGTCTTACAACCAGTCTGGAATGAAGTTTGCACCGGAAATCAAAGAGGAATTCCTAAAAGTGCGTAGGGGAGGCAGCAGTGACAGCAGCATCGGGCCCTCGGGACCATGCAGATGGTAAATCGGCCTGTCACAATAGGCACAATCGATGATTACATGCATGAACGTAACGGACAAAAACAAGGCCGTCCCCACAGAGCACAGCCCGGAGGTCCTAGAGCCCGCAGGGTTGCGATCTGGAAACGGGGAGGAAGAGTGTGCTAATACTGTGCTATCATATACTGTAGGTGAAGAGGTGGTGGTGATGATATGATCATATATGATCATTGCTTATCAATGTCACAGAGCTCTGAGCCTCTTCATAAGTCATTCTGTTAAAGTGCAAGCAGCAGGGGTGGACAAAATAACAGAAACCTTTTACTAAAGCTGAACCGATTTCACCGAAATGAACCAAAGTTGTCAAATTCGTCCTCTCAGTAAATGACAAGGCTGTAGCCTATTCGCTGTTTTTGCTGTGATTTCCAGAAAATTTCCAATCCAATCTAGTGGTCAGCTTTGGTGATTCTGTAATGTGTAGTGTTATCAATGAAATGAAACAAGAGTCTATATTTAACCAATATTCATTTCAGTCAATGCCATTTTGTGGGATCAGTCTCAACCCAACACAACACGGTTTTGCACTATTTTGCAAAAGGTGCACCACTCAGTTCAGACTGTGACTTTTTGTGTTCTCTGTATGACTTCTGTATGTCACCGTATGTTGCTGTAGAAATACGTCCCTGTGAAATTTAAAAACAAATGTAAAAACGGACACATATGCAGTTAATGTAATATAATTTAGCTGTGCAGCTGTCCCCAGTGATTCACAGTGTACTGCACACCATCACAAGCTTATCATAAGTAGACATGCAAGACTACTATAAGTTGATATCCATTTAGCAACACACTAAATGAATTCATGCGTGGTCTTCCCTCCTTTGTCCAGCCTTGAGCTGGGTGGTGACACATCCTAAAATGTCACTATCTGGCCATAATTCAAAATCTTGATAATATCACCATCATGCATCATGGAAACATCACCAATATTTACTACAGGCGTGCACAGATGAGCTGGTGGGAAGAAAATTAACCTGAAATGAAAATATAATTCCAGAAGTATTGTTTCAAGTCAGTGGTCATTTCAGTGGCTGCAGTTTCAAATGTTGGTCAGTGAATTTTGATTTGAATGGTTTTCGAGTTAATGTTGATGAAGACTTTTCTCTCCTGGTTTTCCTGAAATGGAAATGCAACATTATGAGTTTCCGAAAATATTGATTTATTCTGTCCTCTTGCATAGTCAAAGTAAACAAAAGCATAATTGTAAATATCAGTAAAAAAAGCTTTTATGACCAGATAGTGACATGTGTAGGACTGTTAAGTTGATGGCAATGACCCGAGGACAGCTCCTAGAGCTTGACCTGGCTGTGTGATGCATTCAGGGGAGACACGAGGACTCCCTGCGGCTCAGGGACACAGAGGGACTGCTCTCCTCTCTCATGCCCGTTCAGGAGTAATGGGGAAACAATGGAATCGCCGCCCGAGGTTTGGCCGGAGTTTGCAGCCAGTGTTTTTGTCCTGCACCAAGTGTTTACTCAAAATACATCAGCCCCTCTGAGAACGAGGTCAGCTCACCCCGCTAATCTCCTCTGCAGGCAGAGACACAGTGTCCCCCAGAACAGCGTGTCACCCAAAGTGACCCTCTGGCCACGCAGAGGAAGCTGCTGTCAGCCATGGTTAGCCAAGGAGCAGCACCGCTGTCTTGCCAAAAACGTTGTTTTCTCACTGGAGCTGCAACCTGAAGGGAGCAGGGTGTCCACACTTTCGGGCTTAGGGTTGTCCAGTCAGAGGTCAGAGCCGACTTACAACAGGTGTCAGTGAAGTTGCACCTTCGCAGAGGGACGTCTTGGCACAATTATCGAGCTGTGCATAATGAAGTTACCTCCGCGAGTTCAAATAACAATATATAAGTATAAATTGAGACTGAGGATTGAAAACGCAAGTGCAGCTGAACACAGCTGTAGTTATTACATGTCTCATAATAAGGTCCAAGCAGGGTCAGAGGTGACCAAATCACCCCAAGAAACACATAATCCATCCGTGTTTTGGTTTTATCAGGTGAGATTCTCAGATCTCTACTTTGCCACTAAATCTAATGCAGATACAATTCATGCCACTGCATTGCCACTCAGTACAATGGAAGTAAAGATGTTGGCCTCACTGCTCAGGCGCAAAATTATATTCTATATATTCAGAAGCAACATTTATTGCCATGGCTAATACTTTGTGATTTTTCTGTGAACAATTGTCAGAGAACTGTAACTGTTGGTGTCATTACCTCCCCCGAGGAGATTATGTTTTCGTCGACGTTTGTTTGTTAGTTGGTGGGGTTACACGAAAGAACTACCAAATCAATTTCCATGAAATTTCGTGGATGATTGGGGCATAACCCAAAGAAGAACCCATTACATTTTGGAGCCGATCAGCATAAACAGGCAGATTTTTTTTCTTCTTTTTTAGACAGGGCGTGCAGGTGTTCTTAGCCTCTCCAAGGGCCCTTCTCGTTTCATTTGGAAATAGGAATTTAGTTTTGACATAGGCCTTTTTCTTAGCAACTATTTTGACTTGGAAAAGTGCATGCTGATAACACTTACACTGGTGCTGCTCTATTTAAATAGAGTCCAGTAAGCCATGACATTAGGACACTGAGATCACACACACGTTCAGGACTCTGATACTGAAGCAGCGAAATTGAATTTAGCCACCAATATTATTTACATCTCTGCTTCTCCTAATAACTTAGTGACATGTAAAAAATGTCTTAAATGAAAAATGGCTACAGCTCTCAAGGTTTTCTTTTACATGGCAACAATGGAGATTTCAATACCAAAAACACCAAATGCTGTCAAACCAAAACTATCTGTGTAGTGAGATACCAGAAGAGTAAGTATATGTTTTGTTGGTTTGTTTATTTGTGATTCAGTGAACTGACCCAGAGAATCAGCTCAACCTGCTCAAGTACAAGTGCAATATTGTTACTTTACAGATGAACATTTTGTATATAAAACCGTTTATTAGATATGATGCATTGTTATTTATCAATAGATACTAATGATCTATTAAGTAATTCAATGAAACTAATTCAAATATTTAGCTCATCAATATAATAAACATGTAAAGTATAGTAGCTTGAAATGTTCAATGCTCATTTTCCATTACCTTTTAATGCATTTTTTTTCTTCACTGTGTCATACAACTTAAAACTGTCAGTCATCTGTTTGTGGCGGAGGATTGTAGGGTTTTAGCTACAGTGGATGTTTTATGCACTGACGGAGTATTGGTTAATATTGGGGAAATGACAGATGCTTCTACAGGTCCCATCACACCGTCTTCTCCACTGTGTCATGGCATACGATGTCTCCGGACAGACTGCTGGACTGCCCGGTCCTATTGTCCCCAAGGATCACAGAAGAGCCTGTCTTCAGGGTTTAGAGGGGTCAATGGTATTGACCTCTCAGTGACCTGTGTCAACACCGAAGCCTCTGGTCTGAGGCAAGGTCAGTCCTTTTTAGTGTCCCAAAGGGTAAATTTGGACCAAAAGTCTTTTTCTTTTTCACAGCTGATTGATTGTAAAAGAACCTAATTTCCAGAAAAGCTCCCTTTTACTTTTCATGTGGCACAGCAGGCTCACGGTGTCCCCTAAGCATGGCAGTCAGAAACCCCTAAGTCAAGTTGTCGAAATTATTTTGCATTTAGTTTTTGCATTGACCTCTCAAAGATCATTCAGGCTGACAAATACTTTGACTCCTTATAGGTACTGTGACTGGAAACAAGTCAAATTAAGTGTGATACAATTAGATTAGATTTATTTTTAAATTAGATTTAAGGTAAAGTACATAAAGATGAGATTGATCTCATACATGTGTACATTATTTGTGTTTTTAAGTAAAAACTGACCAATGTGGGGTGAACTAACCTCACTGACCCAGTATTTTGGGACTGAATTGATGTCGGGTCCTAGCCTTCGTTACGCAGCTCTGAGAAATTAGAATAATGGACTATGAAAGAAGGAGAGATACAAAGAAAGGGACGGGGGAAGAAAGAAGGTCTTTGGGAAAAGAGGAATTAGATAGGAAGAGATGCAGAAATAAAGGGAGGGACACAGTGAAATGGAGACAAAATAAGGAGGAGAGAGGAGAGGGGGGGTCAGTAGTGGTGTGATGTGAGTGTTATCATCAGCTCTCATTCTCAGCATGGAATCTATAATGGGAAAATCAACCTCTCTGACTCCTGTGTAATTGGATTTGCTGGGTCTCGTGCTGAATCAGAGCCCAGTGGGTAGCACAAAGCTTGTTAAGATTGGACAAGCATTGCCGGGCCGCTGGGCTGGGGGAGAGGTGGGACGACAGCAGAGGTAACCTTGACAACTTTTCTGGAGTGGAGAGTGAATAATTCAAATATGTTGTGCACCTAAGTGGTCACCCGTTATAGCCAATTGACTGAAAGCTTTCCAAACATTAATCAATCCATAAATTGGGTGAAACCTGAGCTTTTCTCATATATAGGTCACCAGAGCAGAGAAAATGGACACCTGTTACCATGTGTGTGTGTGTGTGTGTGTGTGTGTGTGTGTATGTGTGTGTGTGTTTGTGTGTGTGTTTTCTAATGGTGGTTACCAGGTTACGCAGGTAAACACATTATTACTCCCACCCAGTATCTTACCACAAGGTGCAGCTACCTTCGGGCATTGGTCATTTTAGTATGAACTGAAGAAATGTGACTATTACTGCCTTAGAAAGTATTCACATGGAATTAGAATCTCTGCGTCAAATGTATGAGTGATAAAGCCATTCATGTCTTCTCGTTAGGAATTATGAATATCCTCAAAACAAAGTCCAGGCTCATTCATTTCAGCAAGTCTGCTGCCGAGTGAGTGATTTATTTGATAGCAGTGGTTTAAACATGTTCTAACACGAGTCTTTTATTTACAGCCCAAAGTGCTTCACGAAATGATAATCAGCAATAAAACAATTATGTAAAATTGAATTAATTAGTTTAATTTCGCTGTCAATTTCAGCCAAGCAAGCTTGTATTTTTATATCTATATATTACGTATATTTTGTGTTCATATACTTACATTTTTTTTAATGTTTTATAAAAATTTCCCTTTAGCACAACTAAGTTGATGTTGGAGGCCAGACTGACTTAATGGGGCATCTTGGTGGCCACTAGATTTAAGGTGATGACCACAATTCACAATGTTCCCAGTTCAGGTCAGGCCAAGGATCTCTTTGCCACGTGTTTCCCCATTTTTACCTCTAATCTCCATAACAGGAAATAAGGGGGGACAACACTCAAACGCCTGACGTTTAAATGCTATCAAAGACACTTCAATTAGAGATGCTGTTATCTGGTAATTGTTTTCACCCAAGCAAAAAATTCGGTAATTGCACTTGGGCACCAACCCAGTCGCATTTTACAGCAGCACAACGCATTGGCAGCTCTGAACAATGGCTCTCCCCTGACTGGCATTGTTATACTGAGTAATAAAGCAGTCGGTGATTAGTTGGTAATGTATCCATCCAATCAAAGATCAGTAACCAGACCCAGACTGTGAAAGCAGAAGGAAAGAGACTTGCAGCTTCTTTTCTCTCTTGGTAGTGATGTGATGGAGCTGAGAGGTTAAGATAAGGCGAGGCAGAGAAGAAGGAGAGAAGGAAAAAGGGGGATGGTTGGATTTGTGTGGTTTGGATCTTGTTTCTGTGTCGTTATGTTACACTCAGTAGATACCCAGGTAAGCACTGAATAAGATCTCTGTCTCTCCACCTCCCACCACATGAATGATTGAGCACTCGGCCCACAGTGGCCTGGGTCAGGATGCTGCGGAGGAGCACAAGTGCATGCAGGCCTGGACACAACATCACCATCATTGTGCCACCACAGCGTTCTGGATGAATGAGCCACTTGACAGAACAGAAAGAACAGTACATGTGGTATTTTTAAAAAAATCAGTTATGATCAATCAATGTGGATTACTGTCAATAATTCCGTGTTTACAGGCTCACTGATTGTCTCCATGCAAGCAGACAGGTGGACACGCTTTTTCTGGTCTAACTTCTCTGGATCCTCACTGAGATTCTGCACCTGGCAGCAGAATATCACCGCTTGGGAAATGCAGGTTTGAGTTTTCTTTTTTTGTGTTGTTGAAACGTGATGTATTCATCATTTGTTCCCTTTGCCGTCGAACAAACAGTTTTGTTGCATTTCAAAATGCTAAAATTCAGATGTCACACTGAAGGAGCCGTCGGAGAGAATCAGAGAGGGTAAAGCTTTAAAGTTTAGTGTGACTGTGGTCTGTAGGTGTTGGTCAGACCTTAAACCTTATTCCCCAAAGGCATCTTCATGCTGACTCTGTCTATAGGCTCAGTCCATGGGCTCAGATCACAGATCGCCTTGTTTTGTATAAACATTCTTACTCACTTGAGATCATCAATGGCATTATTGAGTAGGAAGCAAAAACCAGCAGCCAGTTAGCTTAGCTTAGCATAAAGACTTGAAACAGGGTGAAACAGCTAGCCTGGCTCTGTCCAAAGGATGCCAAATCTTCTCACCCGCACATCCACAAAAGCTCACGATGAAAAACTTTATTTTAAATTAGTTTGGTCCATGGAAAGTTTTCAAAGTGTAAATAATTATAATTTGCACATTTATGTGCTGGACTACTTCTGCGCTGGGAGCAGGGACTTCCTGGAGCCTTGGACTGGTTACCTGGCCACTGCTCCTGTTCTTACACATGGTTATATCCAAATGAAACCATCTCTATACAACATGTTTAGCTTCATATTCAGCGATGAAAGTGGTTTTACATCGACATTTCCCCAAAGTTTGAAATATTGCTTCAAGATGCTTCTGGGCAAACAGCAAAAAAAAAAATACTGACGTATGAAGACCTTTAAGAGTCAAGTCGGAGTTTTACCCACAAACTATATAACCAGGCAGAATCCCCTTTAAGAGGGAGATAAGCCTTTATGTCAGTTGCTGTGCCGTAGCTCCCTCCCTCCCTCCCTCCCTCCGTCCCTCCACTCCTCACACGGATGAGGTCACTCTCTCTCAGGCAACACTGACACTCTAGACCAAGATGAGGGACCATCTCTTAATTAAAATACAATTGGTTGTGCTCTGAGGTAGCGAGGCAATTCACCTGATCTGACAATGGCTCAGTGGATTCATTACATAACCATTCTTTCCACTGCGCATCACATTGGGTTGTCGATTGTTTGATTATAACTAGAATTGCAATCCCAGTCCACTCGGTTTGTATGGTGCAAAGCAACTAACAACACGTGCATGGGGGAAACTATTATTTCTATATTCAGGTTCCCTCTCTTCAACTTGTTGTCTTTCTGGACAAGAAAACCTGAACGCCGGTTCAGTGTTCAGCCTATAGCACATTGTCACTAGAAACATTTCTGCCTGCTGCCGACAGTTTTTCAAAAGAACTACCTGCAGGACACCAGAGGAAACCTGAATAGAAACCTTTAGAATTTGTCCCTGCACTGAATGAAAACCTAAAACTTTTTCACCATTATCGCCGCCGAATTCATTGTTCGTCCTCTTGACAGGGGCTTATCTGTTCATGTTATTACATGTAATACTGTATGGCAGACCCCAAGTCACGCTGTCCCAGCATATTGTCTGCTTGTGCTGCCCCGAGAGAAGTTTGTTCCCATGAAGAAAGGGGGTGTCACAGATACCCCACACCAGCACCACGACCATTACTTCGCCAGATTGATTCTGACGTCCAAAAGAGAGTTCCTTCAATGATATTGTTCACCTGTCTCATTGGCTTAAAGTGGGTGGGTGGTTGGAGGGGGGCTATGGGAAGGGGGTCGGGTAAGGGTTATTGGTGGGGACACCGGGTGAGGGGCATTGTTTTGCGGAGAGGGGTGAGCATTGGGGATGTGGGGCTGACAGGTGGAAAAAACTCTCATCTGACTAGCCTCCTCTATCCTTCCATGGGGCCCCGTGTGAGCAAAGTAATGAAGTCCAAATTACAGCACAGGATTGCTAAGAACAAGCCTCTATTGTTCGCCCTCAGGGCACACTAAATGAGTGTCACAGCAAGCAGCGGGGCACAGACCGTTACTGCACTATTTAGTCTGTCCCGTTGTCTCAAGATGGCCCCGTTTCAGAGGTTCTCAGATCAGACAAATGCTGCTCCCCTCCGCACCCCCCCCCCCTCCTCCGCCTTCACCCTTCCTCTGTACAGCCAGACCCTCCCCAACTCCTCACCCCAAAATAGGCCAAATCTCCTCCATTGTGTTTCGACTGCCTAGTGTGAAATTCACTGTGACGTTAAATGTTTTCTAATGAATAATTACTGAATGGATATGCAGGGGGAATATGTGTAATGGATTGTAGACTGCATTTTAAAGACGTCTTTTTTGTCTCTGCTCCGTGGTATTTACAGGACAAAAACACTTGGCCTTTCTCAGAAGAAATGAGGGCCATAGGCGGAGGATAGAGGCAGGGGAGGAGGGGGAACGGAGGGCTTTGTGTCAATTAGATCCAATGGATTATCTTTTTTAATGTTTTTACAGAGAGAGTTGAGAATCAAAGGACTTCTGCTTCCAAAGGAGGGAGAGAGAGAGAGAGAGAGAGAGAGAGAGAGGGAGAAAAAATACAAAACCAACAAAAGCTGTGAAAACCTTTGGTCTAAGTGTTGGTGCTGAGAATGCAAAACAGATTGGTGGAATTTTTCCCACTATGCTTTTTTAAAAGTGCCGCTGTTTTGGGCTCCCTGAGTCCATTTGCACAGTGTGTTATGTATGCGTCAGCTCTGGTGAACTATGGGCTGCCAGCCAAGGTCTGTGTGCGCTGTGTAGTGATCATTAGCTTCTGTCTGTTCGTCTGCACAATCACAGAGCTCTGCTTCAAAGACACATAGGACCTCTAGACCTCTTATTTAAATTGGACTAACAGGGACCATGTTTGTGCTTTTTCCTGGTGCTTTTTTCAGTGCCGTCCTCCCCCGTGGAGTCCTTTATTCAAACGTTCATTCATCCAAGCTGCGTTTGCCAAAATACACTTCAAACTGTGGATATCATTGTCATGTATGCATAAACAAGTGTGCTACACTTGTTTATGTTACTTTGGCAGAGTCTGCTTCCTCTCAATGTCTGGATCCCTCAACTGATGAATGAACGCATTCACAAAGTGATTATTCTAACAAACTAAAATTTAAAAACTATGAATAATTCAATGTGTGTTGATGTAAATGTGTTTTATATATAGAAATGTGCCAATTCTAGTGCTCCAGACGAGGAATTTTGACTTTGACTAAAATGTATTGCTGCTGCTCTGAGGTCGATACAACTTGTCGCACAGGGTCAGCTGGACATGGAGGGTGCCCTAACTGCCAGGGACCGGGTGGGGATCCAGGACTTTGTCCTCCTGGATGAAACCACAGAGGCAGCCTTCCTCAGCAACCTCAATAAACGCTTCAGCAAGGATCTTATATATGTGAGTTTGGGAAAAAAAACTAACTTTAGTCGAAACCCTGCCAGCAAATGTGTGTACATTTTCACAGTAAATATGATTCACAGTTTTAACTCTTGCTTTGTTTTAGACCTACATTGGCACTTTGTTGGTGTCTGTCAACCCCTATAAAGAGCTGGATGTGTACAACAACAAACAGATGGATCTCTACATGGGGGTCAACTTTTTTGAGCTTCCACCACACATGTAAGTTTAACTTTTGATGTAGTACAGTTCATCAAGGTTCATACGTGAAATGTTATAATTTCTCTGTATCGCTGCAGCTACGCCTTGGCAGACAATGCCTACCACACCATGCTAGCAGAGTTCAACAATCACTTCATCCTCATCTCTGGTGAGAGCGGAGCAGGGAAGACTGAGGCCTCCAAGAAGATTCTGCAGTATTATGCCGTCAGCTGTCCAAGCACCGCTCTGCTGAACACCGTGCGGGACAAAATGCTAATGTCCAACCCTGTCCTTGAGGTGTGGTTATTTCAATGTTACATCATTGTAATGACAAATCAAAAAGGCCATGCCAACATTCATTTATGGTTGTGTTGTTTTGCGCAGGCTTTCGGGAATGCCAAAACACTGAAAAATGACAACTCAAGTCGGTTTGGGAAGTATATGGACATTCAGTTTGACAGTGAGGTAAAGGTCAGGTGGCAAATTCACAGAAGTGTTTCCAAGAAATATATCAGTGAATCACAAATGAGAAAGAAGAAAATTTGGACATTTATGAGAGGAGCATATCTTCTCCTCTTCTTGAAAAAATAATAATCTAACCTCCACAGCTGCAACCCATTGTACTATCATCCAAAAATTTGGAGCATAAATACACAAATAATACTAGGGTGCATGAATTAACTTGTGGATGCTCATGTGAAATAAAAATGAGAATCTAAGTTTATCGAAACATTTTTGGTTTAAATATTCAGTTTAATTGTTAAATATGTGTAAAAATAAATTAGAAGACTAAAAATGACGTTAAGGATCAAGAAATTCTGAAATGTACATTATAAGTATTAGCTTTTCTTTCACAGGATTGAAAAAGAAGCTTTCAAGAGAACTCATTCTTTATCCTAGAAAACCATTTTCAATCTGGCCACTGTACCATAGGCTATGTTCTTTTTGCAAGATGTAGAGCTGCTGTCTTTAGGATCATGATGCCTCTAGGGGGAAGCTGTCGGAGGCCATATCCTGAACTACCTGCTGGAGAAGTCGAGGGTCGTGCATCAGAATCACGGGGAGAGAAACTTCCACATCTTCTACCAGCTAGTGCAGGGAGGGGAGGAGGACCTGCTTCACCAGCTGGGCCTGGAGAGAGACTGCCAGCATTACAACTATCTAACCCAGGTACGTATAACTCTGTGTGTGTGTGGCCATGTTTTAATGACCTAGATGACACAACAGAACATTCTGACATCACGTTACTGTGTTCACTCTCCCCGACAGGGGGAGTGTGCCATTGTGGCTTCCATTAACGACAAAGATGAATGGAAAACAGTCAAAAATGCACTGCAAGTTGTCAACATCGACGAGATTAACACAAATGTAAGTTGGATGCTGTTGCGCACTCCTGGCATGTAGTTTTACATCACATTAAAAAAAGTATTTACTTTAATTTATTCTGCACAGCACTTGTTTGGAATTGTTGCAAGCGTCCTCCATTTGGGGAATGTTCAGTTTGACTCTGACAGTAAAGGCCACGCCCTCATGAACAACAACCCAGAACTGCGCTGGGTCTCGAATGTAAGTATTATTCTTCAGATATGTAGCATCATCACAACAAGTCAAAGAAGAAACTCACAAAATGTTTTGTTTTTTTCTTGCAGCTACTAGGGGTTGACGCTCACACTCTCCAAGAGGGACTGACGTACAGGAAGATCGAGGCCCAAAAAGATCAGGTACCAGCATCTCAAAATGACCTTTTGTTTTAATCACGATAAGACTATGGTTTATATTCAAACCTACCATGTTGTGTTTGGAATACCAACTATGATTTTGTCTCTTCGGAAAGGTCCTCAGCCCGTTCACAATCGATCACGCCATTTACGCCCGAGATGCCCTGGCTAAAGCCATGTATGGACAGACCTTCACCTGGCTGGTCAACAGGATCAATGAGTCCATGGAGAACAAGGTGAGAAGAAGAGCATGTGAAATTGAACACAGCAAAAGATAATTTGGTAATAACTTACTTATCTCGCATATGTTTTTTTTCTGCCAGGACTCTTCAAGAAAGACTGTAATAGGCCTTCTGGACATATATGGGTTTGAGGTGTTCTATGTTAACAGGTATGCTCTCATTTTGTCCGTTGATTAATATTGTGATAAGAACTGTTTGTTTTTTATTATTCTTTCAGAAATGTTTTAACAGTTCTGAATATTTGTGCTTACTTTTCCCCTCAGTTTTGAGCAGTTCTGTATAAACTATTGCAATGAGAAGCTGCAGCAGCTTTTTATCCAGTTGACACTCAAGTCTGAGCAGGAGGAATATGAGGCAGAGGATATCGAGGTAATCCTGACGACAGGAAACTCGGGACGAATTAAATGTGTGTTTACATTGAGTTTTCATTCATAAACTGTTTCATCCACTTTTCCTCAGTGGGAGCCCGTACAATTCTTCAATAATAAGATCATCTGTGACCTGGTTGAGGAGAAACACAGAGGAATCATATCAATACTGGTGTGTACTTGAAATAAACCGTCACTGTAAAATATTCCCATGTAAAACTATGGCAGTTGTTAAATAAATATGCTGCAGGACGAGGAGTGTCTGAGGCCAGGAGATGCCACAGATCTCACCTTCTTGGAGAGACTGGAAGACAAGATGGGAAATCACCCTCACTTTGTCACGTGAGTCAACTTAACAATCTATAAGAAATTCACAAGTGAGAACATTTTTAAAAAACACATTTTTTTTAGAGATACAAACTCAAAACAGTTTGGCATTGGAATACATTTCATCACAATCCCTTCCACATTTGATAATCAAGCAGCGGTTTTAATTAAATGAAACTGTGAGAGTATCACTGCTCTGCTCACTGTGTGACTGGTGAGTGAGCCAACAGAGAGCCGATGGAGACAGAGGATTAGGATTCACCTCTCACTCTACCAGCTCTGTCTCTCTCCACCTCTCTGCAGGCACAAACTGGCTGACAAAATGACACGTAAGACTCTGGAGAGGGGAGATTTCCGTCTCTTGCATTATGCCGGGGAGGTCACCTACTGTGTTGTGGGTAAAAGGAATCACAATCTCAGGCCCTCAAACATCTAAATCTCTGTTGTTGTTTTTTTCACCAAACTGCCCTATGTATTAATGTGGGTTTTTTCTTTTTTTTCGTTGCGACATTCTAGGTTTCCTGGACAAAAATAATGATCTGTTATACAGAAACATAAAAGATGTGAGTCTCCAATTTTGTACTTTATATTATGTGAGAGTATTTGCTGGAGAGGAGACTTAGTTCCTTTAAGAATAACCACTGCAAATAAAACAAGAGGAAAATGGTAAATTTGTGTGTTAATATGTATTTGTGTATGTATTTGTGTACGTGTGTGTGTGTGTGTGTGTGTGTGTGTGTGTGTGTGTGTGTGTGTGTGTGTGTGTGTGTGTGTGTGTGTGTGTGTTTGTGTGTGTGTGTGTGTGTGCGCGTGATCCCTCCTTCTCATAGCTGATGTGTCAGTCTAAAAATGCCATAGTCAGAGAGTGTTTCTCCACCATGGATCCAGACAACAGGCGAAGACCAGAAACAGTGAGTCCCAACTGTATAAGCAATACCTTGCCATAGCTCAGGGTTACATGCCATATAAACCTCAGAATTTTTTTGTTTTGCACATTGAAAGCATCCAAAATATTTATTGCATTGAAGAAAAGGCCACAGCCCGTGAAGGAGATCTGCGATACACGCATTTATAGAAAAAGGATGTGTGCAATGTAGAGATTATGAATGAGAAGAACCGTATTTTCGAGCGGCCTGTATTATCTAAAGTAACCACTGAGACAGGGACAGGTCAATGGCAGTCGGACTGTGTCATCAATAAGCCATATGGATCTGACAGATGAACTGTTGGGGATTATGACTCTCATGTCATGTCTGTAGGTGGCGACCCAGTTCAAGAGCAGCCTGCTGAAGCTGACAGAGATCCTCATGGCCAAAGAGGCCTGGTACATCCGCTGTCTCAAATCGAATGAGTCCAAGCAGCCAGGCACGTACATAAATTGATGGCACGCACAGCGATTTCCTTACCAGGATGAAGTTATTTGAATTTGATCCCTGTCTTGCTCACATTTTACTCACAGGTCAATTTGACGAGGCACTAATCAGACACCAGGTGAAGTACCTGGGCCTGATGGAGCACCTCCGAGTCAGGCGAGCTGGTTTTGCTTACAGACGCAAATATGAAGACTTCTTGAAGAGGTATGGAGGAGCACAGAGCTCGGGCTTCATGCTCGGTTTCTGAAATCATAAAGTCTTGTTGAGCTGAATAATTCCCTTCTGCTCCATTTAAAGCGTGCTCACTCTCACAGATATAAACCGCTGTGCCCGGCCACCTGGCCTCACTGGAGAGGAGTGCCCGCTGACGGAGTGGAAGTGCTGATTCAGCATCTGGGCTACTTGCCAAATGAATACAAAATGGGACGGTGAGGACAGCGCTTCCTAAATTCAACAGGGCACATGCACTTTAGACCAGGAGTAACCCCAAAAACTGTTTTCCCTATTGTTATAGCACAAAAATATTCATCCGTCATCCGAGGACACTCTATGCCACAGAGGACGCTTATGAAAGATGTAAACACGAACTGGGTGAGTGCGAATGAGCGATGGAAATCGTTCAATCATCACGATCACCTGCACAATGATTCAACTTTGTGCTCTGAATTGGCAGCAACAAGACTCCAGGCCAAATACAAAGGATACAAAGCAAAAGGAGAATTCAGAAAACAAAAAGAAGCGGGTGAGTGTCACTACACATGATCCAGACAAGGATGTGGCATTCTGCTTTGTCATGTAAGTCAAAAAGAATTACACGCCCTCGATTATGTTTTATTTTTCATCATCAGCCACCAAGATTGAAACTTGTTGGAGAGGAGTGCAGGCTAGGAAGGAGAGAGAGAAGAGAGCCTGGGCTGTTAAAGTCATCAAGCAGTAAGAAAGAAGAGGGATTTTGTACAATATCATTACACAGCTCCTCTCAAAGAGAGTGTCACATGTTCATTTAATATCCAATAACCTGTTTCAGATTCATCAAGGGTTACATGACCAGAGGACAAGCAAAAATCACGGATAACTCGGAGTACCTGGCATTTGTGAGACAAAATTACTTGAACCGGCTGAAGGACAATCTGCCAAAGACCGTTTTGGATAAAACCACGTGGCTATCTCCACCATCGGTTCTCACTGAGGTACAACCATAATCAACTTCACTGCAAAATAGATTAAAAACAACCTAATGTTTTATTTGGATTTGGTGCCTGTTTTTTTGCTCTCCAGGCATCAGAGATCCTGCGTAAGCTCCACTACCGTCTTATGGTACGAAAGTATGTGAGAGGAATATCAACGCAGAGAAAAGCACAGGTAACTCACATAATAAAACATGTTGTATGAGACCGGATCGTCATGTGGTCTTTTTGTACCGATCAATTTTTCTCGCTCCATCCCCTCAGCTTCAAATGAAGCTTATTACAAGCTCCCTTTTCAAGGGCAAAAAGGACAGTTATCCACAGAGTGTCGCTCAACCTTTTGTAGACAGCAGAATCAGTAGGTATCAGATATCCTGAATGCACGATACCACTTTATTTTAAGCAATCTTTTAATATCATCATTTAATATCTCCAGGTGAACAAGACATAAACCCGAGGGCTCTCCAGATGATTCGCAATGAGCACATCAAGGTAATAAAATGTCGTCATACACCCAGTGGGAAATACACTATATCACATCAAACACAGCTCACTGTGTTTTGTCCTGTGTCTCTATAGTACGGTGTCCCGGTAGTAAAGTATAACAGGAATGGATTCAAGCCAAGGCCCCGACAGCTCATCCTCACCCAGGCAGCGGCCTATGTGATAGACGAGGCCAAGATCAAACAAAGAGTGCTGTACGCCTTCCTCAAAGGTCAGATCAATATGAAGATATACACTTTTTATTTGCCACCGGGGGTGTTTTCATGTTCTATTCAATATGTGGTTGACTCACTGCAGGTATCTCGGTCAGCAATTTGACCGATGGCATGGTTGTATTCCACATAACGTGTGAGGACCCTAAACAGAAGGTACGTGGAAGTGTAATATACAGCAGAGTATTTATATTCTAAATGTAACTTATCTAATCTGCATGGTACAAATCAAATCTTTATAAATGATTTTGATTTTGAAGTCCACAGAGAATTGCAAGTGGAAGTTTCTTAAAAATGGCATTTTATATTTAAGGTCCTGTTCTCTGATTTTATTTTACTCTGCGTGTTTCAGGGGGATCTGGTAATGCAGTGTGACCACTTGTTTGAGTTTCTGACCAAGCTTGGTGTCATTGCCAACAAACAAAATGTGATCAAAGTGGTCCAGGGCAGGTGAGTTAGTATCCACAGTAAATTAGACAGAAATCAAGATGAGATTCAATTTGATTTATTAATCTAAACACTTGAACGTGTTTGCATTGATTCGTAGTATCAAGATTGAAATCCAGGCAGGGAAAGAGAGTGCAGTGGACTTCGGCACAGGGCAGGAGCCCATGGTGTACAAGGCCAAGAACGGACACCTCATGGTGGTGAGTTGAGTACTGTGATGATGGAGAATTTAAGTACTTGTGTGCTATTTGCAGCTTTGATCTGAATTCAAGCAGCTCGTGGGGAGATACCACTTTGAAATTTTAACGCTTTTCCCCCCACAGGTTGCCACTCGGGCTCGCACGCGGTGACGCGTGGGGGTGAGGAGGAGAAACACAAGAAGCCTCTGCATATTTCATCGGGAGACCCCTGAAGGGAAGATCAACCTGTCCACGCCCGGGCAGAAAGAGCGGCACTTTAAAAAAACGCTGTAGAGCTTGTGGGTTGGACAATAACATTTCACAAAAACCAGCACATTCATAAAGAGTAGTCATCGGTTAAATGTTACTTTTCCACTAAAACATATTAAATTGTAATGAAAGATCAAAGTTTCCGCATCATTCTGTATTGAAGCAAGTGTTTGTCTCTGACGCTTTTAGAACTACAGTTTGAAACAAGAGGCCGACACTGGAGAGTAAATCTACACAACACAAAACCATTAACTAAACACTCAATGTTACTCATAAACAGCTTAAAATTAAATTTTAATTCTGAACAATTAAGTCACAATATATAATTTTGTGTTCTTTAATAATGATCAAATAGAATGAAAAACAGAACAAAATCTATTATACAAATTTATTTGTGATAAAGTAGTTATAAATATAAAACGTACATATATGGTCACTTCTGTGCAACAGACCTACAAGTACTGAGATGTTAGACATATTTCAACTTAAACCTATCGTGTGCAAACAGTACATTCTATGATGAATGCAGCGATGAAGGACAGGTCTAATTTCTCTCCCTGTTAAAAGCTTGTAGACAGGTCTCTCTTCCTGCCAGGGAGATCTCTGGTTACAGTCGTTCACTGCAACCTCAGCGTCCATCATTCAATCAACCCAGTACATGTAACACCTCAGGTCACAGCTCACGTTTCCACCGCTGAAAACAATCATGATTCAGGGGAGTGAGAGGGAAATGCATAATGTCAAAAGTAAATGTGGCAGAAGCACTACAGTAAAATGTTGCATCAACCTGTAATATCTTACACGTATCAAAAATTAATACAATTTTAAAAGGTTTAATTGTTAGTATCTGCAGGCTAGAAAATAGCCTTGATAGTCTTGAGTAAAACAGTGCCACCATGTGGCCCTATTGTGTTCAACATCTGGTTCATCCACTGAAAACCTTACAGCGGACCCGACAGGGCCACAATCAAAAATTGTATACATTATTTTTTTGCTTTTTATATGATATAATCATTGTTCTGCTAGATGTAATCTAGTTAAGATCTCAATTGATAAATGTATACTGACAATATCATTTTTGTTTTCATCACAGGTAAAATTGTGGGTCACCTGCAGAGCTGAATGCAAACATACATGTCTATGAGCTTCTGCACATTAGCAGAAAACAGTGATAGTAGTAATCATTACTAACAAACACAACAGCCTGTCGGACCACACAACAAAGATGACAAGTGGACACAGACTCACTTCACCACTACACACTTTTGCATGACTCTGCTCAAAGCAGTCTCCTGGAGAAAGCTGGCAAAATATAGAGTGGAAGTGAGAGAGAGAGAGGCGCTGGGTGTTGTAAGGCACAAGCGTGGTGCAAAGACTGTCCCGGGTCAGGGACACAGGCTGACGGGTCAAAGGTGGAGGGTCACTGGTGGTGGTGTGTGCGGTCATCGGGTCGTTTGATATGAATCCTACGAACTCGTTCAATTCGTTCTCGCTCCTCATCCTCATCCAGGTGATTAGATCGTCCTGCAGCACCTCCAGTGGCCTCCAGCAGGGCATTGTCTGGACCCCTCCCATCATGGGACTCATACAGGAGGATGTTGAGGGTCTCCTCGTAGATGCGTGCCTCTGGGAACTCAACCTAGGAGAGTAGTAGAGTAACATACAGTATGCTTACAAAAGTGCAACCAACTCTCCAGAGTGGGCATATTAAAGTATATACTACTACTAAGATATATGCCTACCTTTGTCTGCTTCTTTTCTGTAGCATAAACAATGGAGGTGCAGCAAACTTCAGCAATCTTGCGCCCCTGGCCATAAAATGACCAACAACAGATCTCATCCCCTATTACATCTTTGATAAAGAGGACCCGTCCGTTGAACCGCAGTGACAGCTTGTCAAACAGCTCAATATTTTTCAGCATGTTGTCATCGGAATTGCTGGGGGGGTGGGGAGTTACAGGGCGGTCAATTATTAAGACAACTTGCAGGATTTCACCACATAGTGTTCCTTCTGACATTAGAGATCCTAGATATGATTTGAAGAGTACACACCTGGTATATGAATATTTGTTGTTGCTTCTGTTATACAGAAGTTTGACAGTGGGCTGTGAAGGAAAAGAAGGGTACATTATCAAAAAAAATCTAAACGAAAACTTTCTTGATATTGAAGACAAGAAATTCAACACATTGCGTAGAAAAAATATAATATACCTTATTGGCTGTTGCAATAAGCTTCTGCTCTTCCTTAGATGATGTCATCAGAGGGACTTTACAAAGGGGTTCATACGTTTCTTTGTTCTAGGAGGAAAAAAAATCTCTATTAAAAGGTTCCACCTGCAAAACTGTAACATATAGTATATAATCAGAAGAAGGAGGCCACCTAGTGGAACAAAGAAGATGAAGGATATGCAAGCCCCACCAACTGTCACCAATTAATGCCAAAACTTGTTATACATAGACTTGTTTAAAATGATTTTTTCACATTTTTATATATGTATCACATTTTTTCATCTGTATATTGGTACATTTGATGTTCTTATCCACTAATCAATGTTTAACATTCAAAATTAATACAATTTTGTTTTCATTTTTTAAAACAACAACAACAACAACAAAAATATCCATAGGATGTAGTATAATTATTTATTTATTTATAATAATTTAATTAAAATGTCATTAAAATTAATTTTTTGATGTAATACAAATAGAAAAAGGAAATGGAAAAAAAGGAAAACTGGCAATGGTTGTAAAGGGTTTGATCAAGAAAAATTCTTATGACATGGTGATAAATGAATTATTAATATATATCCCTGTCTAACTGACAACCCTCTGTAGTGATGATACCTGCAGGGCAGCTGTACACTCGTCAGCCAAGCCTTGGACAAGGTAGTATTTGGCCTCAGCAAGCAGTTCCTCAGTTTCGCGCCTGCTGTCTGGGAGTGGCACTGCCCCATCTCTAAGATAGTTGAGAATTGTTCCAAAATGTTTCCCACATCGATCGATCAAGATCCAGCCTAGAAATGTGAAACGGTGAAACATTACTTCGTAACGGAAAACCAACCATGAAGGGATGGCATAAACCCCAGACATAATGACACCAACCGCTCACCTTCGCTGTCTGTGAGAACCTCCATCCTGCCACTGAACATGGCTTTGAGCATTGTGTCCTGTTTGGTTAGTGTCTGCATTGTAGTGTAGTACAGCGCCCCACCCACGTTTAATTTCACATATTTGGAGCTGGGGCTGGAGCCCTTGAAGGATGTAGTCCGGGTTGTAGCTGCCGGCATTGCCGAGCTCACCACGCTCTCTCCTGACATCTCTTCCTGGGACAGAAAAAGATAAAGGATGAACTGACACCTGGATCAGAGCTGCTATCTCACCGGACTGGCTTGGTTTAATGTCAACATAGATACAAATCTAATAACATGAACCTGTCTCTCAGTATCTGGTGACTCCCCTAACCAGTCTGTGAACCTCAGTTATAGTTACTAAATATCTCACATTTAAAAAAAAATGCCAAAAACATAGAATTTCAATATTTTAAAGGATGTGTCCATGTTCACTGTGCTGAAAGAATATGTAGATCAATTCATTGTTAAAGAATAGACGAGTCGAGTGTAGAACGAACACACTGGGTTACTCGTATATATCATTAACAAGACCTTGCGGTCTCTACAACTAAATGACTGACTAATGACTGATAACAAAATAAACGTATGTAAAACAATAAACAGGGAATTTTAATTTCAATTCTTTGAGTACAGGAGACCTTTCGGCATTATTTTTGTTCAGCCTGTCATGATAAATCTACGAACTACAAATAGGCCATTCAAAAAACACTGCTACGCTTTTGCTATGAGGTTGCTTTCCTTTAACAAAACACTTAAAATGAGCGATATTATCTGTTCAAACTACAAATCTGAGCCGACTCTCGGTAGACAGGAGTAATTTGATTGTAGCTATTACGGCTAATTAGCGAGCTAACGAGTTAGCATTAATCAAACTTGCCTACATTATTACAAATGTGGCAAAAGTTACATATATTATGCCACCAACAAATCAAATCAACTTTCTCCGCATATCGTCGGTAGCGTTTGAACCCAGCTTTCTGATAAAAACGTCAGTATATTTACCATAGAACCCGTAGCCGACTTCGTAAATCTAACCCGCTAACGTCAGTCAGCTAACACCCCACTTCCTTCCGGTCAGACGCTGCGCACTTAAGAAAATGACGTCACATTTCCTGTGCATAGTTTAAAGGGACATTTCACATATTTTCATTAACGGTTACAGAGAGTTAAACGGTGTTCAATGTGAGGTAAAACGAGACACAAGTAACAGTGCATCGCTTCACTCCAGTACACCTTCTGCCCAGTTCTTTTAACTAAGCCTTTAAAAAATAGCTTGAATTATTTTTAGCCTTAGCCTGCACATTTCCGCTGCCGAATGAGTAACAGCGATAACAGTCCCTCTAAAAAAATACTCACCTTTTATGTTTAATCCAACACCTGAACTGTAAAGTTGCTGTTGTAACGATCCAAACAATATTTTGGTATTTATCAGACTGTTTACAATGATAAATAGTCAAATTTAACGATTGATACATGAAACAAGCAGTACCCGGAATCATTTAGTGCGACACACGGGATTAATGGCTGCATACAACGTACGGATCTCCTCTCATTGTTTACATTTCGAAACGATACGTTCCTTCTGTTTTCGAGGCTGTCATTGATACAGGGTTAAACATAAACCAACAACGAAGATAAATATCGCTAAATTAGTGTGAAAAAATTTCCGCCCAAGAAGTATCGAGTCGACAAGCGGCGAATTACAACTAGCTCTGTGTGCTAACTCGCCCCGCTCAGTCTTTACTCTATCGCCCGTTGCTCCAGAGATGGCAAGTTAGTCTCCACGTTTCAGTTGGCATTCATCCCCCGCCCGGATCTCAAGGACAACCTGATGGCTGAGGAGGTATAGTGCCAGGGGAGCCTGAAGGCCACACCACATCTTTACGAGAGGAATATCGCAGGTAAGTTCACTGTAATGTTCCATCAAGGCAACGTGAAGAGCTGCCGATGCTCGGGTGCTGTTTTATATCAAATCCACAGTTTTCAATAAGACGCCGTCAACATTTCATCAACACAATCACTTTACAGCTTTAAGGGTCAAAAGTTTCAATTCTTATTTTCTAGGGTGCACAATGTTTAGTGTGCCTCAAATCTCCAAGTCCGAGTTCCTGGACAAAGCCAGGCAGGCCAGGGAGGAGAGGAAGGGGATGAAGGACAAGGAGAGATCAGCCACACTCATCCAGGCTCTGGTCAGGAGATTTCTCTGTCGTTGCAGACTCCAGAAGCAAATAAGGTAGTGTCCTTTCTTCCCCTGTTGCAGTTTCATACATTTGTTTTGTTCATCATGAGTGAATTGATAATGAATAATAATCATGTGGAAATTGACCCTATATTATGTTTCCACGATTGTTGACTCGAAACATTTTGTTTTCCTTGTCTCACCAGGAAAGAGGTTGATGACCATTTTCAAGCCTCTGAAACTGGGACGTCAAAAAGAAATGCACTTTCAATTTTCAAAATTGCTCGGAAATTACTTTTCATCTATTGCAAAGAGGATAAGATGGTGAGTTACCTGCTATGGTTATTTGGTTCGCATGTTAATAACAATGATTTGGGAACAACGAGTTAATTCACTTTTATAATAATAATTTTAAAAATCCTGTTAATCTTTATATTTTGTGGAGACTCAGACAGGCATGTGTTGTACATATTGTTGTTGTATAGATAGGTACTTTATTGATCCCAAGCTGTATATACGAGACCTATCAAACCATATTTAGCTGTACAACTACAATGACAATAAAGCCTCTTATGTCTTATGCATGTTTTAGATTCTTGCTTTGGGCTGTTTGACTTCAATCTTTACTTAAAATCTTTACTTTTTACATCACACAGAGGTTTGAAAAGCTTTGTCGTGCGATTCTTGCCAGCATGGAGGTTGAAAATGAACCTAAGGTGAGTGTCTGTTTACATTTTTCCCTCCACATTTTAACGCTTCTTATGTGTAATGTTTGTCTCAGTGACTATTTTCACATTTGGCTTTCAGGTCTGGTATGTGTCCTTGGCTCTATCCAAAGACCTCACCATTCCCTGGATCAAGCAGATTAAAGATGTGCTGTGGACCTGCTGTCAGCTACTGAAAAATTTAAAGGTTAATCTGGATTTCATACTGAAAAAAAAAAAGTGTTTTGCTAGTCATCATATTCACGGTACATGATGTCGCTCTGTGTTTTGTTATTTGCAGCCTGACATTCTTCAGGACAATAAATTGGTGACGCTGTACCTCACCATGCTGGTGACCTTCACGGACACTTCCACCTGGCGGATAGTCCGAGGGAAGGGTAGGTCTTGCGTCAAGATGAGTTTGTTGCTATGAAAATATCTTTGTTATTGCAGGACATGGTTTCGGCGAAGAAAACATAACATTTTCCCCTCGTTATTTCAGGAGAAGCACTCAGACCTGCTTTGATGAGGATCTGTGAAAATATCATGGGCCATCTCAATCAAAAGGGATTCTATTCAACACTGCAGGTTCAGTTTTACAGCTCATACTTTTTCTTTTTTATCAGGAAATTCAAAGAAGGAACATGATATTTCTTTTTACCTCTTGATTTCAGCTGTCATTTTATTAATATTGCATATTGTATGTCTTTTTTAACTTTTCTTGTTTAGATATTGTTGACCAATGGCTTGGCTCGTTCTAAACCTTCTCTGTCCAAGGGCACTCTAACAGCTATCTTCACTTTATCATTAAGGTGAGCTGAGAGTTGGTGATTCAAAAATGAATTGTAAATGCTGTTCCTTTAATTGATATATTCCAAATTTAATGCATAAAGCACAGGAGACATGTTATATCTATTCAATGCAGGCTTTCCTTTTAACTACATTTAATTTTTTTTAGGCCAGTCATTGCTGCTCACTTCTCAGATAACCTGCTAAGATCGTTCCTCATCCACATCATGTCAGTTCCAGCAGTCGTAACCCACCTCAATGTGCTCACTCCAGAGGTAAAAGCCCCCTCAACTATTACATGTATAATCATTTTACCATTTGAAAGGAGATTCTGATATTTGCTTCTCAACAGTGTATGGTGTCCATCCAGACACATGGCCTCCTGCGGAAGTTCATATTGTTTCTAAGTCGAGAAGAACAGTGTTCAGACATCTGTGTGTGTCTCGAGGGGAGCCACACACTCTGCTTACTTGGTATAGTAGTTTGGATAAATATGTACATGCACTTTCATTGATGCCATCTGTGGATCACGAATTTCAAAACTGCATCTTTCTCATGTTTGGCAGGCAACCTGATTCAATTGGGTTACCTTACTGAGAAAGTCCTTGAAGAGGAGGCCGGACACTTTGTGAAGGACCTGACTGACATGCTGTCCTACTGCCAGAGATATGTATCCCAAAAGAAGTCCAACCTTACCCACTGGCACCCTGTCCTCGGCTGGTTCTCACAAACCGTAGACTACGGGTTGGTAAAAGAGATACTGTTTATAAAATTCTCCAGAAAATAATACGCTGGGGCCCCTTTGAACACTTCAAGGCATGGATCACAAAGATGGCTTGAAATACCTATTTGTGCTGCCTCACTTTTACTTTTTTTAAAAGAATAATGCCAAATATACCTGACTTTGTCTCCCCTCTAACTCTTCTGTCTTTCATTCTCCGTAGTCTAAATGAGTCAATGCCGTTGGTGACTAAACAGCTTCAGTACCTGTGGGGTGTCTCAATCATTCGAACGCTCTTCAGCGACGTCCTCTCGAAAAAGCTAGAGAGTCAGGAGCCCACCCCCCCACCTCCGCAGCCTAGTACATCACAAAACAATCTACCAGTCAAAAGTGAGTTATAAACCCAAACCAAAGATTTTCTCTTGAATAAAATATGTTTCTTGAGGGTTCTTTGCATCTCTTGTGTGTTTCTGCTGTGTGTTGACAGACCTCTTCAAGCGAGCATTTCAGAAGTCTGCCTCTGTGAGAAACATCCTGAAACCAGTAGGAGGGAAGCGGGTCGACTCGGCTGAAGTTCAGAAGGTGTGCAGCATCTGTGTGCTTTACCAGACCGCTCTGTCTACGCTGACACAAATACGTCTCCAGATACTCACAGGTCAGTATCAGAAGCTTCATCTTTTTGAATAATCGAAACTCCCGGGAAAGATCATCATGGAGTTTGTCACTGCATTTTATCTGTTCTTCTGCAGGTCTTACACATCTTGATGACCTTTTGCCCAAACTATGGGCCTTCATCTGTGAGCTCGGTCCTCAGGGAGGCCTCAAACTCTTCATGGAGTGTCTGAACAATGACAACGAAGAGTCCAAGCAGCTTCTGTCTATGCTTATGCTGTTCTGTGACTGCTCACGCCACCTCATCACGTAATTTCACAGATTGTTTTACTTTTTTCTACTGTGTTGTGCATAACATGCCCCATTGAGCTGCAGCATTCAGTGAAATACTGTAAACATATTACAGAATTCTGGATGACATTGAAGTCTACGAAGAACAAACGTCTTTCAAGATAGAGGAACTCATCACCATCTCTTCATTTTTGAACACATTTGTGTTCAAGATGGTATGGGATGGCATCTTAGGTGAGTGTGAGACTTCACTGAATCCAAAACTTATGACACTTAATTTCACAAAATTAAAAGGTCTATATATATAATTTTTTTTTTGTTGTTTTTACTGAAATGCTGTTTTGTTTTTAATAGAAAATGCTAAGGGAGAGAAACTGGAGTTGTTCCACAGTGTTCATGGCTGGCTGATGGTGCTTTATGAACGAGACTGCAGGCGAAAGTTCACACCTGATGACCACTGGCTCCGCAAGTAAATACGAACGCTGAACCACTGAATAGCTGTTCATATCTCATCAGCCATCTGTTTCAGGAAAGGCTGCTTGTGATCAATGCTCACCTTTACATCTTTGTGGTGTTGCGTTCAGGGACCTGAAGCCCAGCTTGTTGTTTCAAGAGCTGGAAAAAGGAAAAAAAAGAGCCCAGCTTTTACTGCAATACATCCCACATGTCATTCCACATAAAAACGTGAGTAAGCAGTATCCTTGAATTTAAGGGTCATTTTTATTTTCAGTTGTGTAATTGCTTTCCCTCTGCATTTTAGAGGGTGCTGCTGTTCCGGAACATTGTAACAAAGGAGAAAGAAAGTTTAGGATTGGTAGAAACGAGCTCCGCTTCACCACATGTCACCCACATTACCATTCGTCGCTCGCGGATGTTGGAGGTAACAAATTCAGATCAATTTTGATAACAAAGTTCTTTGCTGAAACAATCATGCCAAAACGATATTTGACCTCCTCCTTCTTAGGATGGGTATGACCAGCTCCGTCGGCTACCAGCGAATTCTATAAAAGGCGTCATTCGTGTGAAGTTTGTTAATGACCTGGGAGTGGACGAGGCCGGTATTGACCAGGATGGTGTCTTCAAAGAGTTCCTCGAGGAGATCATTAAGAAAGTGTTCAATCCTGCTCTCAACCTCTTCAAGGTAAGTCATGAAAATGGTGTGTTGTTGTATTTAGACCACCACACATCTGCTGCAGACTTTGATTACAGTACTGTTTCATATGACTTGATGTTTATTATTTTGTAGACTACAAGTGGAAATGAAAGGCTGTATCCTTCGCCCACATCTTATATCCATGAGAACCATTTACAGCTGTTTGAGTTTGTGGGGAAGATGCTCGGTAAAGCTGTCTACGAGGTACAGCTCATCAATTTCCTATTTCCTGTTGTTCTCCCTCTGAACATGGTGTTTTTTTTACCGATTATAACTTTATTACCTCTGTGCATTCAGGGCATTGTTGTGGATGTCCCGTTCGCATCCTTCTTCCTCAGTCAAGTCTTGGGTCACCATCACAGCACTTTCTACAGCTCCATTGACGAGCTTCCTTCACTTGACTCTGAGTTTTACAAGAACCTCACTTCCATCAAGGTTAGAAAAAACAAACAAACATTTTGTTTTTAGTTCCAGTTTTATCTCAAGCCCACATTGTTTCTATTGTCTAGTTTGGTTTTTGATATCAAGCGGACATTTGATATCTTATTTTTCAGCGCTATGATGGAGATGTGGGGGATTTGGGACTGTCGTTATCCTATGATGAGGACGTCATGGGGCAGGTGAGGATCGAAAACATGGAAGATATGATATACTGTAGTTGAATGAATAAATCCATAGGTGGTGATGTTACTTTTTTTGTGCCCTTACAGCTTGTCTGTCATGAGTTGATACCTGGGGGGAAAACAATGCCAGTCACCAATGAAAACAAGTATGTAAATTCAGATTTGTTTGAAATAAAGAATAGGATACTGACCCATGTAAAGCTTAAAACGTTGACCTTTTTTTTACACATCTAATTCGGACCTTAACTCTACCATCTCCTGCAGGATCAGCTACATCCACCTCATGGCTCACTTCCGGATGCACACACAGATTAAAGAGCAAACTGCAGGTTTCATCCGGGGCTTCCGCAGCATCATCAACCCCGAGTGGCTTCACATGTTTTCCACGCCCGAGGTTCAGCGCCTTGTCTCTGGAGACAACGCTGAGATTGATCTAGATGACCTCAAGTACGTACTTTTTCATCTTTGTCTTCTTTCATCATGTCTCTTAAGCTGCTGTCCAACATGAACTGCGAATCTTTTCCTGAAAATTGGGCCCGGACATTTGCCTTCGTCACATACAGTATGACAAAGGCAGTATGAGAGTCAGAGGCGTTCACACCAAAAGGAACATTTCTGTGGCGTCTGTGTAGAGCATGCAGGGCATTATGATTATTCTTCTGCAGACAGCAGTGTTTTATTTACTGTCATCAACATGCCCACTCATTCGCTGTAAATCTTTTCCTGCTGTTTCTCACATGGGACATTTCCTGGAAACTTTACAAGGGAGCTGGCAGAATAAATTCTGGGGCAAGGTCCGGAGCAACATTTGCAAATATTTGCAATCTCAGAGACAGCCCGTCCTGAAAATTTCTGGAGAATATACAGTCTTCAGAGCATGTCTGAAAGCAGCCTAATAGGGGTGGTATCATGTAATTGATCTAATCCCACACTGCACCTACACACCATAAGACTAATACTGATAATAATTAAAGTGTCTTTGGTAAATGCACCTCAAATACAGCAACATGTTTCAATTTCTTCAGTTGTGTTCTCAAACCAAATAGGGGTATCTATTCTTTTTTTCTTTCTGTTTATAGACAGAGTTATAAAAAGCTCATCACTGTTGTTTTCTTCTCTTTCCCAGGAAACACACAGTCTACTACGGAGGATTTCATAGCAGCCATCGTGTCATTATCTGGCTGTGGGACATCCTGTCCAGTGACTTTACTGCTGAAGAGAGGGCTATGTTCCTTAAAGTTTGTGGTCCTTTGTCACAGCTTTTAATCTAAAACAAAAGGTGGTTGTACTACAGTCTCTTATTCTTTTTCATGTGTCTTTACAGTTTGTTACCAGCTGTTCCAGGCCACCTCTTCTAGGGTTTGCCTACCTCAAACCACCCTTCTCCATCCGTTGTGTGGAAGTTTCAGATGATCAGGTGATACAAGCTGTTGGGTTTGTATTGTAGATGGCATCGATGTGCTACGTTTGTACTAACGGAGCATTTCCTGTGTCCAGGACACTGGTGACACCCTTGGCAGTGTTCTGAGGGGCTTTTTCACTATTCGCAAGAAGGAACCTGGTGGTCGACTTCCCACTTCTTCAACGTGCTTCAACCTGCTCAAGCTGCCCAACTACAGCAAGAAGAGCATCCTGCGAGACAAGCTGCGCTATGCCATCAGTATGAACACAGGCTTTGAGCTGTCCTAACTTAGGTTGCAATCGGGACAATCTGCACAGGAGGCTTGTATTAAACCAAGTAAGAGGCTCTGCTTACCTGGATTGGAGCCTGTCACATTAAAGGGACATAACCTACACAAAGGGGAATCATGAAGGACCCACCGTGTTTCCTTTTGTCTCTCTCAAACTGGATGAGCTCAGCTCTACTCCTGCTCTCTCCCTCAAATCAAAGGAGATGACGCAACACAATCCAATTTTGAGCATCCCCCTCTGCCACTCCAAAAATTCAATTTGTTGTGTGTTAAACGTGATGAAATCCGGATATACAGTGGCTAGATCTCTGTTTCTCAGGCTTAACAGAATCATTCTCGGATCTAACACTCCCATTTTAAGTGAACTGGAAAGCAATACAGATGCAATGCAAGCCATTAAACACATGGTTGGCTCCCTTGAGTGAAACCAAGCGATGTATTGTTAATATACTTACATGTCTGGACTCCATTATCCAAGCAACTTTTAGCTGATATAGGATGAGTCTTAAAATGTTTTCTGTAACCTAATGCATCTTTTGTCAATGGAAGACAAATCAATGTCGTGTGTTCAACCTCCACGAAGGAGGAGTGGCTCTCCACAGTAATCCTGTGTTGATTACATTATGTACCCTTTCCAAGAAAATCTCTGCCATTCCATTTCTCCGCATCTAAAGACACTGCAGTCAACTGAGAGAAATGTTCTCCTTATGAAATGTTCTCTGTGGAGCGAACATCTGCCTCAGTTGTGGTGAATCAGCAAAGGATCCTTTGACACGGGAAAGAAAAAAAAAATCTGATCACCTGCTGCTGTTTGATTTCAAGAAAGAGGTTCTGGAACTGGAAATGTTTTGCGACTGTTCGTCTCTGGCCAGCTGTGCAGAGGCAGCTGTTAAATGTCACCTGTCTTCTTCTCTTAACCCCCCCCCCCCCAAAGAAAAAAGAAAAAAAGAGAAGAGTTAAGTCATACTCTTTGTATGTAAAATGAAGATTCGTCACTACACCTTTCAATGCTGAGTGCCTCATGAATTGCCACCCCCCCTCGCCGTCATTGTCTTGACTGTTTTCCAGCTGTAACCAATAACCACGTATATTGGAAACAAGCCATAGAAAAGGGGGCTATGTACATGGACTTATTCTCTGCTCCTATTGACACAACGCAGCAACCCAACCACTGTACTACCACTACTACTACAACAACAACATCAACCGAGGAGGGTTTTATATGATGCCCTCCTATCTCTGTGGACTTTGTAAGCCATGCTGAAAGGAATTTTGAGGTATAAAAACCTCTCAACATGATGTCATGGGCTGATTCATCAACCAAATGTGACTGCTTGATTTGATGTTCCCTTTAGATGGAAATCTTGCGCACATTTCTGTTGTTTGTAGTTGTAGGGAAAAGGGACAAGAGGGTGAATGTTACCTTTATAAGCCTAAATATCACTTAACACAGGGTTCAATTCCTTCATAAAGCTAAGGAGAGAGTTTTTAGTAATTTAACTGGAAGACGACGGCAACTTCCAGACAAAACGTTTAAAGAAAATATCACAATGTTCCCAAGATCTTAATTATGCAAATAACGTTTTCTGTCATGAATGAACATAAATATTTCTGTCAATAATTAACTCAAGCTAAAGAACATTCAACAAGTTTAACTAATATTAGGGCCACTAACAAAAGAATGTTATAAAAAATATTAAAATTACAATGCAACCATTACCTATAAAAATAGTGGTTGAATTGGATTTTCTTACAGTCTGCTATTGAGATATACTAGCTATTCTCAGTCAAGAGAAACTCCTAATTTTAATCTGTTCCAGCAAATAAGTGGAAACAGAGAATGGGTTTACAGCACACACACAGAACTGAGTGTGTGTTGGTGCGCAGGACAGATGGAAGATACCTCACAAGCTTGTGTGTCATGTCCGATGAGGTCACTCATCTGTTTTAAATGATGTCAAGAGTAGGCTGTGCTTGAAATGTACCAGTGTGGACTGCTGAAGCAGATTTTGGTTATCCAACACTTTTAGTAAAAAAATTAATAAATAAATAAATGATCTTGAAAATGTTCACATCCTTCCTGTGAAAGTTTTCATCTCTTTTTAAAGAGGAGATCTCCATGTATTTGACCATGTGTAAAGTAGGCCTATACCACCCCAGCCCTCCTGTTATGTTGATTCATGTACACCAGTAATATAAAAATCATTTTCTTTGAATCATTTACACATAATGGTCGTCACTCTTTTCCTTTTCTCTGAACACTGGCAATGTCTCGTTTCAAAACGAGTTTATTCCAAACACCTGCTGCGTGTGGAGGGAGGGATGCTCAGCACCACTGTGGAGCTGCTCTTTGGACTGAACGTATTTACTATTGCTCTGTGAAAGGCTAGACATTTTTTTCTTTAAACAGCAACAGGAGGGATGTGGGATTGAAAATGTCTCACAACACCACATTTTCCTGAATAACGTGCGGATTAGGAGTAAATGCGCACGCCTGAGTCATATCCTCCATTGTGCTCGGACCCTGCGCCGTGTGAGTCTTCATGTGAGGTCAGCGAGGCCGTCGTGAGGATATTTCCACCACAGTGCGGTTGCAAAAACAGTCTCGACTGCCTCCTGAACCTGAACCTGCAGAATAACAACCATGAGCAGTCCGCCGAGCCCTTCTCCATCCCGATGGTTCAAAGCGCTGCGCAGGTAGGCCACGGAACTTAATGGTTGTAATACAAACTGCCAGAACAAGCAGCCACGTTGTGTTTGTGATGAGGAGAGTGAATGGGATTCCTCTGCTGTCCTTGGTTCTCCACTGCATGATGCATTGGAGTGCATGGCTGGGCTTAAGATCAAACTGTTATGTGCATCACCTGATTGGCTGAAGTTTGGATTTTCACTATGCTCCCTGCCAGTGGGAGGCTCAACTGCACAGTACCTCCATTCAGAGAGGCCAGCAGTGGAGAAATATTGACAGGAATAAACATGAGTGGGAAAGTGAGGGCGTGCTATGCTTGTCATAGGAATGGCAGGTTGACATGCAGAAGGTATTGTGATACGATATGGATTTAATGTTTAATTGCCTTGTAGTATTTTTAAAACAAGTGATTTGGCTGCTGTCCCAGGACCAGGCTCGGGGAGCCGTGTTTGAAGACGTACCCTCTGGAGTGTGTGGATCTGCTGAGAAGGGCCAAAATCGCCTTTCAAGCTGGACACACCCTCAGGGAGAACTTCCGACTGGCGCAGCTGGAGGCCGTGGTGCGGATGCTGGAGGAACATGAGTGCGACTTTGTTGATGCTCTTCGAAGGGACCTTCATAAGGTGAGGGGGTGAAGCAGTCACCTGCAATGTTTCTGTGTGCTGTGATGGTAACAGTGTCATCTTTTTAAGCAGAAATTTTTTTATCTATTTGGCCAAATAGTAATTTCTTGGCATTTTTGTCTTCACTCTTCAATTTTAAAATAGCCACGGTTTGAGACGATTGTGTCAGAGCTGATGCTTGTGAAGAATGAGGCACTTCATGCCACCAACAACCTTAAGAAGTGGATGCAGCCTCAGCCTGTGGAAAGGAACCTGGTGAGACTTTTCAGTTTGTGAAGCCAATTTCTTTCCAAAAACATCTTCATGATATTGTCGGAATGACTTACTCAACCTTTTCGAGAGAACATTCCGTCTGACTACAACAAAGAAATGTATTGTGCTGAGCTCGCCAAAGCAGATTAAAACTTAAGTTGCCTTGCCCTTTTGAAAGAATAAAGTGGGCTGATGTATTTTCCTGCCAGCCTCCGTTTTAACCTAACTTTGAATTTGTCTGATTTAGTCCACCACGTTGGACGAGTGTCTTGTGATCAGTGAGCCACTAGGGGTGGTGCTTATCATGGGGCCCTGGTGTAGTCCTGTCCAAATGTGTCTGGTGCCACTGGTAGGGGCCATCGCAGCAGGTACACCTTCATTAAATCATTTAGTTGTTTTTTTTCACACAAGCTTACAGATGATCTCACAACCACTGATGATGTTTCGTTCATTTGTGCAGGAAACTGCGCAATCATCAGTCCCTCTGACTGCACAGCTCACACTTCAGAGCTTCTCCATCGTCTCATCCCGTTTTACTTGGACAATGTGAGTTGTTTCAAACATTTTGTTTTTTGAATCTAATGTTGACAGAACAACTGACTCATACAATATATACTTTGATACTCCAATTCAAATGTAATGGTCTGATCTAAAATTCTTGTTTTCCTCAAGGAATGCTTCCATGTGGTTCTTGCAGGCACAAATGACTTGCCTGAAGTTGTGGAGCTCAAATTTGATCATGTCTTCTTTACAGGTAAAGATAAAATGGCCTTCAAAATGTTTGTATGCACATTTATTGAAATATTCTCAAGAGTAAAAAGGATGGTGGTCGATCCCTAGGAAACAGGGAAGAGGGAAGCAGAATTGCTCAGGCTGCAGCTCGCTGCCTGACCCCTGTCACCCTGATTTTGGGAGGCAAGAATCCATGTTATGTAGACCAACACTGTGACATTGCCACCACCGCACAGCGCGTTGCGTGGGCTCGTTTCCACAATGCTGGACAGAGCTTGGTGGCTCCTGACTACGTCCTGTGCCATGTGGATGTCAAAGCACGGCTGGTGCAGGCCCTGAAGTGCTGTCTGATGCAATTCTACGGCGATGATCCCAGAGAGTCCCGCAGCTATGGCCGCATGGTCAATCTGGAGATATTTAACCGTACGAGAGACATGCTGTGGAGATCTGGCAAGGTGGCTGTGGGTGGGCAGGTGATAGAAGCTGAGAAATATATTGGTAGGAATCCTCTTTAATTTAATTCTTCAAAATAAAGCCAATGAATGCAAACAGTGTATCTCATCCTGTTGTAAAATATATTTTTTTTGTTCTCCAAAAGCCCCAACAATTTTGACAGAGGTGGCAGAATCCGACCCCATCATGCAACAGGATGTTTTTGGCCCAATTCTCCCTGTTCTGACTGTAAATGATGTGGACGAGGCAATTGCCTTCATTAATAAGCAAGAGAAACCCCTCTGTGTGTATGCATACTCCACCAACAGTAAGGTACATGGCAAAAAGATAAAACAATGCTTTCCTTGCTCTGCATTGAATGGCCAACTTGCATTCTGACCATGAGCTGACCTTCCTGGCAATGCAGGTCATTTCGAGACTGATGAGTGAGACTTCCAGTGGAAGCTTTTGCTCCAATGACAGTGTCCTGCAGAGTCTGATGGTGGCTCTGCCTTTCGGTGGAGTAGGTAAGTCTGTTGCATCACACACACACAATACATTTTGGGATGATATTGCTGCTAATCTATCCACTCTCCTGACAATTTTTTTCAACAGGTGCCAGTGGAATGGGTTACTGCCACGGCCACCACAGTTTTGATACCTTCTCTCACAGGAAGTCATGCCTGCTACGAGGCACACGGTTCGAGTGTGTTACCTATCTGCGTTATCCACCCTATGAGGACCGCAATCTGTCTCTAATGACATGGGCCAGTACGTTGTCCCAGAAGAGCCAGGGCTGGTGCCAGATCCTGTGACTGTGTGGGCGGGTGGTAACAGAGCCATATATAAAGACAAGCGAGTGTCCTTTAGGTTTGTGTATTAAATATGGATGAGGGACCAATCTGCAGCCATTTCTAACAGATGTCCACAGTTATAGTTTAAACTCAGTGTGATAAAAAAAAAACCCAATGGTTAATCAAAATTATTTCATGTTTACCTGGAGAACTACCTTAACTGTACATCGACTGAATGTATATGTTTGAGGAAACATTGCTTGTGTAGAAGTTAACAACAGGACAAGAGTATTTTGGATGCACATGTTTTGACTGAATGGCTAAGTTAGTCGCTGTTGTGTTAATTATGACGTTGCATTGAAACAACAATTTTAGACCTCATTCATATTTATTAAAATATTTACAACATAACTGAAGCATCTGCATCAACCAACCCGAAACAAACTTTTTCTTAATCACCATGTGACAATCTGCTCAGTCGGGTCTTTTGTAGATTTTCTCCATGCTGCCTTCTTTCATGGCTGCATATCTGGCCACAGTGAACAAGTAGTCGCTCAATCTGAGTGAAAATGTGGGGACATTAATTACAATGTGTCGTGGAGGAACCAGGCTCTCATGTAAAACTTTAAAGCACTAGTAGACTGACCTGTTCAAAAACTTTGCAACATCTGGATCTGCCTCCCCCGAGCGCACGACTGGAGCAACACTATAACAAGAACACGGAGCTGTCAGAGGCAACATTATCAGAGACACAAGACATCATGAAAAACATTTATTCAACTTTTTCAAGATAGTGGTAAAACCAAGTAAAAAGCTAAAACTGACCTGCGTTCTGCTCTACGACAGACTGTCCGAGCCAAGTGCAAAGCTGCACTGCTCTTCCCTCCAGACTGCGAAACAAAAAGCACAAGTATCAGTGCAAAAGGACTAACTGAACTCTAATAAGAACTACATGTGAACAAGTGCACAGATGGGCTTACAGGCAGAATGAAGTTGGTCAGGGGAGGGAGTTCTTTTGTAAAGCTGTCAATCCAAGTTTCCAAGTCTGTAATTGGCTGAGCTGTAAATTCTGTTTTCTCTTTCAAAAACATATGACAAAGCAAACAGGAAATCTTTAAGCACACAAGACACAGTGAAATAACAGTTAAACTTCATTACACTGGCCAGCATGTCCATACTTATGTGACTTTCTCTTGCAGATGATCGCGGAGTGGCGATATTGGAGCCCACATCTTGTAAAATGCATTGAATCTGCAATGAAAAGAGAAAAATAGAACCAGACATTCTATTTCAGGGAAATGTAAAAATTTCAGCACAGGGGAAGTATTAAATGCGACATGAAAACCAAACCTTGTCCAGCTGATATGTGAACGTGTGACCTTTGTCAAGGCAAAATTCTCTGGCCAAGCTGTAATGCACAATTCAACATGGTCAACTCGGGCGACGCCGATCAAAGAACAAGTTTCAGAACGTGACATCTGGATATGTGGAAATTTACCCTATGGCTGATGATAGCTCGTCTGTATTTCCTAAGGCCTGAAAAATGTGATCTTCCTTCGGCCTCCTTTCTCCTGTAAATGTGCTTGAGAAACCTTTACGGGAGGACACAGCAAGAATTAGTCAAGTCTTTAAGGAACGGATGACTATCAGAACCAGAATGTAATATTTTACATTTGGAAATCCACCTTTGTCTCCAGTTTTGGTGTATATTTTGGGAACCCTATTGTCTCCTTCAGTGGCGTAGCTGTTGGGGAAAAGGAAGGTTAAAGAGAAGGACAAGGATAGAATGATTTCCCACCTGTGTTTAATACATAACAGATCACAGTTCTACAGTATCATCAACATGTATTTTTGTTCACTGGATCTTTAAAATTCAGTTTCAAACAATAGTCCAGCTCAATAAAGCGAACAATGCTACTTGTGGTTATTGTATACACTTGTAAACATACTCGTTTGTATCCTTGTGTAGCAGCCACCGAGCCAGCACTGCAGTGTTACATGAACAGTTACATCAACGAGAGGAACAGGACAACAACACTGTTCACAAGTACTTCGACAACTACCTTCTGCCTGAACACAGTATCTTTCTTGTCCGGTGCTCACTGAAGAGCCTGCTCGTCCTCACGACACAGCGGAGGTTCGCAGGTTTGATAATAAACGAAGCCATGTTGAAGCTAACAGCTAACAGCTAAGGGCGAACGATTATACAAATATATATATATTTATACGTCTGATGTCCCTCCGCGGTGTCCGTAGCTCTTGGGCGTTTCTTTTTAATCGCACGATTGGTCAACTCACCGTGTGGTGGGAGAACTCTGGACCCTGATTGGACAGAAGAATATAGGTTGTAGCGGTTGCGGCCCTGATTGGATACTACAGGTCGAACCTCTGCTGGTTTTCCCTGTGGTGTGTCAGAAGTGTCGTTTAACATTCCACGCTGAGTTGGTCTTCTGTCACTTGATTCGCTGAACCCTTTGTATTCATTCATGTAAAGCGCCGAGCTGTGGAGCCGAGCTGTGGACTTGCCTGTTGTCGCTTCAGGGGATTAGCATTAGCTGTAGGTGGCTAAGCTAGCTAATAATAACAACACTGTCAGTGACAAGTCGAACCAGCCTAGGTGCTCTGTGATCGAGATGCAAGTCAAGGACTGCTTCGTGTCCGCTCCCGGGAAGGCGATCCTCCACGGGGAGCACGCAGTCGTGCACGGAAAGGTAACCTGACAATGAACACTGAGTGTGTGCGATGTCACGGTGACTCTTGGTCAGTCAACATTTGAACACCGACTACTTTTTTGCATGGCAGTTATCAAAATACACCTGAAAACGGTTGTTTCTGTGTTGTTTCTGTGGCACGTTGATTTCCCACTGGATGGAAAACATTCAATCACAAAACCAGCTTTATTAAAAATGTGTATATACAGTAGTTGAGGTGAAACCAGGTTAGGCTAAAACAATTGAAATATCCCTCGCTGTTGCTCCTTCACAGGTGGCTCTTGCTGTCAGTTTGAACCTGAGAACATATTTGCGGTTGAAGGCCACCGCTACTGGCAAAGTTTGCATGAACCTCCCAAATATTGACACATTCCTCTGCTGGGACCTGTCTGAGCTGAAGCAGCTCGTTCCTTACTCCTGTGGTAAGTGATGATGCAGCCCCGAGGGTCTGTAAGAGCCTACATACACTTTAAATTTGTATCGTTACAACATGCATCCCATACACGCAGAGACAGTTCTATGTTGAGACACTGCCCCAGCCCTATCTGTCTTAGTGAACATCTTATTCAAAAAATGGTGGTACATTACACCATATTGCTCAGTAGAACTGGCAGAGCTGTGTGTGAAAGGGCCCTGGTTGATTTATTAATCAAAAATTGACCTCACTGCTATTGACTTTATAAACTTTTACTGCAGACGTGATGACTCAATTTTGATTGGACCGAAAGAGTCATGTGACACATGCTGTTGGAAGACAATAAAATGTGTACCATTTAATAGATATACAGGTGGTGTTGTGATATTGTACAATGTTGATGTTTGCTGTGTCTCGTCATTATTAACAGCTAAGAGGGAGGAGCTGAAATGTCTGGACCCTGAACTTCTGCGGAGACTGCGTGAATTTGTCGGCGTAACTAATGGAAAACTGGATACTTGCAACATGGCCACCTTAGCCTTCCTCCACATCTACCTCTCAGTGTTTGGATCAGGGTGAGACAGTGCTGCTATCCTTCGAAAATAATTTGTTTGATTTGAGTGCTACAGCCTTTGAACAAGGATGGCTCCAAAATTCACTTTTACACATCACAGACAGGGAAAAACCAGAGACAAGGGGCCTTGCAAATATCATCCCATTGAAGAGATGCAGTGCCTGCAGTTTCACCTGCAGATGTAGACGTGTTCCATCTACAGGCAATGGAAAGCAATAGCATGCAAATTTTAACACTTCAAAACCACCTGCAGACATTAAGTGTTGAAGCTGCACCTCTTTTTTTTTATAGCTAATCATTGTCAGAGGCTGAGGTGTAGAATATAGATTTTTTTGGAAGATGGAGATTTATTTGCTGAATATTGGTAAATGTGCACTCTACTCATGTCAGCATGTGTCTGGGTGTCTTGTCTGATGTTTAAGTCACATAGAAAGCTTCATTTTTTCCTCAAATATTAGATTTTTAGGAAATTAAATTAAAAATATATATATTGAAGCTAACTGTGTGAGTTTGTGAGTTACAATGAGCCACAAGCCAGTTTAAGTTAAATTATGCAATTCTTCAAGTGTAGAGACGGTCGCCAGTTATGTGAACTGTAGTGTCACAGTGG